>NC_139028.1:81079448-81448147 GCF_964662115.1 Mustela nivalis | reverse complement strand
GACAGAATACCTGGTAATATGAGAACATGGATAAGGACTCTAATTGAAGGCAATTCTTTTTTTCTGAGGCATAGAAAAGAGGGAAAATGCCTTGTCTTTGGACATATATGATATTATCTCTCTCTCTCTTTCATTTATATCTATTTTGCATGAAGTAGATTTGGCACTAAGTGTAGCAAACCAGATGTGAAAACTGATTAGAGCTTGGTCTAGAGTCTTCCTCTGTAGATACTGCTTTTACACTCAGGCTATGTAGGTTTTAAGCATTTGCAATATTGGTAACAAGACTTTCCAATTTTTTTAATTGCTTTTGTAAAGAGCCATTTTTTTCTCCCATTTTAAATATATTTACTTTCTTTTTTCTTTGTTTCTTGGAGCAATCACAAATGCAATCTAGGTAGCTGCCTATTATCAGTATAAGCAAATTCTTTTTTAAAAAAATTTTTTTGAAGATTTTATTTATTTGACAGAGGGAGATCACAAGTAGACAGAGAGGCAGGCAGAGAGAGAGCTGAGCAGAGAGCCCAATGTGGGACTTGATCCCAGGACCCTGAGATCATGACCTGAACTGAAGGCGGAGGCTTAACCCATTGAGTCACCCAGGCGCCCCACAAATTTATTTTGATATAAAGAACACTTTAGCGCATTGAGTTCCCATGTTATTCAAATTATCAGGGAAACTCCAAGGACCAAGAGCCTTCCTCCAAAAATTGTCTAGTTCTGTAATCAGCTTCCTGAAGATATTTTTCATATTCTCAACTGAGCCTATGGTAATACTATCTTTTTTCTTCAACCTCTGTAATGATCCAGAACTGGATAAATGTCTTCAAATTTCTATTTACACAATTTACGCATTCTTTGTTTGTTTCCATTTCATAGCTTTATTTTAGCCATTCTCATTTCAACAGCACATCACTTCTCTTCTAAGCTTTTGTCCCTGTCTGTCACTACCACGAAGAAGTTGAGTATTTATCAATTTTTGAAATGCCTTCTGGAGGCCCTTGAACACATTCCAGATGAGGGAACATGTGAGGGGGACTGAATGGACTAGTGGCAATCTAAACATTTCTTTAAGGAGATGTCAATATTAAAATGGAGGAATGAGGGGCACCTGGGAGGCTCAGTGGTAAAAGCCTCTGCCTTCAGCTCAGGTCATGATGATCTCAGGGTCCCTGGGATCAAGCCTCACATCAGGATCCCTGCTAGGCTTCCCCCACTCTCTCTCTCTGCCTGCCTCTCTGCCTACTTGTGATCTTTGTCTGTCAAACAAATAAATAAAATCTTCAAAAAAATAAAACAAAATGGAGGAATGGAAGGAAAGAGTATGAAGGTGAAGAACCCAGTTTTTCCTCTTCTGTTTCTCTGTGGTTCAAGCAGCTTATGGTAAAACAAAATATAAGAAAATGGAATTAATAAAGTAAAAAAAAAATTAAGTACCAGAATGAGAAAAGAACATTTCATGGACAAAAAAATGCTCATGGCATTTTTTTTTTTTTTTTTTATGATTCCTGGAAGCCAATATAGTGGGGAATCTCTCAATGGATCATATCTCACATTACCTGGTAGAAGGACCCAAATTCATGGTGAAAATCAAGTTCTCCTGGTCCTCAGTTCTGAGAGGAATCTTCTCTGCTGACCTTTTAAACAGACTGTTTTTCCCCAAAATCAGAAATCTCCCCTCACAAGACTTTTTTATCCCAGACATTGAGGATAGCTGAAGTCAGAATATTTTTTTTTAAAAAGATTTTATTTATTTATTTGACAGAGAGAGATCACAAGTAGGCAGAGAGGCAAGCAGAGAGAGAGGAGGAAGCAGGCTCCCCGCTAAGCAGAGAGCCTGATGCAGAGCTCGAACCCAGGACCCTGAGACCATGACCCGAGCCGAAGGCAGAGGCTTAATTAAACCCATTGACACACCCAGGGCCCTGAAGTCAGAATTTTTAAAGCATTATTCTATAAAAGCAAGTGTATGTATGTAGATGGTGGAGGAGGGCAGATATTATGGAGTGATGCAGTCTAGTTGTCCAACTTTATATTGACCTTCACTGACAACCTTTTTAATAACCCTCAAGAAAGGATACTGATGAGAGAACTATCATCTGGTCACACTACAGACTCATAAATACTAATTACTTGTTTGAAACCACTCAGTTTTGAAGAGATTTCTTATGCAGCTATAGACATCAAAAGCAACCTTACTTAATTTTTATAACGATCTTACAAAGGAAAGTATCTACCCTTATTTTGCAGATAAGCAAACTGGAGATCAGAGAGGTTAAGCAACTTGTGCAGTGTCACAGAGCTCCTATGTGGAATTGCTGGGATGAATGGCAGCTATGCCACCTGAATCATTTGTAGAGTCATTAATCATAATATAGCCATAATGAGAAGGAGTTAACCAAGAGAAAAATCAGACAATTTGTAGCTACTGTTCTATTGTAGTTCTACTATTCATCAGGACTTTAAATGAAGCAGAGTAAACTGAGTAGTCTGAGATAAAATCATCTAATACATGTACAGAAATCTTCTCAGGGAATAGAAGCAGCCTGCCAACCGCCTGTTTTACTGCCTTGAGGCCAATGGTGTTCCTTAGAGAGGAGCAGACTTGTGAAGAAAGTTCATAGACTGAAGCCAGACAGGAGTATTTTGCAACAGAGTAGTTCTTCAGGTTCTTGACTCCTGCCTGTGAATTCAGGCCATTCTTTTTTTTTTTTTTCTTCCATCTTTTTAACTTTCTTCCTATCTTACTTCCATTAATATTGAGAGCAAGCAAAAAGAGCTGTCCCTGCACTAGATCCTGAGGTTACAGTGGTGGACAACTCCACCATTCCTGTAGCCGAGGAACACATTGTAGAGTGCAGTTGATGGGAAGGAAAGCATGTGATGATACCCAGAGGGCTGCACACTAGGTAGGATATCCAGCGAGCTCTGGAAGAACTGGGAGAGCTAGTTCCCTCAATCTCAACAGGGAATGGAAAGAGAGTTAGCCAAGAAAGTGTCCCAAAGGTGGTACTGATTAAGTTTAGTCTTCCAAGGTGAAAAGGAGATCATCACCTGAAGGGGAGAGGAACCAAGGCCATGGGCCAAGGTCTGACCTAGAAAGGATATATGGCTCTTTAACAATGAACTCTGCCTGCACTCTTTTTGGAGAGCCACACTCTGCTGTTACCAGGGTGAAGAGAAGGGACAGAAAGAGTGAACTTGGGGAAGGAAGAAGATCTCAGAACATGGGAGGTCTCCCACGTTATGTTCAGCTGACCTTCTCCTAAGGCCAAAGAATAGCTGCTGAATGAGAGGCTTTAAGTAGGGAAGTGACATGATCTTACTTTCCTTTCAGAAAGAACTTACTGAGGGCATTGCAGAAAATAGATTTAAGGGAGCTAAACTATAGGCAGGACACAAGTCAGAAATAACAGAATTTGTGAAGTTACCAATAATGAAAAAGTCTAATGAGAAAGGAGGGGTCAGAGAGCTAAGAAGAAAGGTAACTGGATTCGAGAAATAAAAAAGGAGAGGGGCGCCTGGGTGCCTCGGTGGGTTAAAGCCTCTGCCTTCGGCTCAGGTCAAGATCCCAGGGTCCTGGGACTGAGCCCGTATCAGGCTCTCTGCTCAGCAGGGAGCCTGCTTCCTCCTCTCTGCCTACTTATGATCTCTGTCTGTCAAATAAATAAATAAAATCTTTAAAAAAAAAAAAAGGAAATAGAAAAGGAGAGAAATAAGGGGACTTGGTGGACAAGCAGATATAATTCACTCCCCTTGCTGAATGTGAGTTACAAACCCGTAATATAAATTAAGCAACTTATCCAGTAAGTTCCAAAGACAGTATTAATTTAATTTGCTCAATTCTCCTCAGAATTATCTTTTAGAGTGGTAAAAAAATGGATAATAATTAATAATCTCTAATCACAGCAAGCACTTATCATGTGACAGTGCTATCAGCTCTGTATTTTCTTCCTCAGGCTTCCAATGACGCTATGAGGTAGGTACAATGATTATCTCACTTTAAGAAGGCAGAGACTTCTGGAAACCATAAGGAATTTTTCAAGTCTAAAAGTCCACTGTCTTTAACTTGTGGTTCATGAACCACAGCAGAATGAACATTAAAGCTGAGACACAAAAGTTTCCAAAATAGTTTAAGGATTCACTGTTTTTCTGCACCTCACTTTTATTTGCAGTCCATTCCTACAGATGAAATCACTGAAAGTTTCCATAAAACCATTGTATTTATTTCCAACTTGGGTAAGAACAACGTCTGAGCCCTAATAAAATTATCATTTTTCTGTATTTCCCAACTATGATCTTAAAAATACTGTAAATAAAATATATTCTCATGACAGTGACAGTAAACATTTCATTTTCTTTTCACTTTTCAATTTTTTCATTTCATGTCACTTTTCATTTACTTATGTATACTCTTTCCTTAAAAAAGGAAATTGAAAGAAAGGAAACAATCCCAAACTGTGAAGCATTGAATATGGAGTTTGTAACCCAAAGTCACATTTGTACAGCAAAGAACCAGGGGCCCTGTACCTGTTAATTGGGGATTTGAACTCTAGATTCTTGAGGCCAACTGGAAGGAATTCAAGAATGCAGGAGAGCTACAGTGTTCAGGGATGTCCACATGTAAAAAATGATACCACTGAAACTTCCTTCAAAATATGAACACAACCATGGAAAATGATGAGATACTTAGCAGGGAGTGGAAGCATTCTGTACTAGCTCAGCTTTATGGTACCTTATTTATTATTAAGGTTACAATGTATATTTCCTAGGCAAATTTTATTGCACTAATTAACTCATTAACAACCTCTAGAGAGAAGCCAGATTTCTCTGCAGGATGATTTGCTGAATTTTAATGACCAGATAAAGAGAAAAATCAGTGTTCCAGGTTCTGAGAAAACCCCAGGATTCTACAAACAGCTCTGATTTATTCAGTGCATTGTGACATCAAGAAGTGTGAACTATGGATTAAAATAGAGAAGAATTCCTCAGTACATATGTAACACAATAGATTTGGCTAATTTAAACAAGCAATGTTTATGGCATTCATGACGTTTTCATCTCATAGAACAAATCAGATTTACTTCTCCTGTCTCAGATTCTGAGTTGGAGCAGGAGCAGGAACTAGTTTATTCTAGAGTCTACATTATTCGAGCTGGCTGGAGTGCCTAAGTGAGAAGAGAAAAGTAAAGAGTGGGAGAGATTTGGGGAATAGCCCAGCCTCCAAGGCACTGATCATTTAACTGACAGTACTGATGTGGTTTATTATGTCTTGAATAATGTCCAATGTGGTACTCTGGCCTCCAATGTCTGGAGTGTGGACATTTCTGTTCTCCAAGGATGCCAAGACTGCAGTGCGAATGGAGGTGGCATAGGAGTGGAGCTTGAGGTAATCCAGCATAATACAGCTTGCGAGCAGCATGGCAGTTGGGTTGGCAATATTCTTATTGGCTAAATGTCTGCCCACCTGCCTTGATGCTGTTTCAAACACTGCGCACACATGGCCATAGTTCGCACCAGGCACAAGGCCTGCTCCCCCAACCAACCCTGTGCAGACATTGTTGACAACATTGCCATAAAGATTGGGCATCACCATGACATCAAACTGCTGGGGCCGGGATACCAGCTGCGTGGTGGTGTGATCCACGATCATGCCCTCGAAGGTCAGCTGAGGATAGCAGGAGGCCACTTCCTTACAACACTGGAGGAAAAGACCATCTCCCAGTTTCATGATGTTGGCCTTGTGCACGGCCGTCACTTTCTCGCGTCCCATTTCTTGGGCCAGCTGGAAGGCATATTCAGCAATGCGCAAAGACTTGGCCTTGGTAATGATCTTGAGGCTCTCAATCACTCCCTTCACACTCTCATGCTCTAGGTTGCTGTATTCACCCTCTGTGTTTTCCCGAACAACTAAGATGTCTATGTCCTTGTGCCGGGTCTCCACGCCTGGCAGACTTTTAAAATGGATGACGTTGGCATAGAGATCAAGAGTGGTGCGAAACAAGTTGTTACGGGACTTGTGAGATGGGGGCAGGTTGTGGTCAGTTTCGATGTTGCCCTTCAAAGCCACACGGTTTCGGCTGACTGCCATGATGGCATTGTGAATGTCCTCTTCACTAGAAGTGGAGTTAACCATTACCTCCTCAAAGTCCACAGGCACACGTGCATGTCTGAATACAGTCTTGACATGCAACATAAGTTCAGGTCCAATGCCATCCCCGGGAATCAGAGTCACAGTGTGTCGCCCACCATACTTGGCCAATGGAAGAATACTGCGTTTGAAAGAGAAGCTCCTCAGTGAGGTCTCACGGGCAAATAAAACCTCCCGAGAATGGCAGAGAGTAGAAGGTCGCAACATGGACTTCACAGAGCAAATGGCAGCTGGCAGCATCTTCAATGCGATGATCATTAAGTAGAGAGTAATTTATGTAAAGATACGCATTCTTCCTCTTGTTTTGAACTGGCTTCTTTTGGTGGAATTCTAGATCCAAAATTCTTGCTAGGTAACAACTCTCTCTCCTTCCTTGTATTCTATTTTGACATTCTACTGCAGTGAGAATGAGAGCTAGCCAAGAAGTGATATCTCCTATAGAAAATGTATTTATTCTATGTGTTCAGCTCTGTACGATATACTTTTTAAAAACTGGCTTTATATTTTAGAGCAGTTTTAGGATCATAGCAAAATTGAATGCGAGGTACAGAGATTTCACAGACAGCACCTACAGCCCATAAAATTCTCCCCCATTATCAAAATACTGCACCAGAGTGGTACGTTTGTTACAACTGATGAACTTACACTGACAAAATATTTTCACCCAAAGTCCATAGTTTAAACTAGAGTTCACTCCAAGGGTAGTACTTTTGGAATTTGGGCAAATGGATAATGGGGTGTATTCTCCCACAATAATATTATATGGTATAGTTTCACAGCCCTAAAAATATGCTCTGCTTTGCCTACTTATCATTCCCTTCCCCCAGCCCCTGATAATCACTGATCTTTTCAGTGTCTCAATAGTTTTGCATTTCCCAGGATGTTATATAATTGAAATCACACTGTATATAGCCTCTTCAGCTTGGCCTCATTGATTTAGTAATATGCAGTTAAGGTTACCTTAACTTGTCTTTTCATGGACTGTTATCTCATTACTTTTTAGCACAGAACTAAATCCCACTGTCTGGATGTACCACAGTTTAGATATTCACCTCATGAAGGACATTTTGGTATTTTCCAGGTTTTGGTAATTAGAAATGAAGCTACCACAAACATACATGTGCAGGTTTTCTGTGGACACAAATTTTCAACTTATTTGAGTAAGTAACAAGGGACACAACTTCTGGATCCTATGGTAAAAGTATGATTGGTTTTGCCAGAAACTGTTCAAATGTCCTCCAAAGTAGTTGTACCACTCTTCATTCCGACCAGCAGTTAATTAAAATTCCCATCATTCTATAACCTTGTCAGAATTTGTTGTCAGTGTTCCAGACTTTAGTCATTCTAATAGGCATGTACTGATATCTCATTGTCTTAATTTGCATTTCCCTGATGACATACAATGTCGAGTATCTTTTCTTATGCTTATTTGCCATCTTTTTAGATGAGGTATCTGCCAAGGTTTTAGCTGATTTTTTAATTAGATTGTTTGTTTTCTTATTGTCGAATTTTAAGAGTTCTTTGTATTTTTTGGATGACAGTCTTTTATCAGATGTGCCTTTTGCAAATAATTTCTTCCAGTCTGTGGCTTGTCTTCTCATTTGCTTGAGTTTGTCTTTTTTTTAAGAGAAGTTTTTAACTTTAACAAAGTCTATCTTATTATTTCTTTCATGGATCCTGCCTTTGGTGTTATATCTAAAAAGTCATCACCATGGGGAGCCTGGGTGGCTCATTCAATTAAGCGTCTAAGTTCAGCTCAGGTTGTGATCCCATTGTCCCAGGATGGAACCCCACATTGGGCTCCTTGCTTAGCAGGGAGACTGCTTCTTCTTTTCCCACTCCCCCTGCTCATGCTTTCTCTCCCTCTCTCTCTCAAATAAATGAAATCTTTAAAAAATAAATAAATAAGATTAAAATGTCATCACCATATATAAGGTCATCTAGATTTTCTCTTACGTTATATTCTTTGAGTGTTACAGTTTTGTATATTACATATAAGGCTAAGATCCATTTTGAGTTAATTTTAGTGATGGATTTAAGGTCTGTGTCTAGATTTATTTATTTATTTATTTCCATTTGTATGTCCAGTTGTTCTAACACCATTTTCTGGGAAGATTATCTTTGCTTCATTATGCTGTTTTGTTCCTTTGCCAACGATCAGTTGACTATTCGTAGGGGTCCATTTCTGGGCTCCCTATTCTCTTCCATTGATTTACTTATATGTTCTTCTGCCAATATCACTGTCTTGATTACTGTAGCTTCTTTAGTAAATCTTGAAGTTGAGGACTTTCAGTTTTCCACTTCTTCAATATTGCGTCGACTCTTGTGGGTTTTTGCCTCACCGTATATACTTTGGAATCCGCTTACTGATATCCAAAAAACAACTTTCTGAGATTTTGAGCAACTTTGCATTGAATCTATACATCAAGTTGGGAAGACCTGATATCTTGACAATACTAAGACAACCTATCCATGAATAGAAAACTCAATTTATTTAGTTCTTCTTTGATTTTATTCATCAGAATTTTATACTTTTCCTTATATATATCTTCTACATATTTTTTTATTTATACCTAAGTATTTCATTTTAAGGGATGCTAACATAAATGATATTGAAGTTTTAATTTTGAATTCCACTTATTCATTACTAGTATATAGGAAACAACTGACTTTTCTGCATTAACTTTATATCCTATAATCTTATTATAATCACTTATTAGTTCCAGTAATTTTTTTTTTGCTGATTCTTTCACATTTTCTACATAATCTTCTCACCTGCAAACAACAGTTTCATTTCTTGACTTTTAATTAGTATACCTTTAACTTCCATGTCTTACACCATTAGTTAGAAATTCTAGTATAATATTGAAAAGGAGTGTTAGAGGAGACATCCTTGCCTTGTACTTGATCTTTGTGGAAAGGTTTGTCTTTCTCCAAGTATGAAGTTAGCTGTAGGTTGTATGTAGATATTCTTAATAAAGTTAATGAAGTTATCCTCTATTTCCAGTTTACAGAGAGCTTTCATCATGAATGGTGTTGGATTTTGTCAAATGCTTTCCTGCATCTACTGGTACGATCATGTGCTTTTTCTTTTCTTTTTTTTTTTAGCCTATTAAAGTGATAGATTACATTAACTGATTTTTGATTGTTGAACCAGCACTTTATACCTGGAATAAATCTCAATTATGCTTTATAATTCTTTTATACATTGTTATATTCAATTTGCTAATATTTTTTGAAGATTTTTACATCTATGCTCATGAGAGATTAGTCTGTGATTTTCTGTTTTTGTAACGTTCTTGTATGGTCTTTTTAGCAGGTATTGTTGATCTTATAGAATGAGTTAGAGATATTTTCTCTTTCCATCATCTGGAATATATTGTAGAGAACTGGTATAATTTCTTTCTTAAATTAGTATCATTTTTTTCTTAAATGTGAACCCATCTGGGCCTGATGATTTCTGTTTTGGAAGACTATTAATTACTGATTCAATTTTTAAACATATGTAGGTTTATTCAGATAGTCTGCTGCTTCTGATGTGAGTTGTGGCAAATAATGTATTTCAAAGAATTGTTCTATTTCATCTAGGTTATCAAATTTGTGGGCATAAAATTCCTCAAAAAATTCCTTATTATCCTTTTTAATGCCCATAGGATTTCTTTCATTTCTGATGTTAGCAATTTAGGTTCTTTCTATTTTTTTTTTTTTAATCCTCTCTAAAGTCTTATTAATTTCATTGATCTTTCCAAAGAGCCTGTTTAGGTTGATATCCTCTACTGATTTATTTTCAATTTCACTGACTTCTACTCCTTTTTTGTTTGTTGGTTTACTTTAGACTTAGCCATCTTTTTCTAGTTTCCTAAAATAAAGCCTTATATTGTTGATTATACAGCTTCATTCTCTTCTATTATATGCATTCATTACTACACATTTCCCTCTAAATACAGCTTTTACTACACCCCACAAATTTTGATAAGCTGTGTTTTCGTTTTCATTTTGTTCAAAATATATTTCAACTTCTTGAAATTTCTTCTTTGACCCACATATTATTTAGAAATGTGTTGTTTAATTGTCACATTTATTTTAGGATTCTACTGCTATCTTTCTGTTACTGATTTCTAGTTTAATTTCATTGGGGTCTCACAACAAACATTATTTGATTCAATTCTTTTGTATTTGTTAAGATGTGTTTTATGGCCCAGAATGTGGTCTCAGTAAATATCCCTTGTGAGTTTGAGAAAAATGTGTATTCTGCACTTACTGGGCGAAATAGTCTCTATATGTTAATTATACCCAATTCATTTGATGTTATTTAGCTCAACTTTGTCCTTACTAATTTTCTGCCTACTTAGAGTTTGTTCCTTTTTATTGTTAACTTGTTGAGAAACTGACAAACACTATTCTAAAATGATTGTGCTATTTTAGATCTATATCAGCAATGCAAGAGAATTACAGCTTCTTCACATCCTCACCAACACTTGATATGTATTTCTAATTTTAGCCATTCTAAAATGTAGTGGTAGTATCTCACAGTTTTTGATTTGCATTTCCCTTCTAACTGTGATGATCAATGTCTTTTAATGCATTTTCCTAGCTCAGAGTTACAAGGATTAATATCTAGGTATTTCTAGAAATCAACCACTCAACCTGCAAAGCAGGCAACATCTATGCTTCACAAAGCTATCCCAGCTATGCCACTTAACTGAAAATCAGGCATATCTTTAATTATAAACCGACCACAATCCCATTTTCATTTAACTTTCAGGTACCAATGCCCTTGGTGCAGGTTAGTCATTGGTAGACGAGGTAGGGGAGTTATTTATGCAGACTTCCAAAGGACTGTTAAAATTCTAGAAGATGAAGATACAGACTTAATAATGACTACCACTATAGAACACTCATCACTTCTAAGGTATTTTATATTTTACATACATCATCATAATCTACTAAGGTAGACATTGCAGTCCCCACTTCACCGATGAAGAAAATGGCTATCACAGAAAGGTGTGAATATCTGCCAAATTCATATCATTATGAATTAATAGAGAATGGCAAGAGGTAAGGTGAGCATATCCAGGGATCCCAGAGGCCTAAGCCAGTGCTTCTCAAACTTGATCACCACAGGATCTCACTGAAATAGAGATTCTAATTCAGCAGTTTTGTTGAGGAAAGAGTGCAGATTCTGCCTTACTAAAGAGTTCCCTAGTGAGACAGAGTCTCCTGGTCCCATCACAGTTTGAGTAGCAAGAGCCTATCTTTACCTCCCCACAAGGTCCAGCCAGGTGGGGCCAGCACTGGTGTGCTTGGACACGGCCCACTGGGAGTAAAGAAAGGAAACATTGCTGCTTCCTCTTCCTGGAAACTGATATAAAATAGTTATAGAGTAGGAGCCAGCTGGACTTGTTTGTTACTTAATATGTCACATAAGATAGATAATAGCTGTCCACCACCAGGGCCAGAGGCTGGAGCAGATGACTATCCAGAGAGAGAACAATGGAAGAGAAATGACCTATGCTCGGCTACACAATATTGTTTCTGCCAATGGGCCACTGTTACATAACGATACACACAAATCTTTCTCACGTGGGAAAGAAGATAAACCTTTTAAAGGTGTGAATGAAGAAGGAAAGAAGCCCTGAGAATGGGATTATAAAATGGATGGTGGTTGAGATTTTAATAGCCAGACAAATGTAGTACATGGACAAGTGAAAAAGCTCTTAATCTTAGTGGAAAAAAAAGATATATGTGGTACAGGTAAAAAAAGAATAACAAGGGTGCCATCGTTTCACATATTGGAGGTGTAAGAGTTCATTGAAGTCAACTGTAAGTGTAACACTAAGATAGTATAATAGTTTAAGTCAGGGAGAGAGATTAGAGCTTGGATTTTAAAAATTATCCTTTGGAGGAGAAACAGTAAGGTGGCTAGCCTGGTGGTAGGAAGGCCAATTAACAGGCTATCACCCAAAAAGTGATCCCCAAACCAGCAACGTCAGGTTTTCCACAAATTGGTTAGAAATGCAAATTTTGGACTATCCTTGGATTTATTAAATCAGAAGTCTGGAGTTGGAACCCAACAATCTATGTTTTAATTATTCTGATACATACTGAAGTTTGAGAACCATTGGGCTATGAAATGGTCCCAATAGGAAATGAAAAGCAGCTGTACTAAAGGAAAGGCACTGAGGAAGGAGAGAAATATTGGAGATAAAAACTGGACTAGACTAATGACCTAGGAGACACTGAATTATCCTCAATGTCTTTAACAGACTGGGTGGATGATACCATTGATAAAAATGTGTAACACTGGAAAAAGAGCAGTTGGGTCAGGAGACTAAGGATAGAAAATGAGCTAACTTTCAGCTATGAAATGTTTGGGAAGCCTGTAGGACATCCACAAAAAGATGCCCAGTGGTTGACTTAATAAATGAGACAGCTGCAGAGAAAAGATTGTGGGTGATGACAGAAATTCAGGAGTCACCAATATATGGGAGAGAGTAAACCACACAGGTTTGTATAATATAGCCTCGAGCAGAGGTTTTCAGCTTTTCCTCTGCTAGGGCAAATGATGAATGGCATTCATAAGAGACACACACCAGACATATGAACAAAAGTCATTGACCAAATAAAGCAAAGCATTCCCAATGCTGTTTTTATAGGTCATATTTTCAAAAGCATTGTAATAGTAAATGATGAGTAAAACTATTTAACAATCTCAAAACATAATTTTTTGAGGGAAAAATATAGATGACTAATTAATATAACCTAAAAATCTATGTAGAACTGTATTTTAAAAATCAAATTTAGACCTCTATGAGTAATATAAAAAAGCATATACTAATACAGAAAAGTAACTCATTTTATAATTAAGCATGTAGCACATAATATTTATATTTATTCACGATGTTAATATAAATAATACTGTGCATGTCATTTGGCTGATCACATTGCCTTTGATTTGGAACCTGTAACTAGACTGTATTCTCATTTCTATGCTATGCAGAGATAGATGCATATGCATGCTTTCTTCACCTCCCTCCATCATTAAAAATGCATCCATGGGTAAAATCAAGGAAACAAACTATAAATAACAAACTATAAATCCCCAGTTTACAAATAATATCTCAAAATTGTTGTAACTACCAACGACATACCAATAACCATAGTTCGCAGATATTTTCAGCTAATATAAAATAGGCCATGAATTATAATCAATTCACCTCCAGCTAACTCAAAGTCCTTCCTCCCCCACACAAACAAGCAAGCACTACTGAAATGCAAATGAGTTCCTGTGACATCCTTATAATGGTAACTCTAAGGAGAGTCAATTTAAAGAAGTAAATCATTTGCAAGCACTTGTAACTTAACACTTTATGAATAAGTGAGTGGTTTTGACACATGTCTTGATTGATTCTGACACCGTAATATGTTATACCACTGAGGTCAAGAAATACTAGGCTAGTAAGATGATTATAGTGAAAGCAAAGAAAAAGGATGTGGACAAAACTAGAGATCATAAGTCAATATTTGGAACACAGAGAGGACTACGGGACAAGTGATCAGGGAGGGAGGAGGAAAATAAAAATAAAAGGATGGCACAGAAGCCAAGAAAAGTGAAAGATGCAAGGAAAGAGTAGTCAACAGTGTCAATATCCTGTTGACACCCTAAGCAAAATCAGAGGTGGCAATCATGGAGTCACTGACAACCACCAGTAGGCTGCACTGATTAGTGATCTAGAGCACAGGTTCCAGAGCCAACTGCCTGCCGTATATGACCTTTGTAGTTTTTGCAATATTCATGACCCCTTTTGGAACTTAAACTCTAGTGAGAGTAGACATCGGAAAATACATGGCAGACAGAGAGATAAACAAGCAAGCAACATACCAGTGGATCTTTCAATGTCAGCAGAAATGCTACAAAACAAATAAGAAACCTCTCGCCTTCAAGGAGCCTGTGTTCTAGGCAGAGTCAAACAAAATGTGTGTAGGTACAACGTGGACTGGAGGTCAAGGCTAAATGGTTCCTGAGTGACATAACCAGGGCACGAAGCACAGAAGATGGATGGACCACGTGCTTGAGCTCAGGTGGGGAGGGAAAGGGCTTTAGCCAAATCTCAAAGAAGGGAGAGCAGCAGATACATATGGAGGGAAGGAGAGAAGTTCTGAGATGGAGGCAAAATCGGAAAGCCTGTAGGGTACGCTATGCATGACCATTTGGCTGAAAGGAAGGGTTTAGGTAGAAAAACAGTGGCAGACAAGGGGGTAAATTAAATCGGGGTAGAGGGTCAAAAACCTTGCATGGCAAATGAAGAAATTTATGATACCCTGAAGGCAGCAGAGAAGCATTTAAGGTTTTTGAAATTAAAAAAAAAAAAAAAAAAAAGGTATCGAAAGATACCACTTTAAAAAGGAAAACATGCAAGTATAAAGAGAGTAAATTTTCAATACCCGAGAGCACTTTATACCAAAGCTTTGCCTCACTGAAAGCAGTAATATTAGCACACACTCTTAAGAAAACTCTCAAAATCCACTTCATGTTATCTTACAGAATCATTTGATTATGAATACTGTTTTATCAATAATTTTTCTAAAAAGATCAATGCATGGAGATTTAATTTGTTCCATTTTCTCTATTACAACATTAATGCAATTTCTCTCCTGTCATTCTATCACTATCAAATAACCACAGAACAGCTAACAGAGGCACAGTTCTCACAGAACTGTGGAGAGCCAGATGGAAAGTAATCCAAAAATGCTCTCCTTATTTTCCAGACAAGAACCCACATGATACAATACTACATCCACTGCAAAAGCCCTTGTCTGAGGAAGAGCTACACTTATATTTGCCCTAAGAAGAGTTTTTCTGGATACAGTTTTCATTAGTAAAGGCAAAAATCCACTCTCAGCAAAAACGGTCTTAAGGTGGGGTGGGGAGTTCACGTTATTGATAGGGTTTGTTTTTGGTTTTGTTTGAAACAGTGAGGTTTATAGTCTAGTCATGAAACTGATACTTATGCGACATTACACTTCCTTAGAAAGAAGACAGGTAAAGACTTGAGATGACAGGTCAGTTGGAAACAACTACCTTCTCTTCTAACTAAATATTACAGCCACATGAACAACTCCATTAAATACTTTTCTGTTACATGAGTCCTTCACTACGCCATTCTAAATTATTTCTCCCTATCTAGGAAGATTGCAGCCTTCCAAGAACTATATCCACAAGTGTGATTATTATACTCTCCTTCAACTGCTGTGCATTTCAGAGACTTTCCTTTTAAGCAGGGTACAGAAAAAAAATCTCTTTGGGCTAACAATGATTGGACACACAAGCCAGTGAAGTCCTCTCTGTTACATCTGTCTCAATTTTTAGTTCTAAACAGACACAGACTACATAACTCTTGAAAGCTGCTCAGACAACCAGTCACTGCAAGTTTTCTCAATAAGTCCCACTTTCAATTAGCCCTAAATCATAGCTCCTATAAAGCATATCCTATACCTGTTAAAACTATTTTTTCCAAGATGGTTACCATAAGAAGTACAGAATCTGAAATCAGAGGAGGCTTTCTGAAGCCAGCTAGTTTAGCTAACTGGTTTATCTATGGTCAGTATTACAAAGCATGTGTAATTTATGCAAATCTAAAAATGTTCTGAAATGGATTTTTTCCATCCCGTGACTGCAAATGCCCTCCCTTAATTCAAGATGGAAAATGGCCTCTACTGGGCACCACATCCAATACTGTATGGTACGTAATACTTTATCTCAATCTGAAAAATGCAACAATGAGGTAGGTGTTATTCCCATTGCATTATAATTAAGGAAACTGATATGCCAGGAGGATTAATAATTCCTGTTAAATTGGCAGGTGATCTAGACTCCAGTCTCTTCCACCTAAGCTTGTGTTCTTTCTCCTACATCATGTCGCTTTCTTTGGTGCTCCTTTGTCTCCATGTGTCCTCTCCCCATCCCGATCCCTCTCCCATCCCTGAGATGGGAAAGAAGAGTGTCACAAAAAACTCAATCACTATGACAGACTTTCAGGCATCTAAGAGATGAACTTATAATTATACAAAACTAAAAATACCCACAAATAAGTTTCCAAGATTATTGGTTAAATGCATGCACTTACATCAGCTCCTTCTTGAAATCCAATGAAGTTCTATTTAAGTTTTTGAGTTTTTAAAACTGTATACCTAGAAGAGCAATGAGAATGTTAGGAGAGCAAAATTTAGGAAGCAGGAAAGCAGATGAAAGAGTGATGACTGAATTTGCAGATTTGACAAGTTGAATCCCGCTCAGTGAGAGAAGTCAAGAAACAATTTATTTTGGATCACAGAACCCAAAAGGCTCAGGAATTGGCAACAGCGGCAGGTCAAGGTGTGTTGAATGTCTCCTTAAAAGTATGTAGATATCCAGATCGTCTTCTCTATCATTCTGTTATATGACTGCCCCTCCACCACTTTAGGAGAACATGGGACATTTATGCTCTATACTGAGGAACACCATTCACAACCAAGTGCTAACTCAGTACTGAATTCAGGGGAAATTAGTGAACATTTATAGAGCAAATAGAAGGCTGAGATCCATGTTTAGCTTCCCTAGGCAGGAGCTTTGAAAATTATTTTCTAAGGAAACGAACTAAAAGTAAAATAAAGCTAATGACAATCAAGTGCTTACCCAAAATGACCCAGATCACCTTACATTGAATTTCACTGTCAACCACATCCCCATTTGCACAGAACTTTCAATTAGTGTCTTTTTATCCAGCTCTTAAGTGGGAGTGAAGAGCCAGGTTCAAACACACGGGAGGAAGCTTCTATTGTAAATGACAGAAGCCAGAGCAAATCAATAAACAGAAGCAATGAGGAAGATACAAGGACTCCATCAAGAGAAGAAAACATCAAATAAACCATCATTAATGTCTTCAGAGAAAAAACATTGCTGCATTTATGAAAAACGAAAACAATATGCTCTGAAAAAACATAGAGGGATGCCTGGGTGGCTCAGTCGGTTAAGGGTCCGCCCTCGGCTCAGGTGATGATCACAAGGTCCTGGGATTGAGCCCCAGGTCAGTCTTCTTCCTCAGTGGGGAGCCTGCCTCTCCCTCCCTCTGCCTGCTGGAAAATCTCTTCCATCAAGCCAGAGCAAAAAACCAAGAAAGAGCATGTGTGACTGACAGGAACAGGACCTACCATCCCAGGGAGCTGTAAAGGGGATTCCCAGAATCCTGGCAAAGAGATACTCCCGGAACATGAGCTATGCGGCAAGCCTAGAAATCAACCAACATTTGGGGGAAATTTATTCATGAACAAGAAAGTGTTAATATCTTTAGGAGTATTTATATAACTGGTAAGAGTATGGGGATAAATTATGATAAATCTATAACATACTGTGCTATAAAATCTATGAACTCAGATGCCTGGGCAGCTCACTTCACTAAGCATCTGCCTTTAGGTCCTAATCCCCAAATCCCGGGATCAAGTCCAGCATCGGGTTTCCCTGTTCAGCAAGCAGTCTGCTTGTCCCTCTCCCTCTGCCTGCAGCTACCCCTGCTTGCGCTTTCTGTCAAATAAACAAATAAAAATCTTAAAAAAAAAAAAAAATCTATACGGGGTGCCTGGGTGGCTCAGTGGGCTAAAGCCTCTGCCTTCAGCTCAGGTCATGATCCTGGGGTCCTGGGATCGAGCCCCGCATTGGGCTCTCTGCTCTGCAGGGAGTTTGCTTCCTCCTCTCTCTCTCTGCCTGCCTCTCTGCCTACTTGTGATCTCTGACAAATAAATAAATAAAATATTTAAAAAATAAAAACACAATTTAAAAATCTATGAACACAGTGATTGTTAATGACAGGGGAACAAAGATCTGTGCAAGAAAGGAAACCAAGTATTCTTGTTAATTCATTCATCAGTAGCTTGCATATAGTCACCGTAACACAAACACAGAATAACTAACAAAAAGATGTGTGGTGAGGTGTAATTAAGACAGCCAAATCCCCATGTTATATGGTAGGAAGTCAATAAAAAAATGTCAAAATTGGAAGCATGAAGAAGTAACAAAGAAACATGCTATTTAGAGATATGGATGAAAACAGCAAAAGAATCTGTTAAAAGTCCTGAAAGTGGTTGCCTGTAAGGATAAGAAATGGGGAAATTTTTCAAGGGGATTCATCATCTTTATAAAGTCTTCTAGAACAATTTGGCTTTTTAAACTGCATGTATGTATAAATTCACAGAAATAAAAATTAATTTTTGAATGTCCATTCATAGATTTTTTTCACTGAAGGCAGTAAAGTATGAGAATTAAAAGTTAGCAGACTGCTTAGGTTGTTACGCTACCTCTTTCATTTGCAACCATTTGCCCTTGGGAAAATTGCTTAAAAAAAAAAAAATCTCTACCTCAGTTTCCTATTTCATAAATGAGGGTTATAATACTTTCTTCAAAGAGTTTTTGAGGATTAAATATATGCAATTTGAACAGTGCCAAATTCAATGCATGTTTATAATCATTTTTATTTGTGCAAATACAAAGTCTAAATAACCAAAGGAATAAAACTGAAACAGCATTTCATTTCATTTCATTCCAATTTCATATGACATTTATTGGCTCAAAACTATAACTTAAGAAATTTGAAGAACCAATGAACTAACATTCTACACAGCAAGTGATTTATTAGGTAACCCTTTGATAACCAAAAACAGTTGGTTAGTATGATCTCTTCTTCAATGTCTGTTCAATAAGGTACAGAGGTTCTTTAATATTACATCCACTTGAAGAATATTTACAGCCCTTAATATTCTAACCTTTCTCTACTTAGCAATTTGAGAAATTGATGGAAAGTATTAATATGTCTTCTAGGGGAAAATGAATTAACTTTCATTTATAGTTCTCCCTTTACCAGAAAGAAATTATTTTAAAGGCTGTCTTCATATTTTCTGAGCATTGACTAATCTTTTAGTATTTTTAGGGCCAATATCCATGTGAGTTGAAATTCATTCATCTAAAGTATGTCAAGAAAAAGGGAAAGGATCCTCACAATAGCCCTCAAGACAGAATATCATTTTCCCTCACGTAAATGAGGACTCTATCTGCTGCGTATTTATTAATTTGTTGGCTTACCAGCTAGAAGACAGACAATTCTCCAGCAACTTAAAATACTTCTCTACACTGAGCTGCAGTTTGGTATGAGGTGTCAAAGAATGAGAATGTGAGGCACCTGGGTGGATCAGTTGGTTAAGCAACTGCCTTCGGCTCAGGTCATGATCCTGGAGTCCCAGGATCAAGTCCCACATCAGGCTCTCTGCTCATCAGGGAGCCGGCTTCTCCCTCTGCCCCTCACCCCTTTCATGTTGACTCTCTCTCTCTCAAATAAATAAAATCTTAAAAAAAAAAAAAAAAAAAAGGAATGAGAATGTGCATATAGAAGTGGCCAACTGAAGGTAAATGTTTTATACGGTTTTTGTCCCCAACTCCCAGAGACCGTGTTAAAAATGAAATACACATTTAAAAAAAAAAAAGCCAAACAATCCAATTTAAAAAATAGGCAGACACCTGAATAGACACTTATCCAAAGAAGACACACAGATGGTCAGTAGCACGGGAAATGATGGCCGACATCGCTCATCATCAGAGAACTGCAAATCAAACCCACAGTGAAAAATCATCCCACATCTGTCAGAAGGGCAAGCACCGAAAAGGCGAGAAATAACAAGTGTTAGCAAGGGTGTGGGGGAAAGGGAACTCTTGAGCACCGCTGGGGAGAAGGCAAACTGGTGCAGTTACTGTGGAAAACAGCACAGAAGTTCCTCAAAAACTTTAAAGTAGGACTACCGTACCATCCAGCAATTCCACTTCTGGGTATTTACCTGAAGAAAACAAAAACGTAACTCAAAAAGATACATGCATCTCTAAGTTGACTTAAGTATTATTTGTAACAGCCAAGTTACGGAAACAAACTAAGTGTCCATCACAGAAGAATAAAGACGCAGGCACAAATAGAATATGTGTGTCTTCCATAACAACAACAACAACAAGAAACACAACAA
Source organism: Mustela nivalis (assembly GCF_964662115.1). NCBI lineage: Eukaryota > Metazoa > Chordata > Mammalia > Carnivora > Mustelidae > Mustela > Mustela nivalis. Next base: position 81,427,959 of record NC_139028.1, on the reverse strand, counting down.
TGAAATCTTGCCTTTCGTGACAACACAGATGGACCTGGGGGGTATGATAGTAAGTGAAATAAGTCAGAGAAAGATGAATATTACATGATTTATTCACATATGTCACATTTTTAAAAAATGAACAAAATAGAAGCAAAATCATTAACACTGAGAACAAAGTAGTGTTTGTCAGAGAGGAGAGGTATATGGGTAGGGGCAAAACAGATGAAGGGGACTAAAAGGTAAAAACTGCCAGTTACGGGCACCTGGGTGGCTGAGTTGGTTAAGTGACTGCCTTCAGCTCAAGTCATGATCCCAGAGTACTGGGACTGAGTCCCGCATCAGGCTCCTTGCTCCATGGGGAGTCTGCTTCTCCCTCTGACCTTTTCTCTGCTCATGCTCCCTCTCACTGTCTCTCTTTCAAATAAATAAATAAAATATTTTAAAATTAAAAAAAAAAAACTGCCAGTTATAAAACAAGTCAAAAGGATGTAAAGGACAGCATAGGGGATATAGTCAATAATATTGTGATAACTTCGTATGGTGACAGACGGTAATTAAATTCATCATGATTTCATAATGTATATAAATGTTAAATGACTATTTATGAACCTGAAACTAATATAATGTTGTATTTCAGCTATACTTTGATTTTAAAAAACTGAAACATCAGAATGCTCCAGCTAGTAATGGGCCATATTTGAACGTCCATGGTGCCAGCCACATACTCCTGGGTTCCTCCTGCTGTACAAAGAGTCCCCAAATGAAGACATTCTCATGATACCGAAGCAGCCTCATGGACAGTTACCTGTTTCCTGAGGCAACCTACAATACTGATTGTCAAATCTAATTACAAGCGAAAGAACAGACATCTATCACTTGTCTACTACCTTGTTAACGTCTCCCCAGTGAGCCAATCAGAAATGAATGCGATAGAGCAGACCACATGGGGGAAAAAAACAAAACAAAACAAAACAGGGAGACATTGTCAATGGTGCTCATCACAGTCTGGGTGTCAGCAAGCATACTGTGAGAGAACTAAGTATTTCCAGATGAATATATAACATGCCAGGTTTGCTAAAATTAAATTTAGTCACAGGTGATAGTGTTTTCTCATATTTGCAGACTACGTGGGTACTGCTTGCTAAAAACATTCCGGGAATTGTATGTCAGCTCTTAATCTACGTAAAGTGTATGGAGATAAGTATCAGATCATGCATCTAAGGGCATTTTATGTTCATCTCATGTGGAGAAATCCTAGTTTTTCACCTACAGCATTTAACTCGATCATGGCAGTTGTTCAAGTATATCAAGAAAAAAAAAGTTCCAGTCATACTGGAGTAGTATTTGTACCTTTACTCTTATGAGCATAGCAGGGGGCAGAGACAATTTGGAAGGAGGGAGGGAGGGAGGAAAGAAGGAAGAAAATACTGGGAGAAATAGTGTAGGTCGTAGATGATTCCTTTTGCCAGTCACCTTCACTTCAACAGAGTTTTTGCCATAAAATGAGAGTGTGAAATGGAAGATGGAAGACGGAAATCTGTCACTGCCGAAAGCAGTCTCCATTATTCCTTTCTGCCTCTAAACACATGGGTATTTTACTGAATGTAGTTTTAATGTTGAAAGACATAATATTTATATCTGGTTGTCTTCACTATGGCTCCAAAACACCATACCTTCATCTGGTAGAGAAACTATACCAGATACAGAAACTATAGAAACCTCAATCTCTTCTGATTCTGCAGGAAACCCCAGCTGCATTGGACTCACTGACTGGAACAGCTCTTCTTTCTGCCATTGTGTCCATCTCAGTAAATAGCTCTTTCCTTTTGGCTCTCACCAAAAGCCTTGGGAGCAACATTCTTGACAGCTCATTGTCTCTCATCCACTCAATCCATCAATATATCCTTTTGGATCTAACTTCAAAATATTGCCCAAATTCAGCCTTTTCAATAATTCCAGTGCTACAACCATAACCCATCATCATGTCTCCTGTGAACTACTGCAATATGCTCTTATCTGGTCTCCCTGTTTCCACTTTTGCCTCCTGGTGGTCTAAAAGGCTCACAGAAGCAGAAGTAATCCTTTTAAAAGAACAAATCTAATCACATCACTACCCACTTTAGAAAAACACTAACGACCTCCCCCTATACATAGAATAAAACCCAAAGCACGTCTCTTACCAAAACTTGCAAGTGCCTGGTGATCTGGCCCTCAGTCCTCTGAATGTCTCTGCTCTTCTTCTTCTTGATCAATCGTTCCAGCCACCTGGGTTTACTCGCAGTTCCTTCCCTACCTCCGCCCTCCGGGATTTCACACTCGCCGCTCCCTCTGCCTTCAACAGTCTTCTCAGGTACCTGAGTGACTTGCCTCCCCACCAGTTCAAGCCTTCCTCAGATATCGCTATCAGTTTATATTAAAGAACATCTTCCCTCTATCCTTCACTCTAGTTTCTTATCTTGCTTTATTATTTTCTTCTTAGTACCCTCACACTAAATTGAAAACAGATCATATACACTTATTTGCTTATTTGTATTGCCTAACTCTCCAGCTTTGGGGAATCTGTTTAAGTTTCCTGCTATACCCACCATATCTAGTACAAATTTTGTCACGCAGTAAGGATCTGTTGACTAAATGAACCGAGAAACTACAATGAGCTACACTTCATAAGAGATTTAAAGGATTTGAAGGTAATTTTGATCATACATAAATTGCATCACAGAATTTATTGCTTACATATGGCTCCACTCTAAAGCACAAACTTTCTCATTGGATCTCTGCACAAACCATGAGGTAATGACATTGGCTCACGAAAGGGAATTGTGATGGTTAATTTTATATGTCAACTTAATTGGACCAGGAAATGCCCAGATACATGGCTAAACATTATTCTGGTATTTCTGTGAGGATGTGTTCAGTTGACATTAATGTTTAAATCAGCAGATTGCATAAAGCAGATCACAGGCCATAATGTGGGTAGGCCTCATCTAATCAGGTAAGAACCTGTATAAAGCAAAAGGCTGACCCTCCCTCAAATAAGAGGGAATTGTCCTAACAACCTTCACACTATAGGTTTTTCCTGATAGATGGCTTTCAAACTAAGACACCATTGGCTCTTCCTGATTCTACAACAGCTTTTAGCCTTTGGGCTTCAACTAGGAGATGGTTTCCACAGATTTTGAACATGGCCAGCCCTCATAATCACGTGAGCCAATTCCTTATAATAAATCTCTTTTTAAGTGTGTGTGCGTGTGTGTGTGTGTGTGTGTGTGTGTCCCCTACTGGTTCTCTGGAGAACTCTAATACAGTAAGGAACTTAACCTAGACCACGTTGCCAATAAACTACAGAAAAAGAAATTCAAAAAGTTCTCTTCCCAAAGTCTACACTTCAATAAACACTACCCATAAAGAAACAAATATAATAAAGATATAATAAAGAAACAAATAAAGGAACAAATTTCATTCTTCCCCTGACTCTAAAGAAAGATTTTTTTCCTTGTCCCTGGATGAACTCTTGGTCGAGTCCCATAGCTTTTCCCCTTACTCCCCTTATTCTCAGATAAGAAAAAGTCCTGTGAACAACTATCCAACACCAGACAGTAATGCAGACTCCAAAACTGCTTCAACATCTAGCCACTGGTGTGGTCTGCTGTGGCTGGGCACTAACCATGAGAGAAAGGAAGATATTCCCTTCTCTTCCCCACTTATTGTCTCTCTTTTCCCCACGTGGCGATTTTTCTGTTCTCCTGCAAGGATCAGGTTGACAGAGGAAACTAAAAGAGGGCACATATTCAATGACCGATGTAGTTACCGCTTAATGTAGGGATTTCCAGTGGCCTGTGCAGGGCAATGGACTCTCTCAAGGGTACTGCCCTCGTACCACGATCAAGGATGGGAACTGTCTCTCCGGTGGCCGTATAGCTTCTGCTCCTGTTTCTCTTCTAATCCCCTTTCGCTCTCACTATTCCATTGCCACTTCTTTGCAACTTTCCTAGCAAAGAAACTTAAAATGGCTCCGGTCTAGCCTACTGGCCAGGGGGAGACACTCATGCCCCTTCCAGGTCCTTTTCAAGAGTGCTGTTCCTTCCCATCACAGCTACAAGCTCACATTTGCTTCGACTCCAAAGCAGTTCACCAGCTCGTCTTTTCGGTACTCCGGGTTTCCTGGAGGCAGGACTGAGATTCTAGATCATTGTGTAACCAAACTTCAGAACACACATACCAGCTTCTCCAAGTGATCTATCTCATAATGGGGCTTCCAGGCTTGAGAAAAGAAAAGATACGAGCACATCCAGCAGTTAAGAGGTTCACAGGACAGGTTTCTCCAAAACAAAAAAATCCTCCTTAAGAAATCCTAACCACACTCCCTTAAAATTTTCCATATCTTTGAAGTGGGTGAGGAATTCAGAAGTCCCCAAATTGGCTTGAAAATATCTACATAGAAGTATGCACTCAGTGGTCTGGCATCTCACTTTGAAATTTTACACCAGCTATGTATCTTGGGGTCAGACTGGAAAATGAAGAGTCCCATTCTAACACCTTGTAGTAGACACTCTTGGTCCCTCTCCCACACCTCCTTGGGCCTTAGCATTACATCACATACCTGTTCGATTTCCTACTTCCAGTGTCTGTATCTCGGAGCCTGAGAGGAAGCCGGCAGTAGACGAGCACTGGAAATTAATTTTTCCCGGAGCAGCCATCCACCAATGACTTGCCCGCTGGGTGAGATAAACCTTGAGGACAATGTCCCATTGGGAATGAGCTCCTTTGCCCACAACTGTAACTCAGGTCTCTTAAAGGAAGCACCCAAGAGTAGCGATCTTCCTTTTCAGGTCTGATTCTCCCAATCCCCTATCAGTGTTTCCTGGGCTTGCCTCCTGAATAAAGCCCCAAGAGCTCAAATCTTTTTCTCCTAGTCTGCCCCTGGGGGAACCCAAACTCAGATACTCTTACGCTCTTGATCATCCTGCTACTTGATCATTGTTTTGACACACCAGGTCCCTCCCTCCAAGTTTGCATCCACAGCCCAGAGTAAGAGCCTTTAGAAAAGGTCACGGATGAGAGCTGTCAGCTACCCACTGTGATGGCCACGGATTCCACAGTGTAGCAAAGTGAGCACTATTATTAGGTCACTGACAGTTTGATTGCATGAATATACCTGATCCCAGGGAGGCAGGGTTGAGACCTGCTCTCTATTTCAGGCTGACCAAACAGTCAAAGCTTGGTAATGCTTTACACTGCCTGTGACCTCTAGAGGCCAAAGTGAAGAGTGATGTTGCCTTTGAAAGAAAACTGCCAATGTGAGTAGATCTGACAGTGTATATGTCTTCCAGATCCTAGCTCTCACCACAAGGGGTAACCCAGTGGGATTCATTTTCTACCCACCTTCAGACTCAGATCAGTAGCTCTTTACTTCTGTTAACTTTTATATAATATGGAAGTAAATCCACCCCATGTAGCATTAACACACTCAAACCAAGTCATACAAGCTTATACCTATCTCTGGTTTTCAGTAAAAGCTAATATGTAATTATACAGATATTGTTCAGTAGAGGTAAAAACTGTATATCACGAGTATGAAGTGAGGGAATCTTGGAAGGTAAATGGCCATAAACATAAATGGGTAATACTGGACATCCATGAAGTATTCTTTATGTACGGAACACTGCTCGAGGCCAGAGACATGAGAAAGAAAGAGCTCGGTCTACCTTTGAGGGAATCACAGCATGATATGAAGACAGCTCCATAAACAGAAGCGATGGTGAATGTGTTAAGTGTTGGTATGGACTTTAGAATTCCTTACAATGGGAGCAGCGAGGAAGGAGCATGTTTGAGTGATATGGGAATTGGCAAAGTCCTCAGTGAGAAGGTAAAGCTTCTCAACAGTTTTTCTCAACAGTTAAAACCCAGAGAGCTTTTCAAGCAGAAATAGCCACTGTACAGAAGCAGAAAAGAGAGCATGGGGTGATTCCCATCAGAAGTGGAGATAACAAGGGTCAGTAATGAATCTGGACTGGGAGGCACAAGCAAATAAAACCTTTTAGGGGAGAACCAGGCATGTTTTAAATTTCACTTGGCTAGCACATTTGCATGAACATATTTAAAAATAGAGTATCATCTGCAGTCAGGCAACACAATAATGAGATTGTGTCAGGGAACAGGAGAGGAGGGGACACAAACTGATGGCTATACAAATGGAGGCGAGGCAGCTTCTTTAACAAAACATCTTCATTTCCCTTTTCCCACCTACACTGGGCTTCTTTCCTCCCCCTCCCCTACCCCAGATGTTTGCCTGGCTGTAATCCTGTCAAATTGCAATCCAATTCTCTCTCCAAGTCTACATTGGAGAGGGCATTTTACTAAGAAACTTTGAGTTTAGTTGTTAGCTCTGTAGTAGATGATCCAAGCAGAAAAGCCTATTTGCCTTACAATATATCCTGGGGGCTTCCTAAGGAGAGCTGCTCTGTTTTTCAACCACTAAAAAAAACAAGGCAATTACTTTTCCTGGGAAACAAAGTCTGCAGAGCCCAAGTTATCAGCCAGCTTAATGAAGCTGAGGTGTCATATTTAGAAGTTTAGTTTCTATGGACAGGTAGGATAAACCCCTGCTAACCACAGTTGCGAAAATATTGACATCCCAAACCATGGTTCCAAAACCAATCTACCCACTAAGGATGCTCTCACTAGGCTCCATTAAAGGCCTTAAGACCATCCATGGGGCCATTATTCTCTTTGTTCTTCATATGTAGACTCTTTTATTTTAGTATCATTTGAGCTTTGATGAATGTTAACCATTTCTATTTAATACCTGACTTTATGGTGAAATTCCATCTTGAGACAGGAAATGACATACTGTAGAAGGAATTAGATATTTGCAAGCCCCGTGAATTAGCTCATCCCCATCAAGGATGTCTGTCACTTCAGATCATGTCCACTCTCTTCCACTCCCTCCGATGTCAGAGAAAGGTGAAGGAATGGGCTTCTGGGAAAACAATGTGGCAACTGTCCGAAGGCTATGAGGCCTGCTCAGCAGCTGTCAGACATCTCTGAGCCACACACTATCTTACTGCGTTCCTCCACCCCGCCCCCCACCGTGGCGGCCATCTCAGAACAGCGGGGCTCTTGCAGAAATGGTTGTGAAATGTACTGTGAAAAGAAGGGACACAGTGAAACTCCACTTAATGGCAAAGCAGCAGCTTCCCAACCAGGCAACACGGTTCAGCTTGCTTGTCTTTTCATCGTGATCACCAGGGCCTTTGCCACGTCTGCTAGTCAAGGAGCTGGCAACAGACCCAAGCTTGTCCAGACACTACTGGAAATGGCTGGAGGGCAAAGATGAATATCAGGGCAGTTCAAAGCCTTTGGCTCCCGTGTGCACGTGCCTGTTCTGCTATGCAGATTCTAAGCTCCCTTTCACTCACCCTCATTCCTTCCATGCAAAGTCTCTTACTCTAACATTCACCTTACTCAAGATGCTTAATTTATGCATTTGTTTGCTGAGCACTAAATTTTTTTAAGCCAGCTATTAATTCATTCTGATGGTGCAATTTCCATAATGTAATTCCTTGGGTAGCAAGGAAATGGCTTTTTTTTTCTCCATTGTTACATTTTCTCCAGGTACCATTATGAGCGTTCCATTTAGTCTGGCAATTAGGCTTATATTTAACACAGGCTGACTTCACAGAGACACATTTATCACTTTCATTGCCTAATGCTATGAAAAATTCTTGGCATAGACCTGTGGCCTACAATTCTCGTGCAACTTTGGTAGTTGAACAACCAAGCATACGAAGGGGGGAGTTGCTCCACACACATTCTGCTCTTTCTTGCAAGCGGTCCCCAGTGTTCCCTTTACACAGACATCTTTCTCTTTGCCCCCACGCCACCTCCCTCTGCAAACCTCGGACCCCTGTCTAGTTATCCTCATTTGTTAGCTTAAAAATAACTTGTTGACACCTTCCCAGGCCTCCAATCCCCAAACTAAACCCAAGATTTTTGTTTTGAGCCGATTTTAATGGGACTTATTCTTGGATGACCAAGTAGTAGAAGGTGAACTATACGATGACTACATACATGTTCTATCACAGTTTGTCTAAAAGGGTACTATCTTACCAGTGAAATCATTAATAATTTCCTTCTGTCACTCTCAAAAAATGTCACAAAGCAGGTGTTACACTACATAGTCGCCTTTATGATCAAATGTCAGAAGAAAAGTATATTCTGTATTCAAAGAATCGGCCTTGAAGTCTGACCTCTGGTGTGTCTTTGTTGTGTGGCCTTGAGCAAGTTACTTCCCCTGTTTAAACTCAGTTCCATCATCTATAAAGCAGGCTCTAAGATAGTATCTCCCTCAAGGATTATTTGGGAAATAGCAGAGTGAAAATTACTTTGATAATAGGCAAAATGCTATGCAAATCATGGTTATCAACTCTATCCCTATAGCTGTATGTATGTGTATAAGTGTGTGTGTGTGTGTGTGTGTGTGTGTGTGTATGGTTGTATACGGAAATAATTGTGAAACGAAGTCCAAAAAAATATCACAGAATAATAAAAAGTTTTCCCAGAATTAAAAACTTGGCTTTGTAGCCTCATTCTGTTAAGACATAAGCAAGTCCTTTCCCCAGGATATCCTGACCTAGAAATAGAAGGAAAAAAATCCCTATGGGTGCTCCCAGCTCTAAAATCCCTTGATTATCCATCTGTGAGTATCTCATACCATTTCTAGATTAATCCTGACCCAAAGAGATGTTTACTTAAAATGTAGTCTTTTTAAAAAGGATTTATTTATTTTAGAGAGAGAGCAAAACGTGCAAGCGGTGGGGAGGGGTCATGGGAGAGGGGAACAGACTCCTCGCTGAGCGTGGAGCCCCATCTGGGGCTTGATCTTACCACCCTGAGACCATGATCTGAGCTGAGGTCAGGAGACAGAGGCTTAACCGACAGAGCCACCCAGGCGCATCTAAAATGATGTGATTTTTATAAATTTACTCAGATGTCAATACTTCTGAGCACAGACTAGGATATTCTACCTCGCAGCAGCTGCACACTCCAAGTTCAGGAACTATTCAGTTGGTGAAATTACTGATCAAGAGGTAGGTGCTGAGGGGCCGTGGAACACAAAACTACATTTAAGTGATCGATCGCTGCCTTCAAAAAGATGAACATCCAAAAGTCAAGGCTCTCATATCGTTCTTCCTACCCTCTGACTTATTTCAAGTGTTTCCCTTCTCTTGCTAGCTCTACTGGCAGCCTGAACATATAAAATTCAAATCCCAAACTGTATCTATTTTTTCAAGAAATGAGAAGCTTCTATTTAAGCTCCATTTCAGATTAATTCCTAATAGTCCACTAACTACAGAAGCAGCAGCTGACTACTTTTGAATAACTTTAATATGGGATATCAACATATACCTGGGTACATTTTGAGGTGCAGTCTGATACCCTAAAATATGTAACATGCCACCAAGTTTTCAAATTGATAAGGTTCCCTTGGTGGCATCCGATTTAGGGAAAAAAAAAATTGATGTCTGGTTAGAGGATATGTCAGGGATAAGTGGGTCACAAACTTACCTCCCCCTCTTACTCCACAGATCAACCTCAACCTAAGGCAGAAGGCATATGGGTCCTCCAGATCAGTATTAGGGGCGTAAAACTGATAGGATGCCACAAATCGTATTCAGTGTTTCCTCTGGGGCCCACATTCTGAAGACTCCTGTATGTAAGGCCTTTTACATACCAAAGAAAAGAGATTAGGCTTGGAAATCAGCTAGAGCTGGGTTCAAATCCCAGTTTTGCCATTTGCTAACAGTGTGATTAAGTTGTAACCTAGGTCTCTGCTGTCTTATTTGTAAAAAGGATAATATATGTCTTCTGGGGATTTGATAAGGATTAAAGGGAAGTGTATGTGTGTAAACATCTGGACAGAGCCTTATACTTAAATATACTATATATATTCATTAGCACTTTCATGTCCACGTGCATTCAGTAAACACAGACATGTTCCCAAGTCCTGTGCTTATCGTTGATCCTCTAATAAATGGAAACCTTATCCTTGAACTTGTTTCTGAACAACATCCTAGTGCCTAGAAACCAAATACCCAAAAAAGGCCATCCTAAAGCCAAAAATCTACTTGGGATCCATCCCATCCCCTGGAATCTCCCTGTCTTAGCCCATTCAGGCTACCACTGAAACATACCACAGACTGCGTGACTTAGAATCAACAACATTTACTTCCAGTTGTTCTGGAGACTTGCAAATACTAGAATCAGGTGCTGTGTGGTCCTACCCTTTCTGATTCAGAGCCTGTGTCCCTCACAGGGTGGAAGCGGCTGGGGATATTTCTGGAGCCTCTTGTATAAGGCATTAATCCTGTTCATAAGGGCTCCATCCTAATGCCATCACCATTGGTGTGTATGACGCCAACATATAAACTTGAGGCGGACATGAACATTCAGACCACAGCACTCCCTCACACCACAGCCAAAAGTTGGTCTAGTTTGTGATGGCTAATTGTTGGCTCTCTGCCCCCGAGGTTTGCATACCAGAACAGACATCGGCTGGTAGCACTGGGAGTTTTTTTATTTCCTTACCCTCTGATCGTCTGCCCCCAGTTCCCCCTAGTGGGTAGATTTAATGCTGCCCTGTCCTATCAAAGTTGTCAGTCTCTGCTCCCGCTGGTGCTAATAGGTCATTCGTACTGAAACGTCTCTAATTCTATAAGCTAAAGACTTGGCTAAGGAAAAGTAGGTTCATTAATCATGTATAGATTATACATTTGTATGCTTTCTGTTCATGCTACCAAAGGACACCTGCAAGTTGGCTCAAAGCATTCTCCATTGTATATTTGCAAGATGCCTTATGTAAATATACTCTGACGATTTTAAGAGACTCTTCTTTTGTATTTGGTGAATTATCTCAGCTCCTCCTTTTAGTTCAGAAATTCTATGGGTATCCTCTGTGCATGACCTAGACCCTAACACTCTCCATCATATACTGCATTACAGATATCTGAAATAATGAGGGTTTTTTTTTTTTTTAAGTATGCTCAGCAGTAATTAAACAGATCTAAATAAAGATCTTCTTTCTGGTGTTTTCATGCTTAATGCCTCAGTGCATCTCCTAAACCTCCATTCATTAGGCCCATTAATGCTCCAAATATGTAGACATTTACATCTGGACCAGACCTCACATTCTTCAGTTAAGGATGCAGTTAACTGAGGACCAAAAAGGAAAGGAGAATGGCCCAAGAATATAGTGTGGGTTAGTGGCCAGGCTAGGATCCCAATGCAGCCCATAAAGTTTGCGAATCTTGGAGCTTTTTGATCAGAGCACCAAAGAGAGGATACTGTGTGCTGCCAATCGATGCTCCCCTCAGCCCAGCCAGGTGATCCTCAGCAAAGAGCCACCTCATCTATTTATACTCCCGTGCCTATCACATGTTATCACCTCGATGCATATCATGATATAAAAGATTAGGAGTTACTGTTTTTACTTCTTTCTCCCCCATATTCATAAGCTGCAATATCAAAAGCAGAGTGTTTTGTTCAAGATAATATAACTTATGGAATGATCTGAATGAGAGTCATTGGTTTACTCTTACCCAAAGGGCATCTCTTTGGAGTTTATTGGTGCTTTAATTCATATCAGCCAGAGACAAAGTATGACAACTTTCCCCTCCCAGTCTGGGTGATGAGGCTACAGGCTTTCAAACCCAGCTGGCAGCTGATAAGGAATCAAAACAGTAGCAAGCTAAAGAAGAGGGAAATGATATTTTTAACTCCAAAAGCCAGGGGCAAGAAAGAACCCTGCAGGTTCTGAAAATGGTGTGAATGGTACAAAGTGGTGACTGTTTTATTGACCTGAACTGAAAGGCTCCAGAGTAGAGCGGAGAAGAGAAAACCATCTATAATGCCCCACATGTGTGTTTATATAATAATGAACATTTTTGGTGAGTAAGAAAAAATTCATTTGAAAATACTGAGGTTGATAATTCAGTCATGCCTGAGGGGGGAAAAATGTACAAGCCTGTAGTCCAATCTGCTAATTATTCTTCCATTTAAAATACAGCACTCCCTCTGACTTAATAATTAGAACCCTGACCACCCCGATTCATATAATATTTAATATAAATATATCTTATTCTCATAGAAATAACAAAGACTTGGGGCACCTGGGTGGCTCAGTCAGTTATGTGTCTGACTGGATCTTAGCTCAGGTCTTGATCTCAGGGTCCTGAGTTCAAGTTCCACACAGGGCTCCATGCTAGGCTTGGAGCCTACTTTAAGGGGGGGAAAAAAAGGAAAAGATAATAAATACAAAGATTTTTCCCATTGGAATATTAATAATTCATACTGCTTTCCTTCACAGAGAATATAAGTTAGCATACCTGAAGTTAGCACTTTGTCAGAAAATGACAGAAAAAAAAAAACAACTAAATTAAGATTAATCAAAACTAAGGGTGGTCCTACTTCAGGTGTGTCTGGGTGCAGAAGTTCCTACAGTATTTCTGGATTGAGGACAACTTTGCCTCCCCACACAATTCTGTGTTGGCTTCATTCGAAGACAGCTTCTCCCCAAGGTTCCCAAATGACCACAACTGTTCCTGGTCATATCCTTCCAGATTCCTCCCCTGCTAGAACAGTGAGATAATATACTCAGAGGCAGGGCTGCTGTGTGTTTTGGCGGGGGCTGGCTTGTGAGTAATTGATCTGCGTAAGTGACCTGTCAAACCTTCAACTAATCCCTGTGGCCAGGAAAACGCACTGCTCTAAGTGTCTCAAAGAAAGAGGAAGGGGTCCAATGCTAAGGTCATATGGACAGAAAGCAAGGGGAGGTAGCTTCTAGAAAGAAAGTGAGGAATGGTTATCAACAGGTAAAAGAATGCTGGGTAGCAACAACAACAGGAGTTCAATTCCCTATTCGGGCTGTCCTCGTTTTCTGTCACTTCCATAAACTAGTTTCTGCATCGATGATTCTCCTGAACCCCAGGAACCCCAGGAACCACCACTGGGATATTAAGATTAATCTAACCAGGCTCCATCGATGAACACTCCAAAAACACGATCTTTCCCTGTATCCATCTCAGTTCAAGCTCAATGTCGGTTCTGCAGCTTCTTTTCTCCCACAAATCCTGGCTATGACTTTTGGAATTTCTGCTGATGGGAAACAAATTTCCCTAAATCCTTATCCTCTCCAGAGAATGTTTCCTCCATTAGCCAGCTATGATCAGGATTTTTTGTTCATGTCCCCAAAATCCACTTCCCTTATCACTCTCTCCAGAGAAATGTACTATTCCCACATGATGTACATTTCATGGATGGTGCTTGCATTCTCCAAGCTCATAACCACACACATGACAACTCAATCCATGGTTCCATAAAACCCTTTCTCACTGCCTAAGACTATATAGCTAATTGCCTCAATCATAATGGGGACATAATTGGACCTTCTTCATTGAGCACTAGTATAACTGTAAGAGATATTTGTCATCAGGCTCTTAGCAAATGCGTGGCTCACAGGTGTCGCAAAAATGCTAGGTGTTCCTACTGTCATCGGGGTGGGCTTGGGGATAGGTGGTCATATCTTTTGATAGTATTACCAACATTCTTGGAGTAAGAGAAAACACAGTATATATGAGATGGAATTACTTGAATCTGGATAAACCATTCACTAATCTGCTGACCAAGGGCACATCTAAACAGAAACCAAATGTAGAATACTAGTGCTCCGAGCAAGACCCTCATTTATTGATTTTCTTAGTTTTCTCAGAAAAGTAGAACACCCATTTCACACATGACTTAAATACCTTGAAGGTGAATCTTAAGGGAAAGGCCATTAGTTCCTACTATGTGTCAAATACTCAACATAGGTTATTTCACTTAAACCTCACAACTATTTTATTGGTTATTTTCCTCAACAAATATTTATTAAATAATGCCTACATCTTACATTTTAAGGACACAAAGATAACAAGGACATACTGTCTGCTTTCCCAGACCGTGAGGGAAACGGCAGGACTCAGAGCGCTAGGCAGGGGACCCAAAGCAGGGGCAAGCGTGGATTGCCTGAAAGAGCTAAAAATTTCACTTCATTTTGATGGATAAGCAAAAGCCAACAAAAAAATGAAGGGAAAAGATATTTCATTCAAATGAGGACAGAACAACTGAGAACATACTATGTACAAGATCTTATCTTTTTTTGACAGACAGAGATCACAAGTAGGCAGAGAGAGGAGGAAGCAGACCCCCTGCTGAGCAGAAAGCCCTATGCGGGGCTCAATTCCAGGGTCCTGGGATCATGACCTGAGCTGAAGGCAGAGGCTTTAACCCACTGAGCCACCCAGCCACCCTAATGTACAAGCTCTTTAACCCTCAAGTCAGAGAAGTCTGAGCAACTTTCATGCTCAGACTTCATGCTCATGAGAATTGCAACGTGCTGGAGACCAGTTCTAAATATGCTTAGACTTCATGCTCATGAGAATTGCAACGTGCTGGAGACCAGTTCTAAATATAGCAGATTGAATCCAAAAATCCATATACTCGACCATTAAGCTAACTTAACAGCAAGACAACTATAAGTAGTTTGATGCAAGTATATATTTTATCACAGTGGAAGTGGCAGGAAATGAGAAGTAGGTGGGAACTAGATCCAGAAAGGCCAGCATACCATTCTAAGAAGTTCAAGTCCCACCCTGAAGGTCAAGTAGATAACACAAAACAATCTTCAGCACAGACTCACTGGATAGACAGATAGATAGATACTCAGTAGTACTCACTGCATGCCAGGCACTTCTCTAAGCACTTACACCTCATCTAACCATACAAACAGCCCCTGAAAGTAGATACAATTATTATCTCTAATTGTAAAAGTGAGGCACATACTGGTTAGATGACTACCTCAGGATGGCACATAGTAGAGCCGGGCTTCCAACCAAGCAGCCCAGCTACAGAAGCTATGCTCTTTACCACTCTGCCATCCTGCCTGCAGGTCAACCATGTAAAATGGCTCAGCTTCTGACTGTGTGCTGGGTGGTCTGGAAAGCAGCCAGAATGGAAAAGACAGGAATGGTAATACCTACTGCGTCACACCCTCCATATTCCTTAGGCAAGCAATCAAAGTCGGAGAAATTAAGAGATGTTGCCCTAGATGACACAGTATGTGTCAGAATTTCATTCTGAGTTTTGGATTCTGAAGTCCCTTACAAAGTCTGGAACTTCCTCTTGCTAATTTCAGGAATACTATTCCCCATCAGCTGGATCTAAAATAATGAGGCTATCTTCTCTGTAAATTTGGCATTCAAGTGTGATCCCACTAAGTGACATGTTTAAGCATATCAGAAAATCATCCGCAAATTGTCATGCTTCCCTACCCTTGTGACTTGCATAGCTTTTCTCTGGCTAATGGTTTTAAGAAGAGACTGCAGAGCATGTCACTATTTAAAGCTGGTAAGTATCATCATCACAGTGAGCATATCGTTAGGAAAAGCATTATGTCTGCTCTTTTATGAACTGTTTTGAATATAAAATTGATCCTGAGGTGCAACAAAGGTAAATGCTATAGACTTGTTTTCTTTTTCTACTCTTTTATTTTAGTATCATTTGAGCTTTGATGAATGTTAACCATTTCTATTTAATACCTGACTTTATGGTGAAATTCCATCTTGAGACAGGAAATGACATACTGTAGAAGGAATTAGATATTTGCAAGCCCCGGTATATGGATTCCAGCCATCTGTCCGCTTAATAAACACTGTAGTTTTACAATCAACTGAAAGTCAGAACTGGCTTTCAGTAGAACAAAATCATGGAAAAGGCTATTTCCTGCTTTAAGGGTGCCATGTTGCCTCTCCAGAGATTTCCCCTATAATAATTTCTTATTAATTGTAACCTACCCTGAAGGTTTTTTAGCTGCTGGTGTAGCCACTAGCCATAGGTGACTGCTGACCACTTGAAATCTCTGATCTGAGGGGTGTCAAACCTCTTTTTTCTTTCCTTTGTTAAGGCAACTTTTAGAAATTTAAAGTAATGTGTGTGTTTTATGTCACATTTCCACTGGACAATGCTATTCTAGAGCCAAAACATCTACTGATTTTAGAACACACATCTGTGAATATGTATGTTTTGCGCTTTGTTTTGTTAAACGTAAAGCAAATCCTCTCCAAAGACATTTATTACAGTTTGGTTTTCTTCTCCTTAATATAGTCTTCAAAGAGATACTGGAAGTGAATATACCAAAATTCAATATCCTTATCTATGTAAAACTCCACAAATCAGCTTTTAATAGTCTAGAAGACTGAAAGCAAACTATTTCCCAATCTTGTCTAGGCACAGCTCGAAAAATAGGCTATGTTTTAGAGGGCTATCTAGAATTCCTTTGTCATCTATGTGGGTACTTATACAAGCTAAATAACCATTTTATGCAATTTTAGTATTCAACCTATAAGAAAAGACCTTATTCCTGCCACAAACCTAAAAGCATAAGCTAGATTTGAATAAATACTTGAATTTTTGCCTTATTCCTGCCCAGTGTCTTTCAGGATGTGCCACACTGAAAAAAAATGGTATTACCCACAAAGGAGTAAAAGACACAGTGCAAGAGAACAGACACATGATTTCTGTCTTACAATTAAAAGTGGAAAACTTACCAATTTTGGAATGAACAAGATGAAGAGAATTGTCACAATAATGTGAAGGAATCAGTTATTTAAGTTGTAGAATTATGAGAGGTCCAGAGCTCAGGAGGAGAGTTACTTTACTATGTCACTGGCAGTTCGACTCCAGAGACACTTAATGATTCTGAGTTCTTTGCACTGCTTTCAAGTGACCCATAAAGCAGTTTCTCAATTTTTCTTAAAACTGGCAAGATCAGAAAGCTTGGACAAAAAGTGAACTGTCTAATTTGATTGAAGCCAGACAGAAGTGGTGATGACACAGTTGGAAAGAATGCATTCACTCAGCTGGAAAAAGTTTTAAACCCTGGGTACTCCCAGCCTTTCTTACTTGAAGGCCTGCAAGTGATCTTCACAGTGCATCAGCCAGATTCCATTTCGTAACTGCCCTGAGGTTCATTTTCCACAAATAATAATGCAGCCACTTCTATTCACTTAGAATTTTATTTGCAACAGTACAGCAGAGACCGCTGGTGCTCACTGACAGCTGTGTCCTCCCCCTTCCCAGGCACACAGAGGTTCTGCTCAATTGGGTATGGCCATGGATGGAGTTCTGCCCAATGGCTTGTAAGCCAAAGTGATACGTGGTACTTTCAGGTCTGGTCCATGAATACCTTCCCTGCATGACCTCTTTTTCCCCATCGGCTGATGGAAGGATGAGGACTCTGAAAACCAGGAAGAGGTTGCAACCACAAGATGGAAGGTGAGTTGGGTTCCTGACCTACCTATGGAACAACAGTCCCACTTGTCACCCACTCTGTGAACAACGATGGGGAAAATAAGAATTTGTTTTGGATCTACTGAAACTTTGGATCTTTTCTATCATAGCAGGTACCACTGCTTCCTTGCCTTACATTAAGTAATCTCGTGTATGTTAGCTAGTTTGCACTACAGTTTCCCCTTTTCGGAGCAAAGAAGTGAGAAGACACGTGAAAGGTGAATTCATTATGTCTAATAACAAATAGGCAAGTGGTAGCAAGAGGTCACGAAACTGGTTCAGTTAACCCAGGACACTACGTAAACCAGATTCTCTGGCAAATACACATCTAGGCATAAATGAAAAGATGAAGGAAATGTGATAAAAACAGACAGTGAATTCAGTGTGGCCAAGCTGGAGGAGAACTGTATGTTAAGGAGTAAGCCATGAGCAATTACCAACAGAGCTGAGGCACTCGGCCATGGGCATACTGGCTTTATTCTAGTATGCATGAGGCTGAGATGAAGAAACACATCACTGTGTTGGGATGGAATGAGGCAGAAATACAAAACACACAACTGTGAACCACCACATTCTACTGGACAATAGAAGTTGGATTCTGCCAATATCCCATTGCGGGAGGACTGACATTAGAGATACCCCCAAAGTCTGCTGACATTTGCACATTGTATGTGTTTTTCCATTTGTCCTTTGTGTCTTTAATAAAAATCTGAGTCAAGAGCAATCTCTAAGGTAATAGTAAAGAAGCATCTGGGCCAGGCAGACTCAGTGGCAGTATCGGCCTGGGCTCCTGACGACACAGCACAATCCTCATCGAGAGACCAATTCTATTTAGGTTAACCTTGCCTTAAAATATGGCACCTGACTGGGTACTATGGTTTTCTGGATCTACATATAATAAATACTCTGCACATATTCTGAGTTGATCTGGGCATGTCAAGTACAGCTGGCATCATTCTATAATAGTACCAGTTGTTAAATACTTTGAATATTTTACAAATAACTGCTTTCCCAAACACATCATAACCCAGAAGATGGCTTAGAGATTGACTACGTTATCTTCAATAATATTGCCTAAAGGAACATTAGGGAACATCTCTTGGTCCATTGAGAATTGTTATTTACGAAAGAAAGATCATGTTATTTTGACTTCTGAACAGAAAGTCAATGTTTAGTAGACTGTTTTAAAATAAAATTGACTGCTATATATTTATATGGCTCTGCTAATCTCATGAGTCATTTCAGATGTGACAATTATGGATAACAAACACCTATGTAACTCACCAAAGTACAACCTCAAAATGCACTCCAAAGAATCAGCACTTGCCTAAGTGTCAGATTTCCACTCCCTGTGTGATGCAAGCTGGTTTAACATGT
Source organism: Mustela nivalis (assembly GCF_964662115.1). Classification (NCBI taxonomy): domain Eukaryota; kingdom Metazoa; phylum Chordata; class Mammalia; order Carnivora; family Mustelidae; genus Mustela; species Mustela nivalis. The sequence goes on along the minus strand of NC_139028.1, from coordinate 81,409,218 downwards.
TTCCCTATAGAGGAAGGCAGTACTGTCTGCAAACTTTAAAAGGTAAGCATGGACTTAGTAAGTGATAGAAAGTGCTTCGAGTGCATTCAAGAGACTCTTTTTGCCCAGTGGAAATGCACTTGAAGGAAAAGAATAATCAAGGCTAGGACAAGGTGATATCAAGTCCGCCCTGTAAAGCCAATCTACGCAACCAATATACGCCACCCAAGTCCCCTCCTTGCCCCAGTCTTGCTAACACACTGTATTGGTTTCAAGATGGAAATAACAGCTTCTTTGCCCACTTGCAGTTCTTTATCAAGCTGATAAGCAGAACACCTCTTGATAACTTATGACACAATCAGCTTCCCATCACATTTCTCAAAAGAAACATTATTGAAACTTTAAGCCTAAGGATCTCCTCTAAGCATAGACACACTTTTTTCTCTTAGAATTACATCAGTGTTAAAAAGTGCCCTCCCCTGCTTTAGGACCATAACAAACCCATCCACTTCTAAATTTAACACCAGTGCTGGTTGGTAAGCATTTGTAGAAGAGTGAGTTTGCCAGAAAGGTTTGAAGTTATTTTAATGCTGCTTAATACTGCTGTTGATATTCAAATACTAATGTTAACATGACTACCAATCTACTTTTACTACCAGTAATAGCATTTAAAATAGGTGAGCATGGGACGCCTGGGTGGCTCAGTTGGCTGGACGACTGCCTTCGGCTCAGGTCATGATCCTGGAGTCTTGGGATCGAGTCCCGCATCGGGCTCCCAGCTCCATGGGGAGTCTGTTACTCTTTCTGACCTTCTCTTCACTCATGTTCTCTCTCACTGTCTCTCTCTCAAATAAATAAATAAAATCTAGAAAAAAATAAAAATAAAAAAAAAATAAAATAGGTGAGCATTTCTGGGGGTTGAGTAGTGAGGCTGGAGAGTCCTTAGCATGCTATCTTCTTTAGTCCTCAAAAGGGAATGACAGTGGAATGATTGTTTTAAGTTTCTTTGTGTCTCCTGTCCAACAGAAAGTAGCTATGTCCCTTAGAAGGAGAAGTATCTCCTTGCCAAGTGACAAACTGATTCACATATGCCACAGAGACCATGGCTCTAACATGATACAACCCATCTCTTCTCTCAGACCTTCTGGATCAGGCAAAGAGAGGACTTCTACAACTCTTCATCTGTATGCAATCAGGAAAGCAAAGATCTCAGCAAGCATGGTCTCTTCAGCTTCTGCCTTTTCAGTTAAGACAGAATGAGAGAAGAGCCCTGGAAGAGGGCCTGACTGTCCCAGGGAGCCCAAGACAAAGCCAACACTATGATTCGCATATTGTCTCATGTCCATTTTGAACCTGCAGGAATGGAGACAAAAATGGTGATAACTCCAAATCTCCACCAGGCAGTGGGAGAGAAATACTCCATTTTTATGAAACGTGATCCTAAATTTATCAATGGTTCAAAGTGATATGACCATCAAAATAACTGATTCCATGCTGTCTTGAGCCACACAGTGGAACACAAATCTGAGACTCATCAATGTTTCCCATTGATCAACTGGGGAGCCAAGACACATTATGAAAAGACAATGTCCTACTCGACAGCACATGCTGAAAAACTACGGAAGTCTCTTGGAACATGAGAGGCAGAGTTCTGTGTTTAGTAACTTGTCATGTTCCCCATGTTCTCTTGACTTCCCATCACAAGTGCTTCTCAGCTCTACACCTAGTCCTAGGTAGGACTGCTGAGTGAATAGTGAATGATTATAAACAGAAGCCATTTGAAGAAGACTCTGAAATAGACGCAAAAAAAAGATGTAAACACGCAAAAAAGATACCACACTTGGGCTGCCCCATTGCCTCTTACATTGGGGTAAAAAATTTGACCCTTTCTGGTATGATCATGTTCAGTATCCACAAGACACTTGGTATCAACGGGGTATTTGGGATCAATAGGAATGAAACATAAAATAGAATAAATGGATTTTCTATGTACAATGGTCTTTGAACTTAAATAACAAGCCCATTGATGATTTTCTAAAATATTAAAATAGGTATTTCTCAAGCATTTACAACTTTAATTTTTCTTTGATTATCTGACGATGATACAGATTCAGGGTAATTAATACATGAGGCTACAAGAGCAGAATGGCTTTGTGCCAGATGAACTAGCCAATCCCATTTTGGATTAATATTTATTTACTGAGCACCCAGAAAGCCCAAGGTCTCCCATCAGTGAGAAAGGCTGATACATAAACAGCTAAATTTAACAAGGCATAATGCATTAAATACAAGCAGAAATGATAGGAGAAATGATTTATACTGACTGAAAAGATCAAGGAGAAATGGGATTTGAGTGGGACTAGGAAGGGTAAACGGGATGTCTGGGTGGCTCAGTGAGTTAAGTGTCTACCTTCAGCTTGGGTCATGATCTCAGTGTCCTGGGATCGAGCCTGTGTCAGGCTTCCTGCTCGGCAGGGAGTCTGCCTCTCCTTTTCCCTCTGCCCTTCCCCCTTGTTCATACTCTCTCTCTCAAATAAATAAATAAAATCTTTAAGAAAAAAAAAAAAAAAAAAAAAGAAGGGTAACAGGATTTCAACTGGAGGAAAAAGAGCATGGAAAAGCCTTTCCAGTATAAAAAATGATCCCAAAGAGAGGGAAGGGGGCCTGAGTTACCTGGCCGGGCCTGGCCAGAGAATGCTTAGTTAAGTTTCAGTGTGAGTGGTAAGGGAATGGGCAAAGCTTTTGTAAAAGATGAAGCTAGAAATATCTAGATGGGGCCAAGCTGTCACTGGGTCTTGAGTGCCCTGCTGAAAAGTGTAGACTTGGTTCAATACAAGTTAGTTTCTTCAGTAGAAAATGATGTCATTCTATAGCCCACTCTTGAGGTTTATGACTGTTTAAGCATGACATGATGATTCGGCATGCTCCTGATAAACTCTTTCTTACCACGGTATATTCAAGTTTGTACCCGTGTGTCAACAACACCTTCTATAACTGGCCGGACTCAACTGAAAGGGATTTTTGTCATCCATGCCCACCTTCAGTCCTTTCTTAAATTTACGATCCAGGGTCAAATCATCAAATAGTCCTAAAAGAAATCTGAAAGTCACATTTCTTATAGTAATCTGACCTGGTCCAATTATTTCAATATGATCTGGGGGTGGGGGATGGGGAGAAACTAAAACTTTAACCAAACTAGCAAAGGGACAGACTTCCATACCATCATCTTTAGGTGGAAAATTGTAAGTAGCCCTCACTGCTCCAAGTCCACACTTGTTGAAAGTTGACCCTGAGCGTCCTCTAACCCACCTGCTTCCTGATTTTATAAATGAATCACGTGTACGGTAGAGTTTCAAATCCCTCCTTGAAATATGACGACATTGCTCTGTAATCAGACGTGGACTCCTAAAAAAATTCCACCACCTTTAACTATTTATCACTATGACTGTGTTCTTACAAATGGACCCGCCTCTAAAAGTGTCAAACCTGGCCCAAATGTCAATCTCGCCTCTCGTCATTCTCTCCAACATTCTGTCCGTATATCTGAAGGCAGAATTTTAGATTGAGACCTTTCTGGATTCTTCCTCATTACATTAGCCGCTTCCAAAATGACATCTGGAGTGCTGTGAGCACTCTTGCCAAAGGCTTTCCCATTCCCCTTGCATTCGCTTCAAAATCCCTAAACATCACCTTCTCTGAGTCACAACCCAGCAGTTTACCAACTTTACTATCTTCAGCAGTATCGCATTAAAACGGATTTTTCTCTCCTGCCTCTCCCTATCCTGCGCTCCATTCATGACTCTGATTCTCTGAAAGCAACCCTGCACAGGTAAGATCCCTAGATTACTTACTTAACTCAGAATTTCATCTACATCTTAAGCATGTGCTGTCACATTAATCTTTCTGTCTACACCAAGCCTTCTCTGGCCTTCTGTTAACTGACTTTCTGGGTTTTTCTCCTAAGGTTTATCTGCCTCCCATCAAGCAGAATTTCTGGGAAGCAGCACTTCTCCAAATGCACCACCCTGCAAACACACTCACAATAAGTGACTTCAGAGAGCTAGAAGGATTCTGAGGTGCCTTGGAATAAATACACAGCTATGTTCCAGGAACTTCTACAGCAAAGTCAATTCCACTGGCGTGATTTTCTCTGAAGGTCTGTCATTCCATTAGCAAAGCAGACTCCACACTAAGGGCTATGTGCAGATCTACCTTCAGGAGCAGAGATATCCTTGGCTGGGGGCAAGACTTGAGTGGCTTAAGTGCCTCTGTGTCCCATGCAGATTTTGCTTTGTTACAGAATCTTCTTTTTTTTTTTTTTTTTTTAAGATTTTTTAAATTTAGTTGACAGAGAGATCACAAGTAGGCAGAGAGGCAGGCAGAGAGAAGGCGGGGAAGAAGGCTCTCCACTAAGCAGGGAGCCCGATGTGGGGCTTGATCCCAGGACCCCCGGATCATGATCTAAGCCGAAGGCAGAGGCTTAAACCCACTGAGCCACCCAGGCACCTGTTACAGAATCTTCTAAGAATCTTCTCGATACACAAGTGTATGCTCTATCAGAAAGGCATCTTGATGTGTTCATTCATCGGAAACTTCTGAGCACTGTACCATGTTTAGCTCTGTGCTAAATGTTGGTTGAACCTAGATCTGCAGTCAAGGTCTGCAGAAAGCAGGCAAGTAAATGGTCAGCTGTAGCATGGGGCTAGAGCAGTGTTTGGAGAGTGTCTTGGAGCACAGAGGAGGAGTGCTCACCCAAAATGAGATCAAAGAGGGCTTCATGGAATTGAAAGATAGGAAAAAAACGAAGGTAGATTGCCATAACCTGCCAAGTCATGAAACAGCCTCTTCCCATGGTTAGAAAATAACTGTCCTTTCCTTCTCCAGTGTTTAACATATTTCTCTGAGCATCAAAAAAGCAGGAGGGGACACTATGAGTGTGATATTACCATCTCCTGAAATGCTGGAGGGCTTTGAGCAAGGGCATCACACTAGGTTTAGGACAGACCCTAGATCAGAAGACCCACCTGGAGAGATATGCAGCCAGAGAATGGAGAGTGAGATGGGGAGCCAATAAAAGCCCGAGGGGCTAACTCCTTAGCTCTGATTTTTTGCTTAAAGAATTCAAATTTAAAAAAAAAAAAAAAAAAAAAAAGCTCCTTGCACATCTTTCATCTAAGAAGGTGAAACTGCACACAAACATTTTGCTGCCTTTTTTTTTTTCTTGAAACATTTTGCCACTGCTTAATAGAAGCTGCTGGTGGATTTGGGGGGTAGGGAACTTCTTTTCTAGCTATCTGATTTCCCTAGGAAAGGTTTCCCCTTGAACCACCTTCTGGTTCTTCCCTGAATGCTGGTGAGTGAGAGAGAGAGGACCTGGACACGCAGAGCCCAGCTCTTTCCTCACTTACGGACTAGGGATCAGGAGGTACGCAGGAAACACCCACTCTGGGCTGGTTCTAGTACCCTCCTGTGTGCAGAGGAGGCCCTATGGGGAGACACTCCAGGCGCTGCCTTGGTCCACGGTAAACAAGTGTGGTGGTCTAATTTAGCAGTTCCGTATCATGAATACTATTGTCAAATACGTAAGCCATGTTCTCTGGTGCAATTCTTACCAGTATTCATATTGATGTTAGGGTTTCCACTGCTTGCTTTATTTGTCTCTCAACCTGTTCTGAATGCAGGTGGAGGGAGAAAAAAGACTTCATTTTTAGGCTCTTCTCAAACCATAACAATTATCATAAATAGTTAATATGCTGGTCCCAGAGAGATCATCTCAGGTAGCCAGATAAGGCCAAGTGTCTGACGTTATAACAGAGGATCTGACAAAACAAAGACGAAACACAAAGCCAGTCTAGAAGGAGACAGATCCACAGTGCAGCCGCAAGGAGACAGGAGCGAGTACTAGCAGCACTGGAGCTCCTGGAGAAAGGTGTTCCTAAACCCCAGCCACATTTTTGCCCTTAGGTTGTAGGACACCCCCGGAAAGCAAAGGCCAGCAGACTTGTCCAACTTCACCAGCATACAACCAGCTCAGAAGCACTCTTCATCTGGGGATTAAAGCTCTGTGCCCCCATCTTAACATTCTTAATAACTGCATCTTTGAATAGGTTTTGAAAATGCAATCTAATGGGATAACACAGCACGCCCTGGGGCTTTGCAGCCCTAGCTCATGTGTGGCTCACCACCCTTGGCCTCTCCCCTACCCCCCACCCACCCCAGGATGAGTTCTCAGTTCTCCCTTCTTCAGACCCCTGAGCCTTGGTCCCTCACAGCCTCTGTCTTTGCCACTCAGCAGCAACTGCTCTCTGCCTCCAGCAGGGTCCTGTGCAGACACAGGAAGGCTCGGGGATGTGGGGGGACGCATGTGCTGGGTTTTCCAGGGAAAGTATGCCTGTGTCAGCCTCACTCTGAGCGAGCAGCACGCAGGTGCATTCCACGGTGACGCAGGGAATTGGTGGGGAGACTGCGGTCTCTTGGCTTTCTCATCTGTTGGGGATTGGGATGCAGGGCTCAAGGGAAGGGGAGCTACCAGGCTCAACCTCCCTGCCCCCACCAGGTCACACTGCACTGGCAGAGAGGAGCCCTGTGGTCAGTGGGCTGAGTGTGTGTGTGTGTGTGTGTGTGTCAAAGTAGGGAATGGGCCTGAGGCTCCTCCGAGCATTTGCACTGCACTGACCTCAAGAGCATCCCCCATGGCCAATGGAATGACTTTATTTTTTTTTTAAGATTTTTTTTTTTTTTTTTTTTTTTTTTTTAGTCAGAGAGAGAGAGCGAGAGCGAGCACAGGCAGACAGAGTAGCAGGCAGAGTCAGAGGGAGAAGCAGGCTCCCCGTGGAGCAAGGAGCCCGATGTGGGACTCCATCCCAGGACGCCGGGATCATGACCTGAGCCGAAGGCAGCTGCTTAACCAACTGAGCCACCCAGGCGTCCCTGGAATGACTTTATTTTTTAACTGATTTTGTGGGGGAGGGGTTGAGGGAGAGAGAGAGATAGAAGGAGTGAGAGAAAGAGTCAGGTACTTCATCAACTGAGCTACTCAGGCACCCTGGAGAGTGACTTTAAATAGCAAATAAAAAACACCTCGATAAGGTGTGAAAGACACTACAAAAGAAAGGCAAAAGTTTCATATTTTAGTACTTTTAAACAGAAGACTTTTCCTTTTTTCCTACTTTTTCTCCCTCACTCTCACTTTACTCTGGGCTCTATGACAATTTCATAGCCAGGCTTGCCAGTAGATTTCTCTTGCTTGCAACCAAAGGAGTCAAAAAAAAAATCCAAAAGAAAGGAAGAAAGAAAGAAAGAACACCTTCCCTGGGAACTGGCCTCCAAGAGAGTTCATCTGAATGAATTCATACCAATTAGTATTGTTTGAGAACTTGCTGCCTCATACTTTGCTTGTGCATGTTGTTAATGGTGTTTATTTCTATGCAGATGCAGTCAATTCCATGAACATCACCACCTCTAGAAGAGCTTTCATACATTTAAAAAAACATAACAAAACAAAACAGTTAAAGGGCACTGCCTTTAAGAGGCTGTCTTCCACTCAAGGTCCTGGGATCTAGTCCAGTATTGGGGAGGAGTGGGGGACCTTCCAGCTCAGCGGGGAGCCTGTTTCCCCCTGTGTCCTGTCCCCTGCTCTTGCGTGCTCTCTCTCTGCCTTAGAAGGATCTTTGCAGGGCACCTGGGTGTCTCAGTCAGTTCAGTGCCTCACTCTTGACTGGGGCTCAGGCCATGATCCAGGGTCACGGGACTAAGCACCCAGTTGGCCTTCGCACTCAACAGGGAGTCTGCCTGAGATTCTCTCTCCCTCTGCCCCCCTTCCTGCTCCTTCTCTCTCTTGTTCTTTCTCAAATAAATAAAATCCTTTAAAAAAAAAAAAATCAGTTCCAGTTGTCTAGTTATTCTTGTCTAACTCCCTCTGTAAATGTTTCAGTTGCAGTTGGAAAAGTTAAATGCACACAGTGTGCTCTGAAATGGAGACACAAATCTGGGTACTTCGGTCAGAAGGCGGAGGTTCAAGGCAACTCATCATCCACTCCCTCTACTCCTCCTCACACACTGCACCACCGCTGATACTGTTTTTACATTTTACAGCATTTGATATTTTAAAAACACAGATACATATACCCTCTTTTAAGACTTCTTTGCAATAACATTGTTGGAAAAACACAGATGGTGATGTTAACCCATTTTACTATGTAAAAATATATAAGTTACAACTCACCAGCAAGAAAATCTTGTCTAAGATTTCCTTGTCTTAGACCTTGTCTAAGACTCTGTAAACTCATGGTCCCATTCTGCAACTACACCGCACTGCCCCCGCCAGGCCACATGTATAAAACATGAGATGCTCCCTATCTTATTGATGGCCACACAAGGGACTGGGAGAACCACATGAAACAAAATTACTGTCCTTGATTCTTTACTTTCAAGACTGTGGACACCAGAAACGTTATTGGAACTCACATTTTTTTACAATCAGACTTTCGAACTCCACAAAGGGGAAGCCACTGCTTATCACAATGGCATGAGAGGGTTTGGCAAACACAGACTCACTGAACTAGTGTAATTAATATTACTTTATGAGGTAACATAATTCTGAAAAAAAATGCATTGAAGTCAAATCTCTATGTGCTGCTTACACTCTAACATTAGCATGCAACTACCAGCAGTGGGTTTGATAATCCATGGAACTGTATTAATATTTATATCTTTTTGTTTCACTTGGGAAGTATCTTTAGCCTTCTTTTAAAATTCATGTAAATTCCCATAGTAAAAGATGCAAACAACATTGAATTCATTGAGGTCAATGTTCTTTGCTGCACAGACACATCCCCGTGGATGATAAAATGAACAGTTTGCGTGTCTCCGGTCTCTGCACATTGACATAAAAGTATGCATATAGATATTTGTAAATAATGAATCAGACTTTTGATGATATTATAGGTATTGTCCTATAGGTCTATTTTTCTTGAAAACATGTGTCAGAGTGTATGTATGCACATGCACACATGTATGTACATACATCGAGTTTTAAACCTCTGTACTCTATTCCACGAAATGACCTGTGACATAAATCATTCCACTACCAACATATTTTGGTGGTTTCTGGCTTTCAGTGAATACAAACTATGCAGCAAACCATCACCGTAGTGCATATTCCTCCCCCTCACGACATGTGCCTTTTCTAGAATACATTTCCACAGGTAAAAATCGGTGGAATTGAGAGAATCCTGACATTACTCCTCAGATTACTTTACACGTTGATTTTCTCAAATTGCCATTTAAAAGTTTCACCAATTTACACTGTCATGTAAACAAATAAACAATTCTGTTTACCCCAACCTCAGCAACGGAGCATAACATCAAATTTTTAAAAGATTTATTGATGAGAGAGGGAGAGCGCACTAGCAGTGCGGAGAGGCAGAGGGAGATAGAGAATCTTAAGCAGGCTCCATGCTGAATATGAAGCCCCACTTGCCGTTCAATCCCAAGCCAAATCCTCAAGCCAAAACCAAGAGTTAGATGCTGAACCCACAGTCACCCACTTAGCGCACTGAGAATAAAATCAATTTTTAAAAATTCTCCCCAGTCGAGTGCATGAATATGGTTACTTGGTCACTGCACATTATTTCTCTCTCTTCATCAGCATGTCATCTCCACAGAGGAGTGCTGAAATATACTATGTGTCCTTGGGCAAGTTCCTTAACCTTTCTCACCTCTAAAATGGGGATGATAATTATAATAATACCAAACTCAAAGGATTATTTCCTATTTTTTGTACATTTTGCCCCTTTTTCAATATAATGTTGTCACTTTCTTCTTTGGTTAATCCAGTAAGTTAACATGTATTTACTGAATGCCTACAATGTGCCAAGCTTCTTTCTAATTGCTGGGGACAAACCAGGGAGGCAAAACTAAGTTAATTGCTCTCAGAGAGCTTCCATCCCCATGGGGAGGCAGACAATACAGAAGCAAAGACTTCAATGTACAATGTTCTGTCATGTCGTATTAGTGAAGGAAAAGAAGAGTAGGGCATAAGGCTAAGAAATATAGAGGTGCTATTTGAGGGTTGGCCAACCAAAACTTCTATGATAAGGGGACCCTTGTGGAGAGACCTTAAGGAAGTAAACATCCAGGCTGAGGGGACAGCAAGCACACAGCCCTGAGACAGGAATGAGGTTGGCGAGTCTGAGAAAAAGTGGGAATAACATGTTGGTTGTAGAAGGAATGAAGGGGAGAGCAAAGAGAAAGACCAGCTGAGAGGAGCCAGAGACCAGATTCTGAATGTTCTCAGAAGCCATCAGGAGCAATTTTAATTTTATTCTAAAGGCAGATGGCAGCCAAGGAACTACCTCTGAATTGCTGAATCGCTCAGGACACAGAGAGAAACTTGATGCCTCCAACCAAGGTACTCCATACCTCGAGTATAGCCACAGGCAGCTCCCACCTGTCCTCTGAGCAAAGCTCACAGGGAGCAAAAGCCCACATCAGCAATTACAGTGTCCCTCACAAATTCAGGCCGACAGGCAAAGCCAAACCAAGCCACACACAATTGTGGAACCATGTCCCTGACCCAAAGGCATACCATCTGCATTCAATCCAAAATGTAGACGTAAAGCATTTTTCTTCTTCCCTGATGCACAGTGCCCTCACCAGATGATAGACCAGGAATGGAACCCTGGCCAGGCTCAGCTACCACCATGGTAGAAAGAGTCTGCCACGTAAGTACCGGGAGCCCAGGCAGGGAAGCTGCTCCTGGCTCCCCCCTTAGCCGCAAGCCTACCTCTGCAGATGGTGCCATTGCCCACGTAGCCCGGTTTGCAGGTGCAGCTGTGTCCCTGGACAGTGTTGGTGCAGATGGCGTTCTCATCACAGTTGTGCTGCCCACTGCCACATTCATCATGCTCTGTTTGCAGGGGGAGAAAGACAGACAGACATCGTTTCACAAGTTGGCATCACAAGTGTTGGAAAATTAAGCTGGGACTCACCAAGTAAGAAGGACAGGGACCACCAGCAGGTATGGGGATCTCAACTATGCACCTGGCAGCTTCTGTGCCTAGTGAGGTTGGAATCTCAGCAACTCTACAAGATGGATGTCATTGTCCCCACTTTGCAGGCAAAGAAACTAAGGGTCCGAGAAGCCAGTATCTTAGTCAGGCAAGTCGCATGATTGGCAAGTGCTGTTCTAAGGGCATTGCCTTTTCCATGTCCGGCAAAAGGTTTCTATAGAGGGTCCAAGGCAGCGTTTCTCAACAGAGGCCAATTCTGCATCCCGTTCCCACTAGAAACATTTGACACTAACGATATCCTTAGTCATCATGGCTTGGGATGGGGGTGCTACTAGAATCTAGTGGCTATAGGTCAGGAATGCTGCTAAGCATCTTACAATACACAGGAAAGCCCAGCACAAGAAAACATTGATTACATTACAATAAAAACATCAATAGCACCTAGGCTGGGAAAACTTCCTCTAAGGTTAAAGAAGGAAAAAGAAATAAATCCCACATATGAGATTCCATGGTTTCTTTGAAACTGAAGGGGAAGGCTCCGTTAATATAACCTGGCAAAGAAGCATTTACTAACAAGGAATTTCAAAGAATTCCATTGGTCACAGGAAATGCTGGCAAGCATGGGGTTGTGCAGAATCAAAAGGGATTTACTCTTATGACCTCTCCTCAAGGGCCTTCAGCAGGGCCCGGAACTCCAGTTTTCCATGTAGGCCAAATTCACAGGGGTGAGCATTCAACCCCCTGGGTTGATGCCTGATAGGTAGTCACATGGTTCTATATTTTCAAAGAGTTGTGGCATCCTTAACCTACAAGATGTTGGAGGATGTAAATCCAACACTTTACAAAATGGACCAAAAGATTCCAAGTTAGAAATCAGGATTTCACAGATAATGACACTTTCCTGTCATAATCAGGAACTTGAAGTAGTTATCCAAATGGCTACTTTGTAAAGAACAGTGTCAAAAGTTTAGGCCTTGGGCGCCTGGGTGGCTCAGTGGGTTAGATCTCTACCTTTGGCTCGGGTCATGATCTCAGGGTCCTGGGATCAAGTCCCTCACTGGGCTCTCTGCTCTGCAGGAAGCCTCCTCTCTCTCTGCCTGCCTCTCCACCTACTTGTGATTTCTCTCTGTCAAATAAATAAATAAAAATCCAAAAAAAAAAAAAATGTTTAGGCCTATTCCCTTTAACATCTGCTAGTATAACTTCTTAGACATTTTAAGAAGTATAACTTCTTAAACATTTTAAGAAGAAAATTCAAACAGATTTATTTAAGTCCCAAAATAACATAAAAAACAAGAGCTGAAATCTCAGCTAGAAACCTCCCCAAAATAACACTCCCCGAAAAACACTAAACATTCAATAGTTTATAAAAGGTCCTGTTAGATCAATGTAGCAATCAGTTGAAATATCATCAATCTTCATTCATTTTTATCCTAACTTTTCTAACTGAGACCCGGTAATGAGAAAGGTTGAATTCTACAAAGCAGGGCTGTTTTAGTCACCCATGTGCAATTACAGGAGAACACACTCAAGCATATGACTCTTGATGCAACACCTTGGATTAAAAAAAAAATTTTTTTTTCTTTCAGCCTTAAGACCAACCCAAAGGGTCAGTGAGAAATGTGCATGGGTTAGCAAATAGGGAGAAAAGAAGATTTACGACGACTCACTTCTAGTCTGTGCTAATGTCATCTCCAGCACACTCGAGCAACAGTATAACCGCATGGATGTTAGATCAAATTTACAGACCTATGAAGCACCTAGTATATGCAGGTACGATACCAGGGGATGTGGGGCACACAAAAAGTCCAAGAGTGTTGACTTCAACACCCAAGTTTTCAATCCCTTATTTAAATTCATTTAATAATTATTACGGTCTGTACTGGGAATACGAAGGTGAGTAGATATGGTCTCAGCTCACATGAACATTTTAATAGAAGCCACCAGACGTCAATACGCAGCTAAGCAGAACACAAGAGAGAAGTGATGAGGGCTGTAAGGAGGTGACCTTGTATTTCATCAGACAAACAATATATTTTAGAATGAACAGGGACTCTTCTAATAATCACACTGGAGTAACAGGCATGACTCAGAATAACCCACGCAAGGCAGCATGTGTGGCAATGCTAGATAGAAGGAATCAAGATAAACTGAAGAGTCCCTGGGTGGGGGGGAGCAATTTCTGTTGATAGGGAGAGTCTTCCTGCAAAAGATCGTATTTAGGGGCGCCTGGGTGGGTCATTCATTGTCTACGTTCAGCTCAGGTCATGACCCCAGAGTCCTAGGACTGAGCCCCACATCAGGCTCCCTGCTCAGTGGGAAGCCTGCTTCTCCCTCTCCCACTCCCCCTGCTTATTTTCCCTCTCTCGCTGTGTCTGTCTCTGTCAAATAAATACATAAAATCTTTTAAAAAATAAAAAAGGTAGTATTTGAACTGGTCTTTTAAAAATGGTCATGGTTTTCTCAGTCAGAATTGTCCATGAAGGGCATAATAGGTGAAAGAAAGGTATGGTTTTATGCAACATCCCAAATGTCTGGTCCACTCTCACCTACCTTGTCTTCCACCGCCCCACCCCTGCCAAGCTTTGCTGAGGTCTAAGTGACAAAACTGTAAGTTATTCAAAGTATTCAATGTGATGATTTCTTAAATCATACATCATGAAACACTTTCCCTCATCAAGTTAATGATCACATCCACTCTACCTGGTTCTCTAATTATTTTTGAAGGAAACCCTCTTCTCTGCTGAGGTGGAGCCATCACTGGCCTGCAGAGGTAATCCATTCCTACCTCTCTCCAGTTTGCCATTTTGTTTCTGTGGCTCCATACAGAGTCTCCCAATGTAGATGCACTATCTGTGCCCCTGTCTGGCTTCAAACACTACTTCATGCCCATTCTCTTGCCATTTAAGCCAGATCTGCTTTCCATACCACATAAATTTACCATCTTGGAAATATTACCAAATCTGGTCTCTTTATCTCCTTGGAGACACTCACATACATGGTGATGCTTGTGAGTTTTATCACTAATATTTTAGCTAAGTAACTTTGAAGAGAGAAACTGTAGCATATTTTATACAACCTTCACTTAGCCTATCATTACTTCACATAATGGTCCTGAGCCTACAGAGTGCCAAGCATTGAGCTAAATGTTACACATACATCATTTAATTTTCCTATCAATCATATGAAGATGGCTCATTTTACAATAAAGGAGCTGAAATAAAGAGACATTCAATAATCTGCCAACGTCCCAAAACCAGTAAGTGGAGGAGCTCGGAATTGGGACACTGGGCACCAGAGTGACTACATCACTAAGCAGTTAGAAGCAAATCTGGATAAGGTTGAAGTTAAACCAAGTCATATGGAAGAGATTCCATAAAGCCAGAAAGGAAGAAGGTCTTCTTCTACACTAGCCTCAAATTCCCACTGAAGATCTGACTTATCTTGGACAGAAATAACTGCAGAAGAAATGATCTCTAAAAACATCAAATTCCCTTCCAGCGGTTGGAGATGCTGTCAAAGGCGCCGCAGGGTGAACACTTGGAGAGGTGGCGTGACAAAACAGTTGGGAGTGTAGACTCCAAAATCATGCAGCCTGGGTTAGAGGACCCTGATTTTGCCACTTACTAGCTATGTGAACTTAAGTGATGGAGACAATCGGTGTCTTAGTTTCCTAAGGTATAAAATGTGGATAATAACAGAACCTATCTCCTGAGGTTGTCATGAGGATTGTATTAGCTAATATAGGTAAAAGGCTTAGAGCACAATGCAACTAGTATATGCTCCATGAATGTACACTATTTTATTATTGTTATTATTATTACCCTCACTATTGCAATTATTTGTCAGCAGACTTAATTGTTGGATAGTACTTAAAAGTGGTTAAGAAAACATCCTTTTTCCTTTATAGGCTGGTAGTTCAGGCAGAAAGACAATTTTGACAGGATTTTGAAGATGATTAAATAAACAATGAATTTTGGAACACTGAAAAAAATAAAATAAAATAAAATTTAAAAAATAAAATAAAATAAAAAATAAATTAAAAAAAATAATAATAACTCTTTGAAGACCCAAACAAGTATTTGCTTACATTCAATTATGGTCCCCAAGAAACAAGACTACAGACTGGGAAGGTGAAGGATGTATGTTTGTAATTGTTGATGTATGACCTGAGTTTGATTACAGTATATTTAGAGTATCCTCCCTCTTGGAAAAAATCATAATGATTGTGGTGGCAGGCTGTTTCTCCACTGATGATGATAATTATTGGTATGCTGGCTAATATTTATTCAGCACTCATGGAGCACTGTCATTATCACATAGGTCTTCTCTCCTCCTCTTCCTCCTTTTCCTTCCACAGAAGGGCTCAGAAAGACTCTGATCTACCTCTGTAACACTGCAATCAAATGTAATCAATAGCCATTATCCATTAACATCTTATTTTCCTTAGTGGATTAATCAGGACCCAAAGAAGACACTGAAATGGTCACTCCAGCTGCAAATGTTCCATGTCTGTGGTCTGGCTGGCTTGCGGCTTTTCTTTGTCCAAAGTAGTCTCTTATCTATTTTACAAAATTGTTTAAAAAAAAAAAAAACCCACTGGGAGATGCCAACCGTATCTCACCAATCACATTTCATAGATGAGGAAACTGGGGTCTGAAGCGCCTAAGAGGTATAAGTACATAGATAATAAGTTGTATGTCTGGAACTCAAACTCCCCTCCAGGTCCTCATCTCTTTTCCTGCATTCTTTCCAAAACTCCACTTTACGGTATGATCCAAAGGAGTTTCTAAAGTGTTGGCGACAGTGACAGTATGTTTTTACTTTTTAAAGGAAAATAGTCACAATTTAAAGGAAGTTGCAAAGGTAGTACAAGAAGTCCCATTACATACACTTCACCGGGCTTACCCCAAGAGTGCCGTCGTATGTAGCTGTAGTAGAAGGTGGAAGCCAGAAAACAGACGTTGGTATATTATCATTAGTAGTCTATAAACCTTATTCAGCTTATACCAGTTTTTAAAATCTACAACTATTTTGAGGGGTATGTATGTGTTTGAGTATATAGTTGTAAGCAGTATTATCCTGTGTATAAATTCAGGTAACCACTGCCACAATCAAGCTATTTTTTCTTTGTTTACACTTACTTACCACTTCCCACCATCCTCTTATATACCCAGTCCCCGTCCCTTGTCAGCTACTTATATGTTCTCATCTCTATAGGTTTGCCATTTAGAGAGTGTTGCATAAATAGAATTAAACATAAATTTTGAGATTAACTTTTTTCACTAGACAAAATGCCCTTGAATTCCATTCAGGTTGTTGTACGTTTCCATAGTCCATTTCTATTTATTGGGGAGAAGTATTCCACTGTAAAAATGTATCAGTTTGTGCAACATACACACATTAAGGGACATTTGGATTGTCTCCTGTATTTTGCTACTATGAATAAGTTTCCATGAACATCTGTATGCAGGTTTTTATGTGAACATATATTTTCATAACTTTAATCTTTGATTTCTTTCATTAGTATTTTGTAATTTTCAGCATACAGATCCTATACATGCTTCATTAACTTTATAACTATTATTTCATCTTACCTTAGAACTACTGTATATAATATTATTCTTTTAATTTTGGTTTCTACATGTTGGTCGCTGGCATATAGGAATATAATTGATTTTTGTGTGTTGATATCATAGCTTGTGACATTGCAGAACTTATTCTATATTTCTTGTAGATTCCTCACATAGACAATCATGTCATCTATAAATAGAAATAGTTTAACTTCTTTCTTTCTGACTTCTACACTTTTTATTTCCTTTTGTTCCCTTATTGTATGGACTTCCAGGGCTATGTTGCACAAAAGCGGTGAGAGTGAACATCACTGATTTATTATTAATCTAAGCAAGAAAGCGTTCAGTCTCTCTTTATTAAATATAATGTTAGTTATAACTCATAATACTTTGTCAGTACAGGGTAGAGGTTCAGCTCCTTGCTGAGCTCTACTAACAATGAAGTTGGGAAAGCGTAGTGGCTATTAACCTTGTCTTCCAGTGCTTTGTTCAGTCTCCAAGCTGCTGGGTGGAGTGGAGGCCATGTCCACACTCAACTCCACTGACATTAGTACAGGGAGGAAATCAGCAGGTTCCCATCGACAGATGGCTCAAGTAGAGTGTATATTTTCAAAAAGGTTTTCTGTTTGTTCTGTTAATACCCCTTTTCCCTAGAAGAAGTAGAGTTGGCTTTTCTTGGAGCTTTTATAATATGTGCTATTGCTGGCTTTGGGCTGCAGTCTTCTTCAGCTCCTCAACTTAGACATATGAGTTGCACAAATAAAATGGGGAACTTACTCCTTGTGGCTCCTCAAGTCCCAAAGTTTACAGGTAGTTTACTTTCCCTTTACCTTTCAGAGTCTTCCTGACGATTTGCTGTGTTACATCTAAGGGTTTTCTTTTTGTTGTAGGAGAAAAGGCCTGGGAAATGGGGCTAGTTCATCTTGATCAGAATCAAAAGTCCTCCATATATTTAATTTCTAAGAAATTAGTCACTTTCCTTCTCTGCTTCCTTTCTACATAGCATTAATAATTGTGACTTTTCATAAGTAACACTCACTGAGCATACTATGAGCTAAACTCTACTCTAATGTGTTATAGCATTCCTATGACTTAAGAATTACTATCATCTCTATTTTCTATATGAAGAAACAGGAACAGAGAGGTTATGGCCCAAGGTTATAAGGTAATAGATTCAAACCAAGGCAGTCACTGTCAAACCAGGACAGAAGAATTAGAGACATGTCATTGTTAGTCATTCTTGAAACCCCTTTCTCCCTTAATCCCTTATAACACATCCATCACCAAGTCTTGATTTTTTCTGAGTATCTCTCAAATTCATTCCTATATCCCAATTTCCATTGCCATCACCCTCATCCAAACCACTGTTATCTCACCCACAGCTAAGCTGCTATCATTAACTTAGGTGTTGTCGCTTCTTAATGGATCTTCCCCACATTCAGTATTGCCCACTTTAAATTTATTCTTCATACTACGTTTAGCGCAATCTATTAGGAATTCGAATCTGATCATCTTGTCGTCCCGGCTAAAATCTTCCATCCTTTTACTTCCTTTGATCTCAACTTTTACTGCCTTTGATCTGAAAATGTGGATATTGTTACTATGCCCTCCTGGTCCCCTCGCCGCTTCACCTCCACCTAACTGCCTAGCAACAGGTTGTTTCATTTTCATACCTGCTCTGCTCAACCACGCTGCCTCTACTTCCTTCCTGCAGGTCAGGTACCTTCACATGTCCTTCCCTCTCAGCCCGGCTCATGCTCATCCCTGTTCTGTCAACTAGTCCTCACATCCTCAGTAAAGAACACCTGATTTCCTTGGCGTGTAAGTTTCCCCTGAAACCTACTCATACAACACTCAGCACTTCTCCTTCAAAGGGGTAACAAGTTACAGTTCTACATTAATTAGTGTATTGGTATTTTTACTAATACCTGCCTTTTTTACTATCGCATACATTGCTTGGGGATGTATCTCAAATTTATCTTTCTTTACTTTAGATCCAGCCCTTCGCAGAACTTCTGAAACTTAGTCGGTGCCTAATATTTATAAAAGGAAGGAAGGGAGAAAAAAAGTGAGGGGGAAGAGGGAGGAAAAAAAAAAAACGTAAACAAAGAGTATGATTGCCTTTAGCATCAAAAGTTGTAGAGAGGTCAAGGAGAAATAAGACTAAGAAAAACATAATTGAATCAGACAGGTGAGGGAAACTTTGAAGAGCTCAATAATGAAATACAGCTGGTACTGATGTGTTGATGTATTTATCACAGAGAGTTTGTTGGAGGAGGAGAAAGTGATGTGGTTTCAGGAGCTCTCTTTGAAGCAGGCCATTTCTTTCATAAAGAATTGCTAAGGATTCTGAGATAACCGAAGCCTTGTAAGAAAATACCCACAAATCATTCAACTGACAACTGACTTGATTCAAGCACCTACAACTCAATAAAAAGATATCCCACTCAGAAAATGGGAAAAATATTTAAAGAGACATTTCTCCAAAGAAGATACACAAATGTAATAAGCACGTGAAAAGATGCTCAGAATCATTAGAAATTAGGAACATCCAATGCAAAAAAACACAGTGAGATACCATTTCACACACACTAGAATCAAAAACACA
This sequence comes from Mustela nivalis, assembly GCF_964662115.1. NCBI lineage: Eukaryota > Metazoa > Chordata > Mammalia > Carnivora > Mustelidae > Mustela > Mustela nivalis. The sequence goes on along the minus strand of NC_139028.1, from coordinate 81,390,046 downwards.
GACAACTGATGATAAGAATGTAGGGAAATTGAATTCCTTCTACATCGCTATTGGGAGTCTAAAGCATTTCAGCCACTTTGGAAATTACTTTGGTAGTTCTGCACGCTATTAAACATAGGGCTACCACATGTTCCAGCAATTTTACTCTAAGGTATATATCCAAGAGAAATGAAAACATTTGCCCACACAAATAGTTGCAGAGAAATATTCATATAAATGTTATTCATAATAGCCAGATGGTGGAAACAACCCATATATTTATCAACTGATGAATCCATAAAGAAAATGTGGTACATCCGTACAATACTATTTTTGCATGTTATTTTATATTTTATATTATTCAGTAATAAAAGAGTGCTACTGCTATGTGCTACAACATGTACCATGCATGAAACTCAAAAACATTTTGCTAAGTGAAAGAAATAAGTCATAAGAGATTGTGCGTTGTATAATCTCATTTACATGAAATGTCCACAACAGGCAAATCTATAGAGACAGAAAACAGATGAGTGGTTATCTAGTACTAAGCTTGAGGAAATGGAGAATAATAGTGAATGGGCACCAGTTTTCTTTTTGGGATGATAACAATGCTCTAAAATCAGATTATAATAATGGTTGTGCAATTCAAAATATACTTAAAACCACTGAATTGTACACATTAAGGAGGTAAACTTTATGCTATTAAAACTGTATTTCAATAAAGTTTTTAAAAATTGTTAACATTTATCTCACTATCCATGCTCTAGGATAAGGACGTAAAGACTCATCAGAAATCATTCTCAGATGAAATGTTCTTTTGCAAATGGGTATAAGGAATGTTAATTATTTTGCTAACATCCTAGAAATATGCCATATGGCCTTAACTGAAAATACTATTTATTTTACAGTAATATTTTGGGGGGAAGAAGAAAGTAATTATGTGTGAAATGTATGCATCAATTACGAGATGATCCTTACTTTCCTAAATGTGAAAACTGAAAATCTATGCTTTAGGCCCAAGGACGTATGTTACTTACAATCTAAAATGGTGCTTGAATTGCTTGAATTCGAGAAACATCTTTCAAACTGAAAACAAATACATCTCAAAGCTCCCCCTTTGCTGGAATGGACAGTGAATCTCATTCATTATTTCGTTACTTTCCACTCCTACTTTGTACTTAGCAGGATTGCACTATGGTTCTCAGGCTTGTAGACAAAAGTTCATGAGCAGACTGAGTTGCACACTGGCTATTACCGTAATCCAGGAAAAGGCAGTTCCAAGTCCTGCTGACTCCCTGCTGATTCCCTGCTAAGTTCATACCAAGATCTTCACCGAGAGCGGGTATCCCAATATCACGGACCCCAGTCTTTACTATACCACAAATCCATTCTCCTCAGTGGAACTGGTCCCACTCTGGGAGACACCTCTTTAAGAACTTACAGGTCTCCATCTTCTGGCTCCTGAGTGTAGCAACTTTAACTCAGTCCCTTTTGACCTCTTCATATACCAAACCCTATAATCCCAGCTCATTCTACCATAATTCGGTCTCTTCGAAAATATGTATTAACTCTGTCCATAGGCAAAGAGGCACTGGGTCTCCAGAACCAGCAGCTGTCCTTCACTCAAAGCCCTGAGTAGGGTTATAGGCAGAACAGGCATGTGGATTACAGAGAAAAGGTGGGAATGAGTAGAAACTAGTTCCCATCCTTTTCAACTTTCCCACAGCAGTAAGAAACAAAACACAAAGTAAAAATTCAGTCAAGTGCTTTTCTTTTTTTTTCCAAGTGCTTTTCGACTTGGATATGTAGTATTATATATTAAATATGGTAGGTTATATACAATGCATATTCATCATTTATATACATTTGGTACATAGGAAGTCTATAAAATGTATGTTTAACTATTACCTGTGGTTTAGTACTCAGGGGAGGGTGAATAGAGAACAAATATGAGATATTAAAACTATTTATTTTAGTCACTTCTGAATTTTTCTTTTACAACAAACATATATCTTTTATTACAAATCAACAGGTTTTTTTTTTTAAATGAATGAATAAAATGGTTTCAGATTTATCCACGTTTGCACAGAAAAAGCAAAGCTTTGGAGGCTGACCAATCTGCATGCAAATCCCAGCACAGGATGTAAATCCTAGAGAGACCGGGTCTGCTGTCCATGATCCAGTTTCTGTGTGAACAACATGTGGACAATACCAAGACTAAAGAGTAGAAAACTTGGCTTATTCCCTGTTTCCTCAATCTGAACAGACTCTCCTACAGAAGAGATGTTCAAAATACGTTTATATAATGAACACTCATGAAAATAAACTTTGCAAACCATTGGATATCATTTTGGGGCACAAAGGAAGTGCTCCAAAAATGGCAGAGACCATGACCACCATCAGGAGCACCAACAACAACACCACAGTGCTATGCTGGCCTGCATTTCCTGAGGAAATCCTTCCTCAGGAATTATGGGAGGATTTTACTAGGAGCTTTGTTATTCTCCTCTAGGCCCTGGAGGCCCTGGGTCCAAGCCCAGCTTTGTCATTTGCTCACTTGGGGATCTAAGCAAGTGTACTTAAGGTCCCTGAGCCCCAGTGTCATCACCCAAAAATGGAAACAATAAGACACATCACGCGGAGCTGTTGGAAAGATTAGCTGCGAAAGCATGGAACAAGTGTCTAGCAGCATACCAACCAAGTAATACGGATTCAGTAAATGTTCATTTTGCTCCACAGGAATAACTTAGAAATGCATCAATAAACTACAAAACTGATGAAGAACTGAACTGTGGTCCAGTGTCTCTGGACTTCTTTGAAAACACCTGGTCCAAAAGAAAGAGCCAACATGAGAATGAAACAAGCAAAACTGTTGTCTGACTTTGGTTTTCTGTAATGGTCATATAAGCATCCTCTTTTACTGAGGGCCTTTGACTCTCTACTGTGAAGAGGATGGCTTGTGAATTTTTTTGATTCTACAACTACCCGAAGGAACTCTGAAGAAAACCTAAATGTTTAAATGCTAAATGTCTAAATGTTAAAACACAGCAGGAAAAATAGTGCTGTATTAATGTTTCTCTTTATCACAGAAGTTTGCCTGTTCCTTCCGGGAGGCTGGGTATGAATATGTTTTCTTTCTCTTTCTGAAGCAAGGGAATGGTACAGAAAAACAAAACAAGCTGGATCAAGAAAGACTCTTTTCCCCCCTTCTATTCAGTGATGGTAACTCCTTGTCAGGTACTTGGGCGGTCTCATTTGACTTACCAGGTCCCCAAGAAAAAGAGGCTGGAATCAAAGGAAACTCCAGAACCTTGAAAAATGTGCTAGTCCTAGTCCCCTGCTTTCCAACATGCTTCTTTCATTTCTAATGAATTCATCCTCCATACCCCATTGCGGGGGTGCTTGGGGGTTGACACAGGATTTCTGCACATGTAATTAGTTAAGGTGAGGGCAAATGCCATTAGGTGAGCCCTAAATTCAATGACTGGTGCCCTTACGAGAAGAGGAGACACATCAGCAAAGAAGGAAGAAGTTCATGCAAAGACAGAGGAAGACATTAGAATTCTGCCACCACAAGTCAAGGAACACCAGGAGTTACCAGAATCTCCCCTAGAGCCTGTGGAGACAGCCTGACCTGAACTGACTCCTTGATTCTGGATTCTGACTTCCAAAATCCTAAGAAAAGAATTCTGTTGTTTTAAGCCATCCAGTGGGTGGCACTTTGTTACAGCAATGCTAGAAAAGTAATATACCAACATTGCATAGAATTTTTCACACCCTAAGTTGCTGAGAGGACACTGAGGGGCCAAGTCCTCCTGATGTCCTTTATGGTTTTCTGGAAAAGAGACACCAGAGGATCGAGGGAAAGGGTACGTACAAGTCTGTAATGAAATCATCTGACCATGCTTCAGTTGGGTAAATGGAAGAGTGAGGGGCAGACATACTGAGTCTGAACTACGGGCCCCCACAAGCAGCTGATCCAAGATACCAGTCATCTTCTTAGCCCTTCTGAGACTCAATTTATTCATCGTTAAAGCAGACATTACACTACCTGCCTGGCTGTGGAACAATATTAAGAAAAATATGATCAGAAATGTTTGCTCAGGGCCCACTATATAGCAGATACTGAGCAACTGTTAGCTTTAAAAAAAATTAACTAGCCTGGAACTATGAAAATAATAATATTTTAAAATTTTTACAACTATCATATGATCTCCCTGATATGAGGAAGTGGAGATGCAACATGGGGGGTTAAGGGGGTAGGAGAAGAATCAATGAAACAAGATGGGATTGGGAGGGAGACAAACCATAAGTGACTCTTAATCTCACAAAACAAACTGAGGGTTGCTGGTGGGGTTATGGACATTGGGGAGGGTATGTGCTTTGGTGAGTGCTGTGAAGTATGTAAACCTGGCAATTCACAGACCTGTACCCCTGGGCAAAAATATATTATATGTTTATAAAAAATAAAAAATAAAAAATTTAAAAAAATAAGAATGAATTAATCCCCCCCAAAAAATTTTTGTTAGGCCAGCTATCAAGGAAATGCCACCTTGGAAATATTAAAGTACATATTTATTGAGACGGAAAGAGCCTTACAGTAGGTCTCTGCCAAGTCGACTCTCTGATGAGTATTCCTAGGAATCTGTATTAACAAGAAAATCTCTGGAGCATAGGAAGACCGGGGTTTTATCCGTCTCCTTGCCCACACTGGGGTTCATGTTCTGCATCACACAGTGCATGGTAGACTTCTTTCTTCTTAGTTGCTGGCTGAGTCAACTCACCGTAAAGGATGTAATGTCAGATACTTCCCCACTTCCCTTTACAGTGCTGGGGGCCCAATGGGTACAGGTAAGTATGCTGGCTGGTTTCTAGGATCAATTTCCTCTGAGTACAGAGGACGACTAAAAAGAAGGAAAAGTGAGTATGGGAAAGGAAGACAAATAGATCATGCAAACTTTGTGGCCCTCTCTCTGTCCTTGGTTGGTTGCCTTTTTTCCCCTCCAGATCAGACGCTCAATAATAGATTTAAAAAGCAGCTTTCCTTAATGGTAAGTAATTATTTTGGACCTCTTAAGTGGTAGGCACAGGTTACAAAGGCAGAGACACACCCTGGTCCTGCCTTCCTAGAGCCTACAAGCTAAAGACAAAGCAGGTTCTTCAGATCACAGACAACATGTACTAGATTTGGAATACACGAAAGTGGAACATAATCCAAGCAAGAGTCAGGGAAGCCTTCCTGAAGGAAGTGACATATAAAAGACTGAATGGGAATTAGCCAGGCACATGAGGCTGGGAGTCAACACTGAAAGATATAGAAACAAAAAAAAAAACACAATCCAAGCTCCAAAGCAACATCAGAACTCACACAGTGAGCCATTACACCAAGGTGATAGGTCCACAAAAACTGCTTATTGAACAATGGGATGGAAATTTAACCCTATTTATAGACATAATGTGTCCGTGGAAGAACAGTGTTGCTTTCCAAAAAAAGATGAAACTGATGTGTCTCTCCTTCAGTGATTGACTTCCAGCATGCACAAGTAGTGTAAAATACCATTTTCTTCTGTGTCTGTGGAAGAATTTCCAAGAATGTCCAAAATGTGCTATTTGCAAGGTAACTCCAATATTCCCCAACAAGAGGTCCAGTCTAATTACCCACCTTTTGAAACTGGATTGCCCTTAAAAACATGTATATACCCAACGGAATGTAGCATAAAGTATGTAACATGATTTCCAAGGCTGTCAGAAGTCTGTCAGTTTCTGGAATGCTTGATGTCTGGTTGCCCCACCTCAAGAGATTATCTCTTAGAACCCAATTGCTATGCTATGAAAAGCTGAAGACACATGGCCAGACATGTGTACACTGTCCAGTCAATGAACCCGGTCAAGCCCGGACTTCAAGGAGCATCAACCTAAGCACCAGATATGTGAAGAAAGAAGCCATCAGAAGATTCCATTTCCTGGGTGTCTAAGCCTCTCCAGCCACTGATGCCTTCCCCGCCAAGGCCCAGATATCAAGGAAACACAAGCCACCTCTCTTGGGCCCTGTTTGGATTATTGGCCCACAGAATTTATGAGCATAGTAAAACAGTGGTTGTTTTACACCAAGTCTGAGGTAGCCATTTATACAGCAATAGGTAACAAGGATAGTCTCCTTAGCTCTGTACCTGGGGCATGATATGAAACAGGAGTTGAAGGATATTTTGTGGAACTGGGCTGAAATGGAGGCAAAGCCCATGGAAAGACTGTTTCTTCCTCTGAAATTAACTTCCATCCTCAAAGCAAGCAATATGAATAAATGACTTCCTGTTAGTTGTTGCAAACGGTCTTTTCTCTGCAAAGTCTTCAGTTACTACTTAGCATAGATGGACCCAAAATGAACCCAAAGAAGCACAGTTCTGCAGCAATCAAAATACATTTTCATCAAGATCAACTAAATGATGGCCCTGGGCTCATCAATGCATATGTGGATAGTACTGTTGAAACCTGTCACTACATTCTACATTCATTTTCTCAGGTTAATGATGCCTAAGAATGTATGAATATAAGAGGAGGGAGAAAAATCATACCAACAAAACCAAGAGGTTTTCCTGGAGAATTTACAAGAGGACAGAAGCACAGACAAAGGTCAAAGACAAGGTTTTAGCTTCCCTAGAGGAGGGAAAAGGCAGTAATTGGAAATCTGAGCTCTGGATGCACATAATATCAAGTTAAAGTCTCAGCTTTGCAATTGAGTGACTGTGTGATGTGTGGTTTCTCACACTCCTTTCCTTTAGTAAAAAAGGCTGGATAAGACGTATGGGATGTTATTCTAGTATTTATCACACATCTGCTATGCATTTGTACTATTCTGAGCACAGAAAACAAAATGGTGAACAAAGATAATTTCCCTGGCATGTGGAGATCACATTCTAGTGGGGGAGACAACCCACAAATAAATACACAAGGAATATGCATTAATTTGCAATGGCAATAATTAACATGAGGAAAAATAAAGCATAATGAGGGGATGGGGAATGATGGATATTAAATTAGATAGGCTTCTCTAAGGACACGTGAATGAAGGAGTAAGCCAGTCAACTATCCTGGGCAATAGCACTCCAGGCAGAGAGAAAACCAATATTAAAAGTGCAGAGGGGAAAGGAAGGGCCGGGAGGCTGGGGCGGCAGGAGGGAAGTGAGGCACTGGGATGATGGTAGGGAAATCAGGTCTTCCAGGTAGCTCTGGGTCTAATCAGGTAGGTCTTTTTAAGCTATAAGGAGTGTATCCTAAGTGTGATAGAAGCCTTTGGTGAGTTTCCATCACCCTCTACACGAATAGCTTAGAACAGCAATTGGCATGTTATAGCATAAGCTCATTAAGTAGCTATTCTGTCAAGTTATTGTGGACTAATGTCAAGCAGGACAGCAGAAGCACATTCACCTGCAGCGGCACTCCGTCAACTCCCCCACTAAACGCAAGGGGTGAGGTCAGAGAGCGTAAGCCCTCCAGGCTCCACGTGGAGCCGACCGTTCCGGTCAGACATGCAGGATGTAGCAACAAGGAAAAGAAACAAAGCCTGAAGGGATGTCAGGCATTCTGCTCTCACACAGACTATATGACTAAGCTCTTCATGAAAATCCAAGTTGGGAGCTAGCAACCCTTTGTGCAGGAAAATAGGATGATTTGCTTGGGACTGCATTGCTGAACACACAGAGAGCTAGCTGATGTTAGGACACGCCTTGTCTCTGTCCTTGACCTGAGGACCCAGTGCTTCACTGTGCACTATGGCATCCACAAGCCACACATGGCTATCGAGCCCCTGAAATACAGCTAGTCTGGATTGAGATGTGCCTAACTGTAACATACACACCAGACTTCAGGACTTAATGCCATAAATAAGAATGCAAGACACCTCAATAATTTTCTATCAATTATACACTGAAGCAATAACATTTTGAACATATTGCATTAAATTAAAAAATGTTAAATTTTATTTCACTTGTTTCATATTATTTTCCTAATGTGGCTACCAGAATAATGCAAATTATGCATGTGGCCAGCATTACAGGTTAACTGGACACGTATGTGTGAGGTGCTCCCTACATGTGGACAGGAAATAAATAAAGGAAGAGGAAGAGCTCTAAGAAGATTTCTGCATCCTTAACCAGGGATGACAAACAGAGTTTACTTTGAAAGCCAGGTCTGATCATCTGACTGTGGTTGCCAGGAGAGCTATCTGAGAAAGCACTCAAGCTCCCAGCTCACTGAGAGAATTTCCGGGATTAATTTATAATATATGCCATGGACACAGGAGGGGAATGTGACAGCCCATGGAAAATGCAATGATTATTTCTTGTATGAGAATCATATCAATAATTTGAGACTGCATTTTACACTGGGCATGTTCTAAACATTCACTGTTGCTGGATATTCCCCATCCATGATTTAATTCTCTTTTTCATAATATTAAAAGATAGTAATTACCATCCCTGTGTTACCTACCTGAAAAATGATATTCAGAGTGAGTTACCTATGCTATTTCTTAAGAAGTCAAGATTTGACCCAAGGACAGCCTCTCTCCAAAGCTCACGCTCTGAGCACAACTTGCCAGGACCAGGCACTGCCTTCTGACACTGGAGCCTGGGATGCTGGGTGGCCAGCATGGATCTCTGCATTCTACCTCCTCCCTAAAGGCTGGTGCCTGACTTATTCATCAGTGTGCACCTGTGCTGACCCACAGTTTGGATATAATGTCATCAGCAGAGTATGCTCTCAAGCTGTTTCTCGACCTTAGATGAGTAGGCAGCAGTACCTCTCAAAACTCGGCATGCTTCAGAATACGGAGGGCTTCTTAAAACACAGATTGCCGAATCCTACCCCTAAAATGTTTCTGATTCAGTTGGTTTTCAGTTGCCCGCGCATCTGGATCTCCAAAATGTTCCCAAGTGATGCTGATATCACTGGTTCAGGAACCACACTTACAGAATTTTATGTCTGATCCAGCTTCCAGATCTTCTTGGCCACACATCACATTAATACATCGGGGGAATTCTTCAAATGAATGCCCAGCTATCAGGGAGACCAACTGAATTAGAATTGTTATTGTGGGGTTCAGGCATAGTATTTTTTAAACAACCCCAAGGATAAACATGAAGGTTGAGAACCACTGAGCTATCTGCTCTTCCTATTTAATCCTCGTTTCTAGTTACTCCAAAGGATCATGTTGGGAAAAGATAACCAAGACCCTTCTAGTCAAGGAGCCAAGCTTCACTGATTTGCTGCAGATGGGTCCAACATCAGACCTGAGCTCCAGCCTGGGGGTTAACAGGTGGCTGCTAGCAGGTCCAGAGGCCATGGGTAAGTACAGCAGCAGGAGACAGAGCCCCTAGAAATGCCACCAGTAAACTGACAGTCTGTCCTACAGAGACATTTTATTTATTTATTTTTTCTTTTTTTAATTTAATTTAATTTTTTATTTTTTATAAACATATATTTTTATCCCCAGGGGTACAGGTCTGTGAATCACCAGGTTTACACACTTCACAGCACTCACCAAAGCACATACCCTCCCCAATGTCCATAATCCCACCCCCTTCTCCCAAGCCCCCTCCCCCCAGCAACCCTCAGTTTGTTTTGTGAGATTAAGAGTCACTTACAGAGACATTTTAATAATGATTAAAGGTCAATAAGTATTTGGTCTCCGTCCTTTGCTTCATAGCTGGAGAACCCTCCAATGCAAAATGCTGACATTATAACTATCATCTGGCTCAACAGGAATAAAATTAGATGGAATGGGAATGTCCACATCTGTGAGGCTCCCCAAAGAGGAACCCTAGTGCAGCTAGAATCTAATCCTGTAAAGTCTACAAAGCTAAGAATTTCAAGTATAAACATAATGAGTTTTTTTTTTTCATAAAAGTAGGACAAATCCTTAGAATCTAAAAATCTGATACTGACTTCTCCCTTTGTAGTGCCAAAAGTGAAAGCAGCAGTCTCTAAAACCTTCCCTTTTCCTGTCACTCAAAAAAAAAAAAAAAAAAAAAAAAAATCACATATATATATAAATATAATATAAAAAATCAGGAACATCAAATGAAATGACTTCTTATCTATGAACTTTTCTGGTGTTTGGTAACTTTACAGAAAACACAACTCAAAACGACCCAGCATCTCCTGGACACAGAGTTCCTCCAACACTTCTGTTACAGATTTAGTCACAGGAGGATTATTTTTCCTCTCTAAAGACACTTTCCCTTCTTTTTAAAATGCTCTTTTTTGGCTTGTGGCTATGCCAAACATGCTGAGTAGCTGTAAAGTGCAAACGCATTTTCAAATATTTATTGACTTGATCTTTCAAGACTTCTGTAACAAAATGCCTTTATGCCCCTCTCTCTGCAGTGTGTGCATTCAAACCCACTCCTTGAAAAGCTCTTGAAAAATTACCCCATTCCCACCCCTTTGCCATATAATAGCAAGAGATACTTTATGATTGACTTGAGATTGCCAAATTTCAAATTTAACTTTTCCTCATTTAAATTCTGAATAGCAGAACATCCCAGTAAGTTTTTCTAAGTTCCAACCCCTTTGAAAAGGAATCCTATTCTTACATTAGATAAATCATCTATTGGCAACTATAAAAAATACAACGTATTTATTCAATCTTAACTTCTGGATTTTCACCTTTTAGTAGTCAAATAAAACCCAATTTCCTCACTCGCCCTCATGTTGAGAGAGGAACTGACAAGAAACTGTCAGGGAATGCATCAGAGTTATTTTCATTTTAACTGCTTAAATATTATAAATGAGTATCATTCCTCAGGGGATAAGTGTTTTAAAAACAATAACTGAAAGTTTTGCAAAACAAGCTTTCCCCTTAGCTCTCTCTCTTTGGACTGAAAAATGGGTAAGTACATTTTGTGATAAGCTTGCCCTTGGAGGGAGCTGAAACAGCTCACGGGCTAGCTGTGATGTAACCACTGTTAACTATCCAGCAAAGTGTGTCCACGCCTCCTTCTTCAGCATTCTGTTTGTGTTCCTGAGACGCTTCCAGTCCACAATCTAAATGAACCTGTGCTTCGTAAATTCTCCACAGGAAAAATCCATTTTTTAATTCTGTCACTGCAAAATGTGCCCTTTAACTGTGCCTATGAGTCATCTGAAAAGGAAGTACATGCAAATAATATACCTGTAACCAGTACTTACTACCATGTCTTTGAAAACAGAGAAAACCAATTATAATAGCCTCACGTTCACTCTTCATTCCACAAACATATACACACACACACACACGCACACACCTGATGTGTTGCTGCCCTCAATAAAGGAATACTTTAGAAAGCAAATGAGTAAGTCTTAATTTTACCTGCCCCAATTTACCTTTCAACTGTATATTCGATCAAAATTGACCAAAAATATTTGTGATATGTTTAATCAGTAGCAAACAGTGCACCAAGCACTTTGCCACCCTACTTCCTGAAAATTAATAAACGCTTTCAAACACTCAAGATGTTGTTAGGGGAGGTATGCTAATTATATCCTGGTCAAATATGTGACACTTCCAACTTCATCTCAGCCAAATTAAATAAATACATTTGTGCTTACATTCAAACATCATAAGCAGGGGTTGCAATTAAAAGATAACACCCATCTCTGGGGTTTAGAATAAAGAACTATAGTTACTACCACAAAAGCAGGAAATGTGAAGTGCTATAAATCTAGAACTGAAAGGAAAAACATATTACTCAATACTAGTCACTAGAATTAATATCGTCAATTACACCAACACTATCTCCTATAATCAAATGGTGGTTCATGTGTAGTATCTTTGCCTTTTCTTCAGGTGTCTTTGACGTCCAATCCAGTAAGTCCATTGGAAATGTGTAAGTTACACTATAACAAAAAGTTATACATGAACAGCACTTTGATTAAAAATAGAAGTTAATAGTTGGTTCTCCCATAGGATTCTGGGAGAAAGGCAGAAAATTACTATTGTCAGTATTTTGCCTGAGACTATGACCAATGTCTCTCGACTTGCAGTCCAGAAAATGAGTCTTCCCAAGAGTCAGCAGAGGACCCTGGCACAACCGCTTACATCTTATAGTCACCAAAGGAAAAGAAATTGTCATAATCATCATTGAACAAAATGAGAAACTGAAGCACAGAGAGGTGAAAAGGCATTGTTACAGTTTCCTACTCGGGCTGTTACAAATTACCAGAAACTCAGTGGCTCGAAACAAGGCAAATTAATGACCTTTCAGTTCTGGGGGCCAAAAATCCAACATGGGTTTCACTGGGTTAAAATGAAGGTGTCTGCAAGGCTGCGGTCTTTGGGGGGCAGTGGCAGGGGTGGGGGAGGCTCCAGAAGAAGATATTTCCCTGCCTTTTCCAGTTTCTAGATGCTGCCCCCCATTCCTTGGCTCACGGTCCCATTCATGCATCTTCAAAACCAGCAATGTTGAGCTAAATCTTTCTCAGATTTCCATCTGTTTGTCTCCTTTTTGCTTTCCTCTTCCACTCGTCTCTTCTACCCATAAAGGCCCTGGTGATTACCCTGGAGCCATCCAGATAATTCAAGATAATGAAGCCGTTTCAAAATCATTTGATTAGCAACCTTAATTCCATCAGCAACCTTTATCCCCCTTTGCTTATAAACTCATTTATTCACATGTCCCAGGGATTCGAATGTGGATACCTTCACAGACACCACTATTCTGCCTACCTCAGGGACACATACCATGACTTGAACATGGACACAGCTACCCAGGCTTTTAAACCACTCTATTATATATACTGCTAACCTCAGATTATGTCCTATAGAATATGCAAAGTTTTCCTTGCCAGGGAGGCAGTAAGTGTCATCCTTACTATGCTCTCTCTCCATTTACTTCCTGAATTGCTGAGGTTTAGTAATCTGAAACAATCTAGAAAATGAGAGTTTGACTGGGCTATAATCTCTTCCTCCAACCTCTGACATGCTTGAGGAATATTTGACTGATTGTTGCATTTCTTCCCAACACCAAATGAGGAAACGTATTCATCAGAGATCAGCAGGGGTCTCGCTAGGTTTGCCATGTGCTGATTCCCAAGCCAAAGCTGTCCCAGAGCATGCTGTCTTTAGTCACCAGAATATGTAGTTATTTCTGCCTGCCATTGAGCTTCAGAATGGGAACTGAGCATACCCCCCTTTAGATACAAGAGGACTCTCAAGGTTTTTAAGCTGGGGGACCAAGGACCCTTCAGCTTCCCTGTGCCTATGTGATCCCTGTGAAAGTCAGTTCCAGAACCTTGGAAGCACAAAAAAAGCACCCGTTATGATGGGACACCAGAAGCCATGTCTGAGGCTTCTATGATGCTGTTGGTTATGCAACAAGCTCAGGACCCTCTGTTCTATATCCTTTCTTAAAGCTACATAAACTTGCTGCTGGGCAAACCAGTCACGTCTTATGGATTTGACTGACAACAAAAATGGGAAACAAGACCTACTGTCTTGTTGAACCAATGACTGAGCAGCTTTCCATAATCCACAAGACAGCCATTCCTGGGTCTCTGGCTTCAATACTGCTAAATTTGACAAGCTAACATCTGTATTAAACACAAATGACAACAAAAAGTCTCCCTTTTCTTGTAATAGTTACATTTTGTGCAGCTAAGGAATATAACTAGAGGATTCTATGATGAAGGCAAACTTATTAAAAATTAAAATATAACTGTATCCCCAGTCATATGTATTTCTTATAATGCCAGAAGCGCTCCAAGTAAAAAACTGAAAATATACAATAGAAGACCAAGATTTTAAGGTAATCTGCTTCCACTGAACTTAAGGTGGCACTAGTAAATTATGATAGCCTGATAGACTGAGAAGACATTCTATTATCTATAGTAATAATTACATGTGCATATGACTCATATAAAGGCTAGGATTCATTGCAACCAGGTTATCATGTCTTTCTTATTTTTATATTTAGTGTAGTACATTGCCAAAGAGAATGTACAATGCTTGTTAAATTAAGATAACTATATTTAGGATCCTTAACAGTTGCTGGAGCTACCAAGTAAATAAAAACTAAGTAAATCTAGGAATAAGGAACTGGGGCAATGGTATTCCAATCTTTAAAAGCAATTTGATAATACCGAGGCAAATTAAGGATGCACACAGCAGAAGGAGACCTTTGCTGGTGTATTAATTCCAGCATCATCTATCATTATCAAAAGTAGTCAACAGGAAACAGGGAAAATAAATTGTGGGCTACTCATACAATGGGTTACTACACAGCAATTAAAATGAATGAATTAGAGCTACCTATGTGAACATGAGTCAAAAACGTTACACTGAGTGACAAAAGCAAATGGTGATTGTAAATGTATGGTATAATATCATTTTCATAAAGTTAAAAACATGCCAAACAATACTACATAATATTTACAGATATACAAATAAGACAATGATAGTATAAAAACATGCATGGGAATAGTAGGTATCAAATTCAAGAGAAAAAAGACTCAGAATGAGATCCAAGAAGAATATACAGGAACTTTAAAGCTAGGTCTGCCTTCTCGTACAGAAGGTACATATGGCAAGGTGGCAACATAGTAAGATCTGGAAAGGTTCGGTGGCAGGTGAGATTGTTTATTATATCACACTCTAGATTTTTCTCTATGTTTGTAATAGTTTATGGTATCACAAGAAACTTAGGCTGGAACAGACTGTAGAAATATTCAAGATTAAATAGCCAAGGTCGCACAACCAGAGACCACAGAGCAGGTAAGAGGAGACTGAAACTTAAATCCAGCATAATTTGCACGTGTTCTCTAACCACTTTGGCTGACCGTGTATTATGCTTTGCTTTTCAGTTAAATTAAAAAAAATTAATTTTTAATTAAAGGGGGAAAAAAATCCAGTTCAATAGTTCCTTCAGCTCTGCGGAACAGCCTCTGTAACCTTCAGGGCTATAAATGTCAGGACTCCAAGAATAAGTATAAAAGTGAGGAAAAAAGCCACAGGGCCATCTGAAAGACATGCCTGGGCTGTAAGGAATCACTTCGCCAAAACTGACAACACATAAACCTTCTATGGGAGCCAAACACATTTGCAGAGTTGTGGAGAAAGGGCCGGGGTGCAGTTATTCTTAATGGAGATGACGGCCATCTGTCTCACCCCTTAAATGTCAGCCTGAATTTCTACCAGAATCATGAGAAGAGTCCCAGCCCTAGATGCAGTGATCAAGGAGGAAATGCTGTTTATCTCCTTCCCAAAATGATACTGAGGACAAAGAGCAGAGCAAAAATACATGGTCATATTTACCCTTAGATTCCTTCTGGTTTCACTTTTCCCCTGGTATCCTTCCCCTCAGGGATGGCACAACTCCTTCAGTAAATTCTAGAACATGAGTCTATTCCACAAGAAAGGGGAAAGAACTGACATTGACTGAGCCCTGCCACCAGGTGTTCCCTTATTTTAGCCTCAGGACCATCTTTTGCGACAGGTTATTGTTGGCCCCATTAAAAAGGCAGGAAATCCGGATTCCAAAGGTCAGATAACATATCCAAGGTCATGCATTTAGTAAGGGACCAGAAATCTACCTACAATCCACGGCTTTTCTAGGATACAGGGCTTCCCAAAGCCCTTGATCTTCATGCACGAGAGGTCCTCTCTTTTTTCATCTGAAAACTGGGTAGATTAGAGTAGCCAGTCTTGAGCATTCTATTTCTGTTTTTTGTTTATTTATTTATTTATTTATTTGGTAGAACGAGAGCACATGAACATGAGCATGGAGGGGCAGAGGGAAAGACCCCTTAACAGGCTCCACATTCAGTGCAGAGCCCGACATGGGACTCAATCTCACAGCTCTGAGATGATGACCTGAGTTGAAATCATCAAGAGTCAGATGCCTGGCTGACTGACATACCCTGGCGTCCCTAATCTTGAACATTCTGTAAGGCTGTGACTTTGGCAACCCTGGGGCAGGCGCAAAGTTACAAACCACGGAGGCAACTCAGAGACAAGAGGTTAGAATACAGCTGGTGACAACTAATAGAGTCAGCACCCTTTATCAGAGGCACTGTGCGAAGTTTAATAATAGGCAAACATTTGGGGAGCCTGGGTGGCTCAGTGGGTTAAAGCCTCTGCCTTCTGCTCAGGTCCTGATCTCAGGGTTCTGGGATCGAGCCCCGCATCAGGCTCTCTGCTCAGCGGGGAGCCTGTTTCCCCTCCTTTTCTCCACCTGCTGCTCTGCCTACTTGTGATCTCTCTCCCTCTGTCAAATAAATAAATAAAATCTTAAAAAAAAATAGGCAAACACTTGAAATTAAAGTATTTATTGCTTTATAGTCCAGTCAATCTGCTTTTTGAAACAGGCTAGGTTCTCATGGCTGAATTTCTCATCCTAAGTGTTACTTGGACTTGATGCCTCCTGGGCAGACAAGCCGCCCATTCAAACCTCATCTCCTCAGAGGGCCTCTCACCCCCACCCTGCATCTTTTTCTAGCCAGTCCCTCTAATGATCGCGACAAAAACTGGTTGATCATCCTGACTTCCAGTTTTCAGACATGCTGACACTTACCCATTCATGCTCTCACTCCTTCCTTGGAGCAAGTCACGTCACTTTTCCCTCAAACACCAGCTCTCGGCTCCCCTCTTCTGTAAAGTCTCCCTTGACTGGCCCCAATATGATCCAAGGATTTCCATTATTTCAGATTTCTCTTGTCTCTCTGATGCAAGGGTAAGAAAAAATGGGGCTTTGAAATTCTATTTCTACCATGTGGCAGATATGCGGCCAATGCATTTTTTTTTTGAAGATTTTATTTCTTTATTTAAGAGAGACTGTGCATGAGCAGGAGGGAGGGGCAGAGGGAGGGGGACAGGCAGACCCCCTGCCAAGCAGGGAGCCTGACACAGGGCTCCATCCCACGGCCCCAAGATCACGACCTGAGCGGAAGGCAGACACTTACCCAACTGAGCCACCCAGGTGCCCCAATATATTGCCATTGCTTTAATAATTTTGTCAAGCTCAGTATTATTATTCCCATTTCACTAAAACACAACTAAAACTCAGCAACACTAAAGTGACTTGTCTAGGTAGTACATTTGGAAAAGGCGAACTGACAACTAAATAAATGTGGATCTAAGTCCCAAACCAAAGGGCTTCTACACTCAAAGAACAGTTCTGGTGGTGGGCGGGGGAGGAATATATTGGGAGTATGTAGAAAACGTGAATCTTTAATTTTTTCCCCTTCTACCAAGTAGCGCCAAATACCACCATTGTTTATTCACGCTCCCCTGTTTCTAAAATGCTAGTTTTCCCAAGTGTCAGCAAAGCTTATGTTACTGAATGCCCAAGTGATATAAAAATGAAGCTTCTTATCCTCCAATAAGTAACATTAGTGTTGACTAAGGATATTGAAAGATATAAAACCAAACACATTACCCTCCCCTTGAAACCCATCATACAACGTCGGCACGCAAACACCGCGCAGCTCTGGCTGCTGCAGCTCAGTGGAGACTTGACAAGACTTGGAGAAGGTCCAGGGACCAGCAATTAAAACATCACAGGAGATGGGGAAAGGCTGTCTTAAGAGAACAAACTAAAATCAATCAAGACCCTTAAGTTTACCAAGATAAAGACTGAGAGCTGATAGATTCAGAGTCTGTAAAGACATGTCAGGATAGACAGTATGAGCACTCATGGGCTACCACTGACATTTGCTACTTTGGCCACCCAGAATGCATTTCCCCTTCCTAGTGGTACCTCAGGTTCCTTACGGGGAGCCTTATGTCCTTCACCACTTACTGTGTGTACTGTGGTGGAAAGGAACTTTCAGGAACTCCCTTCCTTCCAGGAGGGGAACTCTTGGAAGTTCCAGGAACTTCCAGGAACTCCCCTCCTATTACAGGATCCGAGGGAACTGGGCCTTCCTTTCAGCATGCTACATAACACCATGGAGAAGCCACGTGACCTGACCTCAGCCAATCTGACTCCTCCCCTTCGACTGTGAATTTTGAGAGAGAGAAGAGAGCAAAGAAATTGGCTAGGTTTTCCACCTAGCCATTCCTACGATGAGACCATTCCTTCCTTCCTACACCTTGGCCATGAGGAACCTCCTTGAATCTAGCCTTTCTAGGTGAGTTTCTCTATCTTAAGAAATAAGTCTATAAGCTCCTGGTAGCTCTGTAATAAGTCTCTTATTTAAGTTAAGGTCAGTTTCACTGACTTCTGAAAAACAGATATATCCATCAAAGCCCAGATATGGGACTATCAAAGCAACCCTTTTTTCATGAACAATAGTAAGCAAGAAGTAAGTTAAATACCAGAGAAGAAGGAACAGATACATGCCAGACACTGCACAAAGATCTTTATACCTACAATTGTTCTTCAATCGCAGGGCAACTGTGTGAGGTGGGAAGGTGGGAAGTAGGGTCTCAATTTCACAAACTGAAAGTGAGGTTCAGGAAGGTTGCTTTGCCCAGGATAAGGTAAAAATATGAAAGAGCCTGGAATGAAATGCAAGTATGTCCCTACTTAAATTTCAAAACAAAACAACATTGTAAATTGAAACTCCTAATATTTGGACTATTTGTTTATAATCTCAGGAAGTGGACATCAAGAGAGAAAACATTCTTTTATATCACCTCTGGGTATTCCTGTCTAATAAAAGCCCTCAGAAGGGATGGACAGATGATTTGCAAGATGACAGACCACTGGTCTGACTCAAAAGAAGACAATTCTTATCTGATTACCTGTTAGAACACAAGTAACAACCTGTGCAAATCTTAAAATAGAATAAAATGCTGTATCTGAGGTTTCCATTTGAGGATGTAACACATGTTTACTTCATAGTGCATATAGCTTTTTTTTGAACATTATATTTAGAAAAGTGAAAAAATTCACAAATCACTACCCAACTAAATGACTTCAAAATTTCCATCTCAACAATGAGAACAGAAGGCACAAATCTACATCTCTTAAACATGATTTTGCTTCAATCAAAACCCACTCATCAGTAGGACTGGCAACCTTCACTTCAGCAAAATAGAACATAAACCATTTTGTTAAAAAAAAAAAAAACAAAAAAAAAACACTAGTACTCTTTTGGGGATGGCATGTGTTTTTCAGAGACACTGGCATATATCTTGAAAATGTGAGGGTCTCTTCTCAACTGACTGATTTGAAATAATACACATTACTGAGCCAAAGAAAACAAGACAAGGGACGGGCCTAAAGAATGGGGGTGGAGGAGTGTAGGGTGTTGATTACCACCAACCTCTTCATTTCACAAAACCCAAAACTGAAGACCATTGAAACCAACTGACCTATCCAAGTTCACACAGCAGTTCCTGGACAACTTGGGCACAGGCTCAGCCTCCTGATTTAGGGTAGGCGCTACTGCCTCTAAATCAAATTGCCCACACTCAATGTGGAAACATATTATGGGTGAAAATGTAAAAAACACATAGAAAATTACTAATTCCATCTGTGATTCTTGAAAGAGAGAAAGCGAGAATCACAGTAATGGAAATGCAGCTGATTTTCTTCGTTTCAGAATAAAGGAATTATTTCTTTTTACCTTCCCTTATGCCCATTTGTTGTTCTTGATTGTTCAAAGACATAATTGATTTCCTAATCCTGTTCAACTTGGCACCACAAACCTGATTCCAATCACATTATTAAAATGAAAGAATACCTATTGGATCTGTGTTGTTCCCACTACAGGCATCCATTATCCTTTGACAGGTAACATGGGAGATCAGAATACTACCATCCAACTGGGAAACATCCCAGAAATACGAATGAAAATCTTAACCTGCCTTTTCACAGGCCATGACTCTGCTGATGGAATGCCATCAAGCAGATCGATGCCTCCATTTCCTTAATTAATGATCATCTCACCAGGGGAGAGAGAGAGTGGATATTGTTTAAATCTTTGTAAGTTTATCTGCAAACACAGAAGCTCTCTTGAGCATTCATAGCAATAGAACACACCCATATCCTGAAAAATATACTCAGGCACAAGGATTATTTGTTCAACTGACCTTATGAACAGATGTTCTGAAACCTATAAAAATGATTTTCAGACTTCCAGGGATATGGTGGACTAGAAGGACACTGAGTTCACCTCTTCCCATGAATATACCTAGATAACACCTATTTCGGTATAAATAATGCAGAAAATGACTGGAAGACTGGCAGAAAAGACTTCCCACAGCTAAATGTAGAGAAGAAGCCATGACAAAAAGGTAGGAAAGGCAGGGATGGGGTGGTATTGGGGGGGAAGATAAACAGACTCCCAAGGACAATTGGCTACATGTATTCCAGTACATGGAGAGAAGAGAGAAACAGAACTCCACACCAGCAAACTTAGGCACACGAGATCCACACTGGGAAGCACAATCCAGGTAACATCTCGCTTTGAAAATCAAAGGGACCTGGTCTCCCTAGTTCTTAGAATCAGTGGGGCTTAGCACTCAGAACTTTAAAAATAAGTGCACTTGGCTCTGGGAAATCCAGGAAGGTAAGAGGAAACAGATTCTTTGCCCTTAAAAAGAGAGCACGACAAGCAGCCCCAGTGAGTTACAGCATACAAGCAGCAGTTTAAAAAATTACTGGGGTACATGGAAAAGAGATTTATTTACTAATCTCAGAGCCTGTGCTGAAGGGTCAGGGAACTTTGAAGGACATCTCCAAGAACAAAAGAGCTGGCAGGTGCCATTTCCCTTCCCTACATCTAGCCTAGATACCCAGACACCTGTGAGAACCAACGTATCACCAACACTCTCCACCTAGCTTTCTAACAGCTCCTTCAACCTGGCAGCTTAGGCAGGAATTTTCTCAGGCAGCTACAGGTCCTCTGTTGCACTGGACCAGGGTGGACCATGCTATTACCATACATCCACCCTTCCTTTTCCATATTCTCCTAAGGACCTGTCGTCCCCTCCAATAGGCCCTTAGCCAGAGTCTATCCAAAGTGGTGTCACAACCCTGGCAGAGTGCAAGCAGCCCCAACAGAAGCCAGCACCATTCTAAAGTGACTCCTACCCTATACAAGAAGATAATCCCACACATACTAGTCCAACCAGTGAGCTAGGGACAGAGGGTAGGTCTGACTGCAGGCCCTACCCACCAGTCAAAGCTTCTCAGGGAACAAACACAGGGAAAGTACTATTCAGTTTGGTGCTAATGCATCTCTGGAAAACATCTGGTCGGAACCAACTTAAGCCCAAGGTGACCACAGACTGGCCTGCTAACAACACAGGGACCAAACCCTACCCACAACAGGCAAAGAGAGCCATTGCATACGACTAGACTAAAGGCAAATCAGGCTCAGCCACAATAAAAAGGTACATGTAACACACACAGAAGAAACCCTGAAGCACCAGGTTCTGGTGAACAGGGGACACTGAACAGAGGGCACAAGACCTCTGCTTCATAACTACTTTAAAGAGCAGGAGACATAACTGACTTTCTTAATATGTAGAAATAGACAGAGAGTACACAAAATAAGGAGAGAGAGGAATGTGTCCCAAATACAAGAATAGGACAAAATCACAGTGAGAGAGCTAAATGACACAAAGTAATATGTCTGATATAAAATTTGAAGTAAACATCATAAAGATACTAACTGAACTTGAGAAAAGAGTGGAGGACCTCAGTGAGATCCTCAACAAGGAGGTAGAAAACATTAAAAAAAATAGTAAGAGGTGAAGAACTCAATAAATGATATTTATTGGAATAAACAGGCCAGAGGAAGCATAAGTATAAGCAACATAGAGGACAGAGTAATGGAAATTAATGAAGTCGAGCAGGAGAGAGAAAACATGATAATAACATGTGAAAAGAGACGAAGAGAACTCAGTGAAATCCTCAAGTATAATAACATTTGCATTATAGGGATTCCAGAAGGAGGAGAAAGAGAAAAGGGGGTAGAAAATTTATTTGAAGAAATCATAGCTGAAAACATACCAAACTTAGAAAAGGAAACAGAAATGCAGATGCAGGATGCACAGAGAATTCCCAACAAAATCAACCCAAGTAAGTCCACAACAAGACACATAATTAAAATAGCAAAAAGTAATGATAAAAAGAAAATATTAAAAGCAACCAAAGAAAGCAGATACATACAAGGGAAATCCCAAAAGGCTATCAGCTAAATATTTAGGAGAAACTTTGCAGGCAAGAAGAGAGGGGCAGGATATACTCAAAATGCTCAAAGGAAAAAAAAAAAAATCTGCAGCCAAGAATACTCTATCCAGCAAGGCTAACAGTGAGCCTAACAGGAAAGACAGGGTGCCTGAGTGGCTCAGGTGGTTAAGCCTCTGCCTTCAGCTCAGGTCATGATCCTGGAGTCCTGGTATGGAGTCCCACAGTGGGCTCCTTGCTCAGCGGGAAGCCTGCTTCTCTCTCTGCCTGCTGTTTCCCCTGCTTGTGCTCTCTCTCTTGCTCTCTCTCTGACAAATAAATAAATAAAATATTTTAAAAAATAGACAAATAAAAATTAAAAAAAAAAAATAAAAGGAAAGCAAAGAGCTTCCCAGACGAAAGTCAAGGGAATTCATCACCACTGTACGAGTCCTATAAGAAATGTTAAGAAAGGAGATTCTTTGAGTGAAACAGGAAACCATGAGCAGAATGAAGAGAAGGAGGAAACACAAAAGCAATGAAGTTAAGTATACCTATAAAAAATCAGTCAAGGGATTTACAAAATAAAAGGATGTAAAGTATGACACAATATACCTAAAACATAGTGGAGAAGAGTAAAAAATAGGTTCACATCTAAGTGGCCATCAGCTACATATAGACTGTTACATGCAGAATATGTCATATATAAACCTAATAGTAACCACAAATTAAAATCAGTAATATACATGCAAAAATAAACAGAAAGGAATCCAAATATATCACTAAAGAAAACAGTGAAAGAAGAGACAAAGTGAAAAAAGGAACAGAGAAAAACTACAAAAATCGCCATAAAACAAGTAATAAAACAGGAATAGGTACATGCCTATCAATAGTTACTTTGAATATCGAGGGATTAAGTGTTCCAATCAAGAGACACAGGGTGAAGAAATGGATAAACAAGCCAGACTCATCTATATGCTGCCTACAAGAGACTCATTTCATACCAACACACACATGCAGATGGAACTGAAGGGATAGAAAAGCATTTACCATGCAAATGGGGTGAAAAGAAAGCCAGGGTAGCAACACCTATAATGGACAAAATAGATTTTAAAACAAAGACTCTAACAAGAGAGAAAGAAGGCCACTATATAATCACAGAAGAAATAATTCAACAATAAGATATAACAACTATAAATCTTTATGCACCCAACACGGGAGAACCAAAATACATAAAGAAGCTGATAACAAACAAAGTAACTGAGAGTAATACAATAAAAGTAGGGGACTTTAATACCCCACATCATCCAATCAGAAAATCAAAAAGGAAACAGTGGTTTTGAATAACACATCGGACTAGATGGATTTAACAGATTTACTCAGAACATTCCATCCCAAAAGGGAAGAATACACCTTCTTTCAAGTGCATATGCAACATTCTCCAGAATATTACATATTAGACCACAAAACACATCTCAACAAATTTGAAAAGATTAAAGTCATATCATGTGTCTTCCCCAACCACAAAAAAAATCTAAAAAGAATACAAATATATGAAGGATAAAAAAACATGCTACCAAACAATGAGTCAACAAAGAAATCAAAGAGGAAATTTAAAAATATGGAGATAAATGAAAATGAAAAAAGAATGGTCCAAAAATCCTTGGGATCCAGCAAAAGCTGTATATGAGAGAAGTTTATAGCAAAACAAGTCAACATCAGGAAGAAAAATCACAAATCAACTACCTAATCTTAAACTAAAGGTAGCTAGAGGAGAAAAAAAATAATTAGATGGAAGACAATAATAAGATCAGAGCAAAAATAAAATAGAAACTGAAAACAAAACAAAACAAAAACAATAGAACACATCAAGGAAAATAGGAGGTGGTTCTTAGAAAAGATCAACAAAAATTATAAACCTTTAGTTAGACTCATAAAAAAAAAAAGAACTCAAATAAGAAATGAAAGAGGAGACATAGCAATCAACACCACAGAAATACAAAGTATTATAAGAGAGTATTATGAAAAATTATTCTCAAATTGGACAGCCTAGAAGAAATGGACATATTCTTAGAAACAAACCTCCCAAACTGAATTAGGATGAAATAGAGAATTTGCAAGACTGATTACCAGCAGTCAAATTGAATCAGTTATCAAAAAGCTCCCAACAAGGCACCTGGGTGGCTTAGTCGGTTAAGTGTCTACCTTCAGCACCGGTCATGATCTCACTGTGCTGGGATCAAGCCCCAGGTCAAGCTCCCCACTCAGAATGGAGTCTGCTTCTCCCTCTCCTTCTGTTCCTCTGTTTGTGTTCTCTCTCTCTCTCTCTCTCTCTCAAATAAACAGATTCTTAAAACAAAACAAAACAAAAAGCTCCCAACAAACAAAAGTTTAGGATCAGATGGCTTCACAGAGAATTCTACCAAATATTTAAAAATGAGTTAATACCTACCCTTCACAAACTCCTAAAAAAATAAAGAGAAAAGAAAAAAAGAAAGAAAGAAAAAAGAAAAAGGAAAATTTCCAAATTCATCCTATGAGCTTTATCCTGATACCAAAATGAGACAAAGACTACAAAAAGATAGAAGTACAAGAAAAAAGAAATGAACATAGATACAAAATCCTCAAGAGAATATTAGCAAACCAAACCCTACAATATATTAAAAAAACAACTCACCATGATCAAGTGGGATTTATTCCTAGGGTGCAAGGTTGATTCAGTATCTGCAAATCAATCATTATTCTCTGTCATATCAACAAGAGAAAAGATAAAAACCATATGAAGATGAAGAAAAAGAATTTGACAGAGTACAATATCCATTCATGATTAACCCTCAACAAAGAAGGTTTAGAGGGACCACACCTCTCAAAATAATAAAGTGCTTATATGAAAAACCCACAGTGAACATCTCAACCAATGACAAAAAAAAAAAAAAAAAAAAACTGAGCGCATTCCTGCCTAAGATCAGGAACAAAAAAGAATACCCATTATCTCCACTTTTATTCAACATAGTACTGGAAGTCCCAGCCACAGCAACTGAGAAGAAAGAGAAATAAAAGGCAGCTAAATTGGTAAGAAAGAAGTAAAACTTTCACTATTTGCTGATGACATGATACTGTATATAGAAAATAGACTCCACCACATAAATTACTAGAACTGATCAATGACTTCAGTAAAATCACAGGATACAAAATCAATGTATAGCAATCTGTTTTCTTACTATACATTAATAATAAAGTAGAAGAGAAATTAATAAAGTAACACCATTTACAAATGTACCAAAATAACACCAAAGAACAAACTTAAGGAGGTGAAAGATTGGTCCTCTGAAAACTATAAAATACTGATAAAAGAAATTGAGGAAGACATAAATATGGAAATAAATCTCATGCTCATCGATTAGAAGAACAAATACTGTTAAAATGTCCATACTTTTCAAAGCAATCTACAGACTTAATGTAATTTCTATCAAAATACCGACAGCAGGGGTGCCTGGGTGGCTCAGTGGATTAAGCCTTGACCTTTGGATGAGATCATGATCTCAGGGTCCTGGGATGGAGCCCCACACCGGGCTCTCTGCTCGGCGGGGAGCCTGCTTCCCCCTCTCTTTCTGCCTGCCTCTCTGCCTACTTGCAATCTCTCTCTCTCTCTCTGTCAAATAAATAAAATCTTTAAAAAAAATAGCATTTTTCACAGAATTGGAACAAACCATCTTAAAATTTGTACAGAACTGCAAAAGATCCTGAATAGCCAAAGCTATCTTGAAAAAAAGAACAAAACTGGAGGTATCAAAATCCTAGATATAAACATACACTACAAGGCTATCATAATGAAAACAGTATGGTGCTGGCACAAAAATAATCACACAGATCAACAGAACAGTATAGAGAGCCCAGAAATAAACCAGCAATTATATGGTCGATTAATCCTTGAGAAAGGAGGCAAGAATATGCAATGGGAAAAAAACAGTCTCTTCAACTAATGGTGCTGGAAAAACTGGGCAGCCACATGCAAAAGAATGAAATTGGATCACTTTCCCACACCATATGCCAAAAAAAACAACCCCCCCCCAAAAAAAACAAAAACACTCCAAATGAATTAAGGACCCAAATGTGATACCTGAAACTATAAAATTCCTAGAAGACAGCACAAGTAGTAATTTCTTTTACATTGGCCATAGCAGTATCTTTCTAGTTATGTTTCCTGAGGCAAGGGAAATAAAAGCAAAAATAAAGTATTGGAATTATATCAAAGTAAAAAGCTTCTGCATAGCAAAAGAAATAATCACCAAAACTAAAGACAACTTACTGAATGGGAGAGGATATTTGCAAATGACATATACTGATAAATGGTTAGTATCCAAAGTACATAAAAAACTTACACAACTTCAACACCAAAAATAATAATAATCCAATTAAGAAATGGGCAGAAGACATGAACAGACACTTCTCTAAAGACATAGAGATGGCCAACAGACACAGGCAAAGAAGTTCAGCACCACTCATTATCAGGGAAATGCAAGTCAAAGCCATAATGAGGTATTACTTCACACCTGTCAGAATGGTTAAACTCAGAAGCACAAGAAACAGGTGTTGGTGAGGATGTGGAGAAAAAAGCAACCTTTGTGCACTGTTACTGGGAATGTAAACTGGTGCAGCCACTGCAGTAAAGAGTATGGAGGTTCCTCAAAAGTTAAAAACTTGTGATCTAGTTAACAACATATGATCTAGTGATTCTACTATTGGTATTTACCCAAAGAATATGAAAACACTAATTTGAAAATATATATACACCCCCATGTTTGTTTACTGCAGCATTATTTAAAATAGCCAGATTACAGATGCAGCCCAAGTGTTCACCAAAAGATGAAGAGAAAAAGAATGGGTTGGGTGTGTGCATGTATACATGTATGTATGTATGTATACATGTGTGTACATGTGTGTGTATATATATAATGGAATATTAGTCATAAGGAATGAAATCTGCCATTTGCAACATGGGTAGATATAGACAGTATAATGCTAAGGGAAGTAAGGCAGTCAATGAAAGACAAATACCATATGACTTTAGTACTATATTTAATTTAAGAAACATCCCGAAGGAAGAAAGAAAGAGACAAACCAAGAAACAGACTTAACTATAGAGAACAAACTGATGGTTACCAGAAGGGTGGTGGGTGGTGGGAATGGGTGAAATAGGTGATGGGGATTAAGGAGTGCACTTATCATGATGAGCACTGAGTAATGTATAGAATTACTGAATCACTATATTGTATACCTGAAGCAGGGTTTGAATCTCAGCTCCTCTAATTAGTGATTGTATGAGGTTAGATGGGAAGTTAGTTCAACTCTCTGTATTCTCGTCTATTACCTTGGGATAATGGTAGTACCCAGTTTGTAAGGCTGATGTGGGAATTAAATGAGTCAATATATGTAAAGTATTAGAATGCCTGACCCATAAAATGACTATTTAAAATGTAGCTACTTGGGGCACCTGGGTGGCTCAATCGGTTAAGGGCCTATCTCTTGAGCTCAGATCTTGATCTCAGGGTCTTGAGTTCAAGTTCTGCATTGGGCTCCCTGCTTCTCCCTCTCCCACTCCCCCTGCTTGTGTTCCCTCTTTCACTGTGTCTCTCTCTGTCAAATACATAAATAAAATCTTAAAAAAAAAAAAAAAAAAACAGCTACTACTCTTACAGGATGAACCACACACTCAGAAACCAGCCTCTCCCTATTGGTTCCCTACTACTGGAAAGAAATAATGATAATTTAAGGTGTTATATTTTCTATTATTTAAATGAAAATCTGGGTTTTTTGCAATTTGGCTGTGGTCCAGACAGAAAAGAGCAAACACGTAAACTTGCTGCAATGGAGAAGAAACAAAGGAGCAAATGTCAACAAAATTAAGTGGAGGCATTTTCTAAATTGCATTCAGAAACATTCTAAAAATTCAACATTCTAAAAATTCAAATTTCTTAGAGTATGTAGGTCAGAGATGGGAGAAGAAGAGGTGTAATTCCCCAGCTGTTTCCTGAAATCAGTATGTACTGCTACTGTGACATAGGGACAAAGAAGGAGCTCCGGAGTCAGAATTGGGTTTCAAATCCAAGTTACTAATGCCTCAAGCCTCAGATTCCTCAGAGTCCCAAAGCTCTGGTACTTAACATCCATTCAACGACTACCCGCTACTTGTCTCCTTTCAATAAATATTCCCTGAATTAAGTTACTTGCCTAGTTTCACCTTCTGCTATTTGCTCTGCTTTCCCCGACAAATGCAATATAAAATTACTGCTCGGGGCACCTCGGTGGCTCAGTTGTTAAGCATCTGCCTTTGGCTCAGGTCATGTTCCCAGGGTCCTGGGATGGACACACACATCGGGATCCCTCCTCAGTAGGAAGCCTGCTTCTCTCCCTCTCACACACCCCTACCCCCCGCTTGTGATCCCTCTCTTGCTGTCTCTCCCTATGTCAAATAAATAAATAAAATCTTAAAAAAAAAATACTAAAAATTATTGCTCATTCCCCCCCATCAGGCAACTGAAAGCCAGTACAATCTCAGTGATGACTCACAAATTAGGTTTAAAAGGCCTAAAATTGGTCCAGCTCCTGTGATGTTACTGTGGAGTAAGATTCAGCTTAGCAAAGATTTGTGGACTTTAAGGGGGAAGTACAGGCCCTAGGTGCATCCCATCTTTCCAAGAAGCTCCTTGACAGGGTGATTACTTTGCCTAACAACAAAATGGGGAGATAAGACAGGGTTGGGATTTGGGATTTACTTGGAAAGTGCAGTTTTCTAAGCAGAAGACATTTTATGAAATAAAGGTGTTCAATTATTGGGGGATTATTGGCGGATACCCCAGAAGAGGGATTCTTTAAATAAAGAGCTAGAAACTTGGGCAAAGGATTACCATGGGGCTTCCAGATGATCTGACCGATACAATGATGCCTAAGCCTTGGCCCAGAGAATGGATGGGAAATAGACCAGAGACAAATAGAAGGGAAGGCAGAAATCACAACCCAAGAGCTTCCGAGACAAAATTCAGAGACAGAACTGGGCTAATGTGTAAGCTGATCAACCAGAGGAGGAACAAAAATACCTCTTCTAAATTGAAGCCTAGACAGCTTCCAGCTGTAAATAAATAGAAATGGATGATTTATTTCTACATTATTTGCCAACTCATTTCTCTTCCACAGAAAGAAAAATTGTCTGCTTTTGATCTTAGAGTATTTTCTGAGAGGACAAAAGAGAATCTCTATGTAGATTCTCTGATGAGAACCAGGAAGAGCAGCGCAGCAAACAGAAGCGGCACGAATTAGTAACTCTAGATTAGAACATATTTCAGCCATCTAAAAATTTGTTTTCCAATTAACACTCTCTCATTTGCATAACAAAAGGAAGCGGCTGCTATAAACTCAGTTTTGGAAGCAACCACAGAGTTGTTTTTCTTCCAGATGACAGGATACAAACCAGAGATTATGTAATACAGGTTAATTTAATGCTATAAAAAAAGGAAAATGATGTTGGCCAAAGCCCACGTACATACCACTGTCTCCTAATCATTTGTCTGCCTCGGGGCAAAATATGGCCCTTCAGCTAAACTCAGCTCTCCATTCAGCTACCTCTTCTTGTGAATAAAGTTTTATTGGAACACAACTATACTCATTTGCTTATATATACACTCTGGTGGTTGCTTTCCTGCAGCTACCATGCCAGACTGGGATAGTCACTGCCTAGAGAGCCTAAAATATTTACCAGGTGGCTCCTCCCAGAAAATGCCTTTTCAGTCTTATCCTAAATTGCTGTATAGATACTTCCCATATTTCAGTTGTGAAGGGAGAAGGGATAAAACTTCTTCTAAGTCGAATGACATGAAAAGTGTGGCTAAAGGAAGCACATAAAACGCTACTCGCTGAGTCTCCTCTTTAAGTCAAATTCTAGTGTAGTTACATTGGGTCTAGGAATTTGGTGGATGATAACTACAGCCACTCTTAAGTATACACTACTGAAGCCAGAAACAATTTGGTCCTAGAAACCTAAATAAAGAATGTAATGTTGTTTAAAAAAAAAAAAAAAACTGTAACTGTCATCATTCCACATACTGCAAACAGACATTGAATTCACACACAAAGTGGGTTTTTCTGTACATCTCACCTGTAAGTACGAACTGTAGTATCCCTCACCGAAAGAAACCCCTAGAAAGATTCCTACCTTCTTACTATCCAACACTGATTCACAAACTTGAATAATTTATCAGTATCTTAAGGCAGGATGGTAAGAGTCTTTTAATCATTTTCTATTGTTTATTTTCAAAAAACAAAAACAAACAAACACACAAAAACTCGGGGAAGAAGAGAAAACTGGAAGATGGTGAAAACAAGCTCGGTCTTTTAAACTGGTTTCCTTTTTTAGGAGATGTTGGTCAAAAGACTTTGTTGTTTATATAGAAGAGACCCTTAATAGTTCTACATTTAACTTGAAAATTTAGACAATTACTCAAACTGTCTTCTTCCATCCCTCTACAAAATACAAAAAAAGCTAGAAAATAATACACTGACCAAAACTGAGCACCCTTTCAAAATTATATTCTACTCTATGAAATAGAGACAGATCATGTAAGAAAACTAAACTATGAAATATTCACACTGCATAAGTTTCACTAGAGAAATATGAATACATATTAAGTGTGCCAAATATTAAACTTTCACCAAAATATATGTGAGACTTGGAAGCTGCTGAGAATAATCCAAAATTGCCAAACGTTCAAAATATAAAGCTGTCAATTTCAAGAAAGTCTTAAAATCAGTTAGATTTAAAGCATAAATCCCAAGAGCCTCATTCTGGTTCTACCTTCTCAATGTCGATGGAACAAGAAGGAATTAGTAGCAGGTGCCTGCATATAGGCAAGGGGGGGGGGGGGGACTGAGAAAGTTTCCGTAAAAACCGAGCTGAAGAAGGAAACAGCCAGGAGGGGGGGAAGAAAGCTAAATTGTAAAACATGAAAGGCAAAGAGAGAGCAAATGATAAAAACATTCATTGACAGAAGACACATTTTACATTTAGTAATAGCATATTTGCAAACATGCGAACACAGAAAAACCAAGAACAGATGAATAAGGGTGAGAAGTAGAGTTTAAGGATCACTGGCAGAGCACAGAGCAGAATCGGCTGTGTAGGAGGCAGCTCAGAGGAAGTGATAGGTAAGAAACAGCAGCTGGGTTATTGCAACCAAACTGAGAAATTCAGGAGATGGATGGGTATCAAATTCACTTTTTGGAAGTCTTCTTGACACCGCTCGCATGGTCAAGTAACTACCCTGGAAATCAGTTACTCATGTTAAATCTAACATTACAGAATTCCAGGTCTTTCATCTATACCCATTCATGCAACACTTACTTATTAAACATCTATTGTGACTTATAGAGCACTTATTATTTACCATTAGCCATAATGGATAGGCACCGTCATTCTAGTTTAATAGCCCATGACCACCACGCTCTGACGTCTATCAAAGATCGCATTAATGTTCCCAATTCCTCATACCTCTCTGTATCTAACATCCTTCATCAGGTAACTCTTCAGTTCCTCTTGCTAAGGGAAAAGTGCATTTCCTTGCCCTTTTATTTTGTTCTCTCCTGTGTCAATCACTTTGGCCAGCGGATGTTAGTTGATAGGATATATGCAGAGGCTTAAAATGTGTGTTTAAAACATATGTTTCTGCTTGCCTTGCACTTTCCTCTGCCATACTAGGAGCATGCCTCTCTCAATTGCTGCCCCAAGGTTGAGAGACCCATGAAGGAGACACACACTGGCAGACCTACATTAGGAAGCAAAGCCACTCCAGCCAACCCACAGGTCCCTGGGAATAAATGATCATTTTTTTAAATTCACGGAGTTTTGACTTGTTTTGTGATAGACAAATATTGTGGCAGTAGCTAACTAGAGCATGATCCAAACACTCCCCTTCATTCGGCTTTAAAATCTTTCAAATACGTTATTTCCTCTACATCTGTACTTCTGCTGGTCTCCTGCCTAAAATATCCTTTACCACTTTCATGTTCAAAACATTTTCTGTTTTCAGGACCTAGCTCTAGCACAACTCTTCCAGGGAGAGGTCCTCCAGGATTGATGTGATGGTAACATACAAGACTATCACTATACCTCTATGCTACTTGAAGGCTAGACCCCAGACAGTAATTGTTCAATAAACCAGCGGTTTTCAATCTGAAAGATGCTGGGTACTTTGAAAAGAGTGCACAGGTACCTGTGACATGATGCCCTTTTCCTGATCGTTGCCCAACCACAGCACAACTCCTCAGCGTTTCAACAATCAGAATCGTTCATAATGTTACCTCTGAGAGCTACCACAGGCTATCTTCCAATTTTTGCCTCACAAACATAAAAGCCTCTTCTATCATTTACTTAATATTTTCCTTTAAATGGATTTTCTTTCTTTTTTCTCCCTAACTAAATGTACTAATAGAGGAATTTTAGAATTAATAAAAGGTCATTTGTCATAATGTTCTCTACGGTAATTCTATTAATGAGTGCCGTAGCAAAGTGCCTTGAAAAATGATCAGATGTACCACTTATACAATCTTCCTCAGAATGAGGAGGGGAAGGGGGCAAGTGCTCTCGGCAATTCCATAATTTCATATGCTCAACTAGATTGCAAACTCCTTGAGAATGAGGATCAAATATCTTTAAATACTTGGTAATCGGTGGCCTAAGACATGGCCAACAAAATAGCAGAACTGTGAAATAAAGGAAATCCTTATTAGAGAAGTAGGACCACGATAAAACAGTAGCACTTCCTGTACCAGGTCACTGGTTTTTAAATGGTTACTCCTCTTAGTGTCTAAGAACACAATGTGACCAGATAACATGTTATTATTCCTTCAACCTGGAGTCCATTAACATGGCTTTGGGTGAATAAGGGTCAGGATGGGAGAAGAAGAAAAGTAAGTACTCTGATATATTATGCACGCTTTATAATGAAATGGGCATGGGCTTCAAAGAAGGGAGATTTGGATCTGAATGCCAATTCTATGATTCATCATTTGAGTGACCTTGGATAAATCCATGACCTCTACAGATTTGCTTCTGGGTCCCCAAAACAGAGACAGTGGTACCTGTTTCATAGTGTGGTGGTCAAATTAACATCAGAGGTAAAATCACAGCAGAGAGTCAGACTCATACTCAATGAATATCCATATAGCCTCTGTCTACCTACCTTATGAAAGGCAAAGGATGAAGGGATTCTCGGGGCCACATAGTCAGAAGTTCTCAGATAGGACTGAGACACCAGAAGTTGTGCACTGAGTAAGAGTTAATGAGGGTTTCATGAAAGGGAATCAAATATGAGAAGCATATGCCTTTGTGCTTCCCACACTGTGGGCACCAAAACCACTACAAAGTCCTTGGTGCAAGTCATTTTCAAAGTATAAAGAATTTGCATCAAAAACATGAGGGAATCTTTAAGATGTAGATTCCAGGGTCCCATCTACAGTCTATGAAATCAAAGCCTCTGGGGTGGACACTCCCGAATCAGCATTTGCAAGAAGTTCTCTGCACCAGGTTATGAAATGCGTGATTGCCATTGTGACCTTTAACAGAACTCTTAAGGAATCTAGAGGCTTTGCCAAAGGTAATGTCTCTTGCCTTTGGGGGAAAGGTGGTATCAGGCAAGCCTGTCCCCTACAAGGGGTCTTGTACTACATCTTGCATCAGTGACCCTGCCACTAGGGGAAAAACACATTTAGACATTAAGGCCACGGAAAGGGAGTCTTGTAAGCTTGGCCGCTGACATTGCCAGCTTAGTGCCAAACATGAGGTAAATTCAAGTTTATTCTCACCCAGGGGCTCATTATGCCTGGATTTACTGTTGAGACTTCTCAATCCTGGGAATTTCTCACGCCTACTGCCTCTCTTTACTGGGGTTTTTAAACCCAGGCAGAAACACGGGAGTCTGAAAAGATCCACCTTATCAGAAATTCACACTGGTGCTGCTGACTGAACTGTGGATGGATGACAACACAGGAGGGCCCGCGCTTGCTCCGCGCCTACTGGATGGGACGCAGATGTAGGCAGGCAAAGCGCAAAAGGACGCCAGGCTCACCTCCTTCCCTCTTCTAAAAAATCCTTCATTTTTCCTCAGTTTCACGAGGTATTTTCAGTGGAATCAACTTTAAAGGCCTCAAAATGCTATCAAGACCACTCCAATTCAACAGCAATTACTAAAGGGTTCAAGCCTACTTGCAGGACACTCAACAGGAAGCTGTCACACAAGAACAAACCCCAGGTGGGCTCACAGACAGCTTTTCAGAGTCCCCCTGTGGTTTACAAATATAACTGCTGTCTCATTCCCAGCATCCCCCATGAGGAAAGCAGAGAGACTCTTGAGACAAGCATCTCCTTGATCACCACAATCCTGGTCTTGAAAATGATCTCACCTCTCCTCATGGGAGAAACAAATTTTACTTCAATGAAACAACTTAAAATTAAGAGAAGAAAGGAAGGAAGGAGAGAGAGAGAGAGAGAAAGAAAGAAAGAAAGAAAAAGGAAAGGTGGGGCGCCTGGGTGGCTCAGTGGGTTAAGCCGCTGCCTTCGGCTCAGGTCATGATCTCAGGGTCCTGGGATCGAGTCCCGCATCGGGCTCTCTGCTCAGCAGGGAGCCTGCTTCCCTCTCTCTCTCTCTCTCTGCCTGCCTCTCCATCTACTTGTGATCTCTCTCTGTCAAATAAATAAATAAAATCTTAAAAAAAAAAAAAAAAAGGAAAGGTAAGGTAAGGTAAGGTATTGGAACTCTGAACTTGATGGTGCAGAGAGTTCCCAGAGACCAGCAAAACTTCATGACCTCTCCACTTAGGGAGCACTTCTAATGTGGCTGGCACAGTGTACTAAGTTGCTTTACGTGCATTAACTTGTTTAATCCTCACAGCCACCATGAAAAAGAGCAAGAAAGCTTCAAGACTACCCTCTACTCCCTTTGAATGCAAATAAGGAGGCCTGCAATAAGCAGGAAGGAAACACTAGGGTAATTCTAATGGGGAATGGAGGGTTCTTTAGCAGCAAAGATCTAGAAGCTGGCGTAAATACGGTAGGATGAGGTTAAGATGTAGAAATAGAATGGAAGCCATGCAGGAAAACCATCAGGTTAGATGGGCACAGAGGATCAGTGGACTAAAGATCTTGAACACCAAGCTTGTAAGTCAGAGCTACACCGCACAAAGCCTAAGTTTTTCCATTGGCTGGGCCAGCAGTCATTGCCAGGAAGAGAGCCGTGCACACTAGGTTTTAATATTTAAATGTGTCCAAGGACAAAAATGCCACTGAAGAACTACATGACAACATCCTTGTCATAGTGATCTGAAGCTTCTTCCACAACATAGTTTCAGAACAGTTCTCATGTCACCAGTCCGTCTGTGGAGAAGCTAAATGGAAAAAGATTGATTTCTATCTAGCAACCCATTTTTCACCTTAAAGAGGAGAAACACATAACTTTAAAACCTGCGCTGTCACATAGTATTTCAGGAGATTACTTCTGAATTCTAAATTGGCCCAATTAAGGATATTTTCTACCTGATTAAAATTCATCATGAATTTGAACAGGAAATATTTACAGTGATTAAGTATGCTTTGCCAAAAATCTCTTCTCATATCTCATTGTATCAGGATATAACATATGTGCATTCACAATAAAATTGAGCTCGAACACGGACTCTCCAGTTAGAGAAAAAGAGAGCGCAAACATGAAATTGAAGAGTGGTTAGAAATGAAAAATCCAGCCAAGCAGAAAGGCCCAGAAACCAAACAAATAACAAGATGTCATCTACAGGTACTAATGGGGCTACGAGCTCACAAAGCCACCCAGAATGTAGAACTGACCAGAAAAAGCTCAGGAAATAGGATAGTTCTTTTAAAAATGAAAGAAAGCCAGGGTAATCCTGCCTCCAATTTTAGACAGCAACTCCATAACTTGAATTTCTTGCAAAATACTCCACTTTGTAGCCTGAAACAGGATTTTCAGGCATGGGGCCAGGATGTGTTGGTCCCAGGATGTCCCGTTTGTGTGGGAGACAAGCAGCAAGTGATTTGCAGCTACTCATAGTTCAGGTACAGAAGTTTAAAAGGATTTACTCCTTGAATGTCAATAAAAATGGATTCAAGTTGATCCTAATTATAAGTTCCCCCTCATTCACCTGCCTTTCAGTTCTGGAGAGGGAGGGGAAGAAGTGGAGCTAGATGACAGGGATTAATTACACTTAACCCGCTGTCTTTCCTATCTACTCTGCAGCCCATATTGAGAAATCATAAGATGTGGGGTTATAGCTAATCTCCACACACCCAGGGAATTTATTCATGCGAACTGTAGCACAAAAAAATGACTAAGAACAGCAGGTCTCAAGCAGTCTCCCAATTTAAATGGATAAAATGAATTCTCACTGTTTCTTTCTCCTTGCTCCTCCGAACTCCCCATATGCCCACATGCTTCGCCACAACTAGAGCCATTTTTCTCCTCCTTTCCATCCCCATTTTCCGCCCTTCTCTTCCATTGTTTGAGACAGAGAATGAATTTAACCAACGATTTTATAATTTGCAAAGGCAAATAGTGATCTGGACCATCTGATCACTTCAATTTGGTATCAAGGTGTAGATATTGTTCAGCGATCTACCGTGTACTCCATACACTACCCAGAATGGTGCTAGATGCTAAAGGCGGTGGGGAAGAATGACTTTGAATACTGTAAGACGCGGTGTTTGCTAGCCATCATAAATACTTTATGGGAAATGTGGAATTTAATCAACAAGGACTCTTAGACTAGTTAACTGTCCATCCCTTAGCTCTCAAATCAAGCTCTGCCTCCCAGGGAAACATTCCCCAGCCTCCTCTTGCCCTATCCTGTGCACCAGTCTGCTGAGTGGAGAGTTGGTTAAGCCTGCTGATTGTGAAGCTGCTGGAGTTAATTCCCATTGAATACATACCTTGGGAAAATATGACAAGTCTAACCAAAATTTTAGAGTTAGGAACAAAAGGAATTCAGAGGAAGGCACCTCAATATTCTTAACCTTTACAATCTACATTAGCCAATCATATATATATATATATTTTTTTTTTTCATAGAAAGTGAGAAGTTTGGGGTCCTAGTCACTAATTTTGGGCCCGAAGTTCTGGCTTGTGGTCTGTGTAATAATTATGTCAATTGCCACATGGAAGGTACTCTTGTAAGTGCTTTACTTACACTTATTTTGTCTTCACTTGATTCCCACGAAGTACTCATGCTCTCCCTACTGTACAGACAAGGAAACTGAAGCACTGAGTGGGTAACATACTTGCCCAGGGTCATCTGGCCAAAAAGGTTTGAAGCCAAGACTTGAATCCAACACATATCAGTCCAAGTCTCTCCAACCCCCGAGTCCCTGCTTTTTCCCTATGGTACACCACTACCCAGACTAAAAAGATAGGGGACGTGGGGAGAAATTGCTGGAAAGGGTCAATCTCCATTTCATGGGGTCTTCAGGCTAGAGAACCTGCTGAGGACATCACTGCCTCCTCCGGGAATATGAGGAAAGATTTCACGA
The DNA here is from genome assembly GCF_964662115.1 of Mustela nivalis. Lineage (NCBI taxonomy): Eukaryota > Metazoa > Chordata > Mammalia > Carnivora > Mustelidae > Mustela > Mustela nivalis. The sequence continues at coordinate 81,352,393 of NC_139028.1, read as the reverse complement.
AGTAGAACTCATGTTGGGTAGTAAAGTGTGGGAGGGTTTTGATAATTAGGGAGAGAGACACAGTGTCATTCTCCTTGTGACAGAGTACGTAAGTCGTTAAACTAGAAAAAGAATGTGGAAGTACTTAGTAAATCTGAGAGAATGGTACATATTTAATTCTAAGCAAAACAGAACTGGAAGTTAGATTAGTATTTCCAGAAAATCTGCTAAAGTGTCTATAATTTACCTTTTTCCTCACTGGCTTCTACAGCCAAGCTTTAAATTTATCCCATCTGCCTCCCACTGTCAAAATAACTCATCTAAACCACGATGCCTCAAACACTGTGTGTCTCCTTCCACAGAACCCTTCTGCACACACCTTTTTGAGAAGTTGTAGGTAAATCAAATTTTTGCAAGTCTAATCAAATTTGAAATGCATGGAGGGGGGGAGCTAGCTATTTAGAGATATCCCATAGTGAGTTCTCTCGTAAAAGGAAAGTAATACATTAATAGAGAAAAATCACACTTTATAATCCCCCTTGTACCTAAATCCAAACTTGTTTTTAGGGACCGCTCTAACAAATCAAGGCAAAGTGGCATTGTGCACGCACACGTGCTCACACACAGACACAGCCGTCCATGTGTCAAGTCTTATAAGTCCCCATGAACTGCCAACATTAAAAAATACCTAGTTTTCCCCACTCTCATTACCCAGAAATATCTAGGTTAAGCTACAAACTGTCTTTAAAAGGGAATTATGTAAGAGTACATTTCTAAAAAGGTGCAGAAATTGCCTTAGCCTTCACTGTGCACCTAAAGCATTCGGCACAGCTTGTGGCATATGTGAAATACTCTACAAATGGGTTTATCACAAGGTCATTATTAAATGAAAATAATAGAAAAAAGAGCTCAACAAAAAGGCTCTGAGACTAATCCCTCTGGAAAGGACAGGACACACCCCGGTAGGATATGAAATCAAAACTACTTGCCTGTGTATTGGGGGGTGGGGGGAAATACTTAAAATACTGGACATTTTCTCAAAGCTCAGAACGGAGAAGAGACAGTGGTTTTGGCTCTGGGATCAACCGCATGTTCCTGGGGAAGGAACATGCTATCACTGGACAGGATGCCCTGCAAATTCCGCCTTCTCTGTACGTGGGGCACGGCTGGTTGAAACGCAGCTTTGTTCCCAACAGTCCACACAGGATACAGAAGACAAGAAACCATGAAGAATCAACTCTGAGCTAACAAGCTTGAGCTGAAACAGCATTCCCTTGGTCTGCTGATCAGGGACTCTACTGCAGAATGGCTACTAGTTAAAAACCTGATAATAAGGAGTCTAGAATTTTAGATTCAGAAGGAGCTGAAGAGACATACAGGCCTGTGTGTGACATTACTGACTGTATAGTGCTCAATAGGTAGGTCTAAAAAAACAAAAAGCTGGGGCACCTGGGTGGCTCAGTGGGTTAAAGCCTCTGCCTTCGGCTCAGGTCATGATCCCAGGGTCCGGAGATGGAGCCCCACATCAGGCTCTCTGCTCCACAGGAAGCCTGCTTCCTCCTCTCTCTCTCTGCCTGCCTCTCTGCCTATTTGTGATCTCTGTCTGTCAAATAAATAAATAAAATCCCTTAAAAATAATTAATTAATTAATTAATAAAAAAAAATTTAAAAACCAAAAAGCCTTTGGGGTATAAGTTTAAAATGCCTTTCTTGGACCCTCACAGCCGTGATGTTTGAAAATGAATCTGAAATACGGTTACTTGGATCTTTGAAAACCAGATCATCATGAAACACATTTTACCAAGTACAAAGGAAGTTCAGAAACACGCAAATGTAATTTCAGTTGCCAGAGTCCTAAGAAAAATCCTGTCTTTTCATTGTAATAAAAATATCTGATTAAAAAATGATCAGTGTCAATGCAATAACAAAGCATTAAAGGGAATCGATCTAATTTAGAGAAAAATTGGGAGAGGAAACTCAGGGAGGAGCACCAGAAATCCAAATGCCTGCCCTGCTGCCCCAGAAGAGGACTGCGGTATTGATTTTAATATGGAGAACTTGCACTCTGGGTCCTGAGAACCACCTCCTGTAATAAGGTAGACTTCTCAAGGAAAAGGTGACAGCAGCATATGTATCAGGGATTCAGAAAGGCAAAGGAACCCAAACCTCAGGGGCTTTAGACCATAAGGCAGAAGTTAGACCAGAAAAACTACTTGTCCAAGAGCTGTAAGCAGCTTATGTAAACATCTCAAAATAGAGAAAAATCCCTATGGCATTAAAAATGCTAATAATGCAGGAACACTTGGGTGGCTCAGTCCGCGAACTGCAGAACTCTTGATTTCTGCTCACATCAAGATCTCAGGATTCTGAGACTGAGCCGCACATCAGACTGCTGAACGTGGAGCCTGGTTAGGATTCTATTTCTCCTTCTTCCTCTGCCCCTACCTTTTCCCTCTCCCCATCTCACAAAAAAACAAAACAAACAAACAAAAAACAAACAAACAAACAAAAAACTATTAATGCATAGAAATGCTCACATTTTGAAGTGAAAAAAAGCAATTTCTAAAAGAATCTGTCATGATTTCATAAAAACACACAGTAATATTATGTGCATCGAAAGGAATAAACGTATACATACCAAAAAGTTAATAGTTATCTCTGGCATAAGTTAATAATACCTCTGTATACATACATAAAAGTATACGCACCAAAAACGTACTACATACGTTAAAGTTTATGTAGCAAAAAAATTGACAGTTATTTCAGGGCAGGATAATAGATCAATTTTGCCTTCTTCATTATATACACATTTATTTACAAGTTCCACAGTAATCTAGTATTTCTTTTATGACCAGAAAATTATAGGGGCACCTGGGAGGCTCAGTCGTTAAGCGTCTGCCTTCGGCTCAGGTCATGATCCCAGTTCCTGGGATCAAGTCCCATATTGGGCTGCCTGCTCAGTGGGAGGCCTGTTTCTCCCTCTCCCCCTGCTTGTGTTCCCCCTCTCACTGTGTCTCTCTCTGTCAAATAAATACATAAAAATCTTTAAAAAATAAATTTAAAAAATTAAAAAGAAAAGGAAAAAAAAAGAAAAATATAAAACTGTAAGGCTTAAAAATGTCCCATTTGTTAGGAATCCTCCAGGAACTGATACCAAAGATCATTCTATTAGTAGAATGAGGAACCACAGAAAACATGATGCTTCGGAATATCAGGAAAACATTTTGAGGCACAGCCATAAATGAGGACAAGGGTGGATATGTTCAGATTTACCAGTGAAAAATAACCTGACCCAAATCCTGTACCTACCAATGAAGCGGTCTTTGAAACGTATGTATATGCCCAAATCCATTGTGTGTATCATTTTGGTTCATGATTTACGTGGATATCTAAGTTAAGTTATACCGATCAGATATACAGATGACAGATAACATGTTAGTAAGGAGAGGAAGTATTAGATAATAGGATTTAAATCTAAAAGGATCACAGCCTGTCAAGAGGATGGAGATTAGTGCACAGAATGCAGTTGTATATAGGTAAATGTAAATTTGTTCATTTCTGTCTTTAATAAACAATTGGACATATACTATGTATATATTTATACACATAAACATTATATATACTGACATTCAGCAAAGTATTTAAAGAAGCTTATAAAAATACAGTAAATTTTAAAACAGTATTATATATTAGACAAATATGACAAAAAACAAATACAATTTGTTTAAAGGAGAAATAAGTTTATATTGTTGCACAGAACTGTGACATAAGTGTGGATCTGCCTTCAGTACTAGATAAATTTCAGATTATATCTTCGAGGTGTTCTCTGTCTCTTTTTCTCTCTCTCCCATTTTTGTTTGCCTCTTTCTATTTGCATATTGACCTCATTCTCTTATCTTATCAATGGTTTAAGAGAGTACCCTGTGGAAGGAAATACGGCCACCAGAGGTACTAAAACTACAACCTTGCAGTTATGAACAAAAAAGACAAGAAGTTTTTCCAATGTCCTCAACGTAGGTGGTATGGGATTACTCGACCTGGTCTGGCTTGGATAAAACGTCCACCTATGTAGCCAAGGGTCAGACCAGTTACACGATTACCCCATGCTAAAAAGCAACCCAGGAATTATGATTGGAGGCCCCATGAGACACAAATGAAGGAAGGGAGGGTCTCTCCAAAAATACTAGGATAAAGGAGATAGAAGGGTTCAGACAGAATAAAACTTCTATTAGCATACCTCATCACACAACAGAAAATTACAAACCAAACCTTATGTTTTAATGTGAAAGGAAACAGGAGTATGACAGCAGTCAAGTCAACAGTAACATCAGCCACCAAGATGCATACTACAGAGTCCTACACGGTTACTACGCATGAGCCAAACATAGCTGTAAGCTCCCCGACAGTCAAATGAGAGGGAAAAACACAGACATTTAGTGGATACACAACGTCATAAAATAAGAACAAGCCACCTCTTCAAGAAAGCATCCACTTTTCGCCATTTTGCTACTGTAACATGAGAGAAAACATTGTCACTCCGATCTTCATAAGAAAAAAGTACTATATGTGGGGCCTTGAACACCATCCTTAATAACGTTCCTGCTATACATACAACTTTCACTTGGTTATTCCCTACTGCAACCCTCAGTGTTGGTTACTGGTAAAAGCCCAAACACCACTTGATAAAAGCAGTTTTATGAGGGGGAAAAAAATAAGCACCAAGGTCCCAACAGACATGGTTCCAAATGATCTGGCAAGATTAAAAGGTATAATTTAGAGCATTTGGAATGATGGATGGGCTAGATATCCTTCAGGCCACCCTGAGTTTTTGATAAGAATTATGTAATAGTCGTGTCAAGGTTTTCTCTCTCATTAGAATTCAGAGAGCGGACAGACTGCATCAGCGGGAGAGAACTGAATCGTATTTTCTGACAAATATTTGGGAAGAAGGCAGCAATAAAGGTCCCTGGCGAGTCTCATGGAATGTAACCAATGCAAATGGCTGAATGGCCAGCTCACCTCCTCACAAAGCCTTCCTCAAAAAACAATTCTCTGACCTTTCCAACAACAACAAAAAATGATGACTCATTGAAAAATACGCATAATTTTACAAGTTGATGGCTTAAGACTTGACAGTAGTGCTTGAGAAAAATACGCAGGAGTTTTAACTTATCATAAGTTCCACTGAAAGCCAGAGGCCAGAGGCACGAGGAGTATTTAAGAGAATTACTGTACCTAAAATAAGGCAGAGAAAGTTCTCTTTGGGTGGACAATAAATAGTGTAAATAGTACCGGAGATATCGCTGAGCACAGTTGAAAATGCACTAGAGCATGTTAACTGATGAGTCATAGGATGGTGAGGAAAGTCAAAATCTTGTTAGGTAAGAAATGGATGAAAAAAATTAGGGAAACTTTGGGGCACCTGGGTGGCTCAGCCGGTTGAAGCATCTGCCTTCGGCTCAGGTCATGATCCCGGGGTCCTGGGATGGAGCCCCGCATCGGGCTCTCTGCTCAGCAGGGCATCTGCTTCTCCCTCTCCCTCTGCCGCCCTGTGCTCTCTCTCTCACTCCTGTTCTATCTCAAATAAATAAATAAAATCTTAAAAGAAAAAAAAAATCAGAGAAACTGAGAGAAAATAAAATCTAGGAAGGGAGGAGGGAAAGCTAGCTGTCCTCAACAACATGAAGGAATATCCTATAAAATTAGACTCCAAGAAACAGAACTTGTATCAGCATGTCTGGGTCAGATGAGTTAAAAAACACCATCTCAGTATTAAAACGAAGAGTGTTCTAATGGTCAGACATGTCCAAAGTTGAAATGGGATGCCTGGGGACATAGTAAACTCCATGTCACTAGGATTGTTAAGGCAGAGACAGGCCGGCCATTTGTCAGAGATAATCTTTTAATTTCCTTCCAACACAGATTTTTAAAGATTTAGGAAGCTATTCATTTTTTTACTTTATACTTATTAAACACCAATTATGTTCATTTTTCTACATGCTAAGAATCTAACCAGAATAAGATTGATAAGAACTTTCTCTGCAATATTAAGTAAAAGAGCTATAGTATTACAGATTTGGATGAATATAATAAAGGAAAGAAAGAAAGGATAATGTAGAGTAACTAAGGTTGGGTAGAATGTGGTAGAATGCACCATTTGGTCTATTCCAGGTAAGTACTCAAAAGAAGGGCATTTTAAGAGGGCGATTTCAATTAAACAAAGATCTGAAAAACGAGAAGAAACCAGCCACGTGAAGTGTGGGAAACGGGCTTCCGCACAGAGGGAACAGCTACTATAAATGTCCTGAAGTGAAAACATGTCCGAGGAATAAAAGAATGACCAAAACAACTGAAAAAATAATGAACAACGGAGAAGACTCAGGATCAGAAGTAGACATTCATATCTTGAGGGAAGATGTAATGAGTATTTTTGCCAATTGCCAACTTCATAATCAAGACATTCCCTCCTCTCTAACAATTGTGTGTTCTTGGTGTTTGGGAAGATTTGATCCACTAGCCAGCATTCCAGGAAAGGGCCCTGACCGGCTTACAGTCAACTGTAATACTCCATCCCACTGTCTATAGTTTTGGTGGAAAAGCCTAGAACCAAGTCAGATCAAGTCAGACCAACACTTAAATCTAGTACTTTCATATGAGTTGTTCCAAAAGCAGATTCCCTCTTCCCTCTTAGACTTAAAACTGAAAGACCGGTGGCTAACTCACACACATCTTCAGAGCACAAAGAGAGGTTTAGCTTCAGATTGGAGGCAATGCTGTATTACAAGCCAAGAAATGAAGAAAAAAGAAAACTGCTCATGATAATACCATTGATTCACTGGGTCAACACTCTGAAAATCAGTACCATGTCTGGACCTCCAAGCTGCTTGAGTCAATACATATCCTCTTTTTTGTTTAAGTCAGTGTGGGTCATTTCCTAATACTCAATGTATAAAGACCCCTGATTAAAATACAATGTAAAGTGTTTCAACATTATCCTACCATAAGGGAAGCTACTGATGATGTTTAAGCTTGGGACAGAATAATTATATAAACATTTTTATTTTTTAAAATACTCTAAAAGTTTTCCTCTTTTAATAAGAATTCCATCTTTTTTACACTGTGTCCAACTGATATATTTTACTTATTTCTTCATCTGTAAATTTATGTTTTATATTGCCATATCCTTTTTCTTTCATTTGATCAAAAGTTTTGGCATTAAACTCCTGAATGGAGTTTAGAAACAGGAAAGACTGGAGAAAAAAAATACAGGAGTTTGAGAGGAATGCAAGAGCTCACTTATGGACAAGACAAGTCTGAAAAGCTTATTAGATATCCAGGCAGAACTGTCAATTGGACTCTTGGGTTTAGAAGATTAGATCCTAAGAGAGAGTTCAAAGTAAGAGGTATAAATTTTGAAGTCATCAGCACATAACATGTCATTAAAGATGAACTGCATGAGATCACCAGAGCAAGGAAGTTTCTATTATTACTCCAAGGAACAGACATATCCCAGGCCACAGAACTCAGCAGTTTGGAATGAAGACAGAAAACCACAGACACACCAAAGGCAGCCAGTGAAAATCATTACAGGGAAGGGTCTGCCTCTGTTCATGGCATCAAAAAGGACATTAGCTAGAACATACTGTAACATCTTCTAAAGTCAACTTTTGAAAATTATTAACAACTCAACACAAACAGACCTGCTTTATCAATGGGATGGCATAAATCAAATGCACTTAAATCAATTATTTGAAATAAAGAATCAAGGCCCTATGGGAAGGAAACAGCAGTGAGAAAATAATGGAGTGCGCTGGGAAAAAGAAGACAATAAAGAGTTCCCAGTGAGGAATGTTTGCTAAAAATGAAATCATCTAGAGAAACTCCAAGAGATAAGACATAGGTATGAGTCTTCATCTCTGATTTCACTTGCATCCCACAAAGTGGCTTTATAATGGAAACAAAAAAATACTTTAAAATGAGGTGCAAACCAGGGAATTTTAGGTCTCCTTCTATCCTCTTGACAAGAAACCATCACAGCAGGATATTCTGAATGCTCTGAAGAAAAAAAAAATGTATGTTTTTGACCTTACTCTATTTTTAAAAGCCAAAATGACTGATGCATTTTTATAGTACCACAATTTCTTTCAGAAATTGAGTCAATGGGGGCGATTTTGGATAAGACATAGAAAGCACGGTATCTAGTGCATGCAGCATAATGGGCAAAAACACTTGACCAATGAAGGTGACCTGCTAATCAGGTTGATGAAACTCTCCCACAGTTATCTGGGCACCTGACGTGGACATCCACCGTCTCAGATAAGATTATGAAGGCTAAGGAGCAAAGTCGTGTGTAGAATTCTGGGACTCCCACAGGTGTCCTAATATCCAACTAACTCATTTTCTCCAGCCATTTTATCCTCTTAAATTCCACAAAGTGTTTCAACAACCCTGATTTCTCAGACCTCTTACAAAGGAGAGTGTACAGAATATAACCAAAAAGTCCATAAATGAAAACTATTTACAACTAGTATCTACTTGAAATCAACCCTTTCATCCACGTGCTATGGTTGCCATGAGAAAATACCACAAATGGAGTAGCTTAAATATCAAATTTATTTTCTCTCAGTTCTGGAGACTGAAAGTCCAAGACCAAGATCCTTACAGGTGTAGTTTCTCTTGAGGTTCGCAGAGGGCCACTTGCCCCAGTCTCCTCAGATGACGTCTTCTCTGGCAGCATGCACTACTGCTGGCCCTTCTTCTTCTCACCAAAACACCAGTCCTATCAGACAAGGGCTCCACCCTTAGAACTTCATTTAATTTCAATTACCTCCTTAAAGGCTCTATCTCCAAATATAGTCACATTGTGGTTTAGGGCTTCAACCTATAAGTTTTGGGGAGACATAATTCAGTCCATAAGTCTTCAAGTTGTAAGTGCCTACATTTTCAATAGCATTTACTACCACCAATTTACTCCTGCCCATCACTGTCCTTCATCTAGACTATCCCAAAGCTTTAAAGCAATCTATCTATAGAAAGCCTTCTCTCCATGCATCCTCAACAAAACTGCCAAAGTGTTGTGCTTTAAACCAAATTCTACTTGATAAGGTTTGAGGCCCTAGCCCAATAGGACCTGCGTCCTCCAGGCTTCCCATTTTCTTGCCTGTCACTTCTTTTTTGACATTGTATACTCTGGTGATACCAGCTGACTTGAAATTTTCCTAACATCCTCTACCTGACTAATCTGCTCAGACTACCCTTCTCAATCTCTCAAGCACTTGGTCTTCTTTTTCCAAAACTAGACACCAGTATCATTAACTCAATAAAGTCTCACTGTCCCCCCAACACAGGTTTGACCCCTCCTTTCTCAGTACAATATCTTTTTAAATTGTGCCAATTTCTAGTATTGTACTTTGATAGTAGAATACGTCTCCCTTTCTAGACTATGAATATGTTGGGTACTCAGTAACTGTGATTTATGTCTTTCTGCATCAACATGTCTCAATTACATTGTTGACCTGAATTATTTAAAACATATAATTATGCAAAAAGCCCATGCTACACAAATTCTTAAACTAGTAGCTATTATCCACAGTACCCAAAAGGTAGTAAATACATTAGCAGATTTTGGCTCTGCTCAAATTCTGCATAAGACCCACCCCTGACCCCAGACCTACCAATGACTCACTAATGTCTAACGGGCTTTCAGGTCAGACTCTACCAATTTCATTTAGAAACAAATCCAAAGCCCAGTGTTTTCTTGGAGGTATAGCTTCATGTTTTTCATAACATAGAACTATCCAGAATGTTAAAACTTGCCTATATCTACAAAAAGATCACCGTACAAACACGCTGTACTACTCTAAGACCAACCAGTGAGATTCCCCTGGAAGGGTTAGATCTTCAATTATATCAATCTAGTCATCTCCCGTATATACCATGACCCCTCGTTTCACTCTCTTGTGTTGAGACACATCTTCTCCATCTTTGCTTCGCCCAGCCCACTTCCTCTCCATTCAGCTCACAAAGAAAACAAAACAAGCCAAAACTCTGATCTAGATGTGAGATAAAGATTCTCATCTCAGAGGCAAGCTTGGAGAGGGAAATTTTACTGCTTAGAGCTGAACTATCCAATACGCCACCAAATGTGACTAGTCCAAACTGAGATGTGCTTTAGGTATAAAATACACAACGGGTTTCAACGACTTAGCGCAAATAAAATAAAACCAAAACCAAAACCAAAATATCTTATTTATCATTTTATATTGCATGAAATTATAATATTTTAAATACAGTAGATTAGGTAAGATGTACTATTAGAATTGGTTGCATCTTTTTTTAATTTAGCCAATAAAAATTTAAATATATATTTAAGTAAGTAAATAAATAGGTATTATATTTATTTAAATGTATATAGGTAACGTGTGTGTTGTATGCATGTGTGTGTGTGTATGACATGACTCATCATATTTGAACAGTACTGTCCTATGGAACTTAAGGGAGAGGAGAGAGAAGACAGAGGCAGCTCTAAAGAAGAGAAGGAGGGTGATCAGAAGAAATGAACAATTACCCAGATGGAAGGAAAGTGCTCCTTCCATCACAGAGGGTCAAAGAGCCAACCAGAAGGATCTCTGAGATGAGCTACTCGTACTGTTATCCCTTATACTTTTTAGTCTATTTTAAATATTTCTAAATCAATTTGTAAATAAAATTTTAAAATACTAATAAGTATCAATGTACTTGCAAACGGAAAAAAGAGGCTAAAATCAGAGTTGAAATAGCAAATCCATAAAAAATACACGTTTAAATTGAGTAAGTTTTTTAAAATCAGTATGTGAGATTATAAGGACCTTTGGTCCCAAAGAGATTGCGGTAATACATGCAGATAGAAAAAGATGACCTTTCCATTTGTAGCAGAGCTAAAACAGAACATGAATTGGGTAACAAATACTTAGAAATACTAATGTATAAGTTTCCTTTGTTTCCATGAAAACACAGTATTAATCTAGTTTCTTTTCCCTTGAAATAGAATATCCATGCTCAGAAGTTGCTAAAATATTCATAAATTGCTTTCCCTGAAAGCTCCATTTGTTGTTTTTTTTTCCCCCAAACAAAAGAATAAGGAGATTTCAAATATTATGATTTCACATGCACAGATATAAGCACTGGTTGTAGAATAACAGAAAAATATAAAATTGCTAACGTATTCCAGCATCCAGTGTAGTGGGGGAAATTCTGTCCCCTTTTAACTATTACTGAGGAACAAAAGGGCACACAATACAATTAAAACACACCACACACTGAAAAGTGATTTTAAATAAAACTGTTTTCCAATCTGAATAATTAACTGAAAGAACACAATGTCAGATGATATTTACAAATAGCAGACATTTCAAACAATACCCAGGCATTTGTGACAGGATCTAAAAAATACTAGCTGAGAAAAATGTCCTCAAACCAGCTGAGGACACTCAGGGTTTCTCACATGCTACAACACTGCAGTTGTTACTTTAAATTACCCCCTGAAGTCTTCACCTGTCCTCAATTTTAAAAAGGTGCATGGCAGGCAGGGAGAGATTTACATATGCATTCTCTGTATTCTTCAAAGAGATACATGTGCTTGTACTTAATAAAATCCAAATGCTGTTCTCTTGGTGGGGGGGAACAGTGCTGTTGTTTGGGGTACGTGCAGATTAGCTAGCAGGATAGTTGCCTGGGGAAACTGCTAAAATCATAAGGAATAATTGGGTTCTGGTTGTTAGGTCTTGAGACATCATCCAGGCCTGAGAGGCGACCACAGCTGAATGGAACCGATGAAAAGGATGTGACTCCTAAAAATGGATTCAGCATGTGGCTCAGGTGAAAGGGATATGGGTGTGATCACAAGCAATGAAATAAAAAATAGCTGGTAGTGTGCTTCACTTTTGTGTTTAATTACACAGCAACTAAGCATCCTTATGTTGTGACAATTATCTCAAGATTGATTATAGGCAAAGCCCCAGCTGATGTTACAGATGTCGAAGAGGACAGTACTTTTCCCTCTCCATACCAAGACAACTGGAGCATGATGAGTGACTTCAGGAGAGAGGACCTCTCTCAGGACCTTAAGCTCTTGGGAAACTAAGGCATTGGCCAATCAGACCTAACCGCTATAGAAGAAATTTATATCTGAGACTTCAGTGTCATGATATTGAATGTGAAGGGTTGATAAAACCATATACAAAGTCACATATATTCCAGTGCAATAGTACTACCCATGGCATCCTAATCAGACCATTCTTAATGCAAGATCCTCGGCGTGCCTTTATTCCCTTGGTTCACACCTCCCACCTACCTAACTCTCATCTCCCTTCAGTATATTTCTCCTCTGATCAATCACAGTTGGGTCTATTAAGTAACTCCACAGGAGATCTAAGAAGGATATATAACGTAGAGATCTAAGGAGGCAGCTTTAGGAAAATTTGCCAATGGGCAAAGGGGGTTAAATCCTATGACAAAGTCCAAGAACTTACACTGACTGGTAAGAATAAGGCAGGTAATTAAATACCGAGAGGATACAGAGTAACGGTTAAGTTATCAAGATGGAGATTCCATCAAAGAAACCAAGACCCAACTCCAACAGAGCTCCAGCAGAGCTCCAGGAGAGTCACCATCTTGGTCTCAAGAGTAAGGAAGGCATTAGAACCAAGGCATGAGTCAAAGCCAGACCAGAAGCACTCTGTATGATATGTTCAGTACCAAAAAAAAAAAAAAAAAAAAGTGATCATTATAATATGACCTTGGACAAATCTAACAACATTTTGAACCCTCCATCTTATAGTCTGTCAATACTATTACTGATCTATGCTCAAATTCAGAAAACAAAAGAGATCATACACATGAAAACATGAAGGCTTCTGGAGAAAAAAAAAAATCTCCTGATAGAAAGTAAGATTTTATTACTATTTAATAAATATGAATTTAATAAAAATGTCTAGACCAAAAACTTGCCCACCCAGTCCCACCATACTTACAGGAAGTTTGAATGAAAATGTAGATAGGATATGAATACTGAAAATGTATTTTCCTAACATAGACAAAATTCTGCTATAGCAGGATATTTTACAAAGATGTGGTCATTTACTGTGTAGACCCTAACACATCACATGATGAGACTAAGAACCAAGGTACAAGTATGGAATCTCAAGTTGGTAGAATCACATCTAGCATGCAAATGATTATGGATTTATATAAAGTTGAATTAGAAACTATGAAGAGGTAACACTCATATATAGGATGGCTAGATGCTGTCTTCAGTACTCATTTAGATAGGAGAGGGGTTGCCCACAGAATTTATACCCAAGCAACCTGGCTCCAGAGCTTATGTTCTAAACTACTAGACCATGGTGCTTCTCAAAGAAGAAAATGTTACTAAGGAACAAGGACATCAGAAATGCAAATTCACAACTGAGCAACCAACAGACATAATCAGTTTAAAATTGCAGTTTTCATTTGAAGCAGACATTTTGCTTTCTCATGCCTCAGCAAGAACTTTATACCGAGAAGTATTAAGATAAATGCATGTATTGTGTCAATACATTCTCATGCATAGAAGTTAATGATAAACATTTTAATTCATTCAACAAATATCAAATACTTGCTCTCACACACGTGTGCTGTTATATGCTTGTATAATTTTTCCTTTACAAACAAATATATCTAATACTACATGTCCTATTTATGTGAGGAGGAAAATGAAATACTGTAAAGATATTTTGATCGAATAACTCAGCCAGGACAAAACATAGAATTAAAGGCAAATATTTTAAAAGAGGTTGGGATTTTTGAAATGTTAGTCTTTTTTTTTTTTTTTTAAAGAGGTTGGGATTTTTAATTTTTTTTTTTATTTGGTGTGTATGAAGAGCTGCCCTAATAACTTCACCCCACATTTCAGACTTATCCAAAATGATTTCAATGTCTCTATGCATGACCCAATAACCACCATACATTTTCCAAGTTTTAGATCTCTTCAAATCTAATCATCTATGTCATTGGGATACCTTTAAATTCCCCCTCCCCTGCTGGCTCCCGGGATGAAGAAGTCCTATTGCATTCAGTGCCATGTTAGATGGGTTCATTGAACTGTGTAATGTTCAACACTGTCCTGTCTCTGGCCTCTGCGTTGTTACTGAAACCTTGCCTTCTAAGGCTCAAGTCTCTCCCTATCTAAGCAATCTCAACCCCTCCTCCCTATCCCATATCCCTCTCTTGCTACCCATGCTCTTTGGAAAAATGGTTTCCAGTTGCTGTTTTCACTTCTCAATCATCCATCCACACTTTAATATAAGATTCTGGCTTCTGCCCCTGTCCCAGCACTTCCTTGGCAAGGGTCACAGTGCACCTCTACATGCTAACTCAAGGGATGGTTTACAGGAATGTTACTTGACTACTCAGTTCCCTGTTCTCTCCTCCTCCGAATTCTCATCTCCTCCATTTTAAGAACAACACCTTCCTGGTAGTTTTCCTGCCTCTTAACTACTCCTCGGTCTTCTGGGTTAAAGTCTCCTCCTTCAGTGCAAATTTTCCTAGAGTTCTGTTCTGTTTACTCTCAAAAGGTGAGTTCAAATATTTCTGCATTTTAAGATGTCATTTTTGTCTTGACAACACCCGCCCCCCCAAATATTCATGCCTAGTGATTTAGAGTTCCAGGCACAGCCATTTACCCAACCTAATCGTTTCTGTAACAGCTTCTAAAATTCCCCACACACAACCTGTCCAAACTGAAGCAACGATCTCCCATTATCAAACTCTCCTCTTCTGGGTTAATAGCACCACCATCCCCCCAGTGCCATGAATCAGAACCTAAACATCAATGTCTGTTGACTTTTCACTCACATACTTCCATACCACAACAATGTCCAGGATTTGCAACCTTTACCCTGGGAAACATCTGTACTCTCTTTCCTAATTGCCTTAATTCAGTCTGCTATATCTTAAGTGAAATAATTCAATAACCTTTCATTTGAGTTTTCTCCCCCTACCTTCACCCAGAAGACACCCATAGACCAACAGCTTACAAACCAAGGCTGTACGTACTTTTGCAATATAATACAAGGTTCTTCACGACATGGCCTTTGGTGAGTTTCATCACCCACCTTCATTATTTCCCTGTTTTCACATTTTGTACACTAACCTCATAGGAAGTCCACATTTCCCAAATATTTCTTAAAGTCCTCCGTTTCAAATTCTATCTCCACTGCTTAGAATACCTTCTCACCTGTCCCATGAATGCCTGCTTTATTTCTCACCATCCTACAAAACTCTCCCCTCAGAAAGTTACACATTCTTCTCCTACCAGGAAGGCTTTCTTCAGTTCCTCTGTTAATCTCTCCTCCTCTTGTATCTAAGAAACTTGGAAATTTTTATATTTTTGCCACTATCACCTGGAAGGAGAACCTATATTTTTACATGTATGCCTCACCACCTAGACATGTGTTTCTTAAGGGAAGATACTGTGGCTTTTTCATCTCTGTATCCTCAGAACTTTGCATAAAGTCTGGCAGATAATAATTGCTCAATGTTTAATGGATTGAATTGGATTGGGTTTCACAGTTCCATTTGTTTTCCAGAAATGGCTGCAGAGATAGATTTCCCTAGCCATGTCAAGTCCTATACCCATCATCTTTCCACCTAGCTCCAATGTCACCATGCCACAGGGTGAGAAAATATTCTGAGATGCATGCATTGTTTTTGATCAAAGGTTTCAAAAGACCTAAAAATAGGATCTTGAGAATTATCCAGTCCCATCTTCCCCCAGTCAGGGACAGGTAGAGCTCATTCATTAAACAGCCCTTTAAAAAAAAGACTAGCATTCTGCCCACCACATGTCTCAGCTCAATCGAAGCTTGCAGCATAAGCCACATGGCTTATTACTCGGGCAATCTAATCCCATTTTCACAGCTCTTTTCATCTTATCCACTAAGTGGGGAGATACAGCCATGAGTTTAGTCACACATGAATTCTTTAATGCTGCCCATAGCATGGTTCTTAATTCTAGTAAAGAGATGGGATAGGGGCACCTGGGTGCCTCAGTGGGTTAAGCCTCTGCCTTCGGCTCAGATCATGATCTCAGGGTCCTGGCAGCAAGCTCCGAATCCGGCTCTCTGCTCAGCGGGGAGCCTGCTTCCCCCTCTCTCTCTATCTGCCTCTCTTCGTAGTTATGATCTCTCTCTCTGTCAAATAAATAAATAAAATCTTTAAAAAAAAGAGAGAGAGATGGGATAAGTCAATGACTGCCTCTGGGGGTGGAAAGTAGACTTTCTATGGGGTAGGAACCCTTTCTCAACTTCTTAAAAGAAACAGCACAGTGTGGTAGAAAGGGTACAGACTTTGAAGACGGATAATCCTAGATCCATCTCTTACTAGGGGTATAATGTTGGGCAATCGATAATTAATCTCTAAGCCTCAATTTGCTCCAGTAGCAAAATGAGGATAACATTTACCTCACTGGCTTATAATATTATTTATGACTATGATCAACAAGGTGATACAATGTTTTAAATTGTACAACAGAGTAACAGGCATATTCTGGGCACTAAATAAGTGATATATCCTTTGCATTGCTTTAATTTCATCTCCCAAAAGCCTTATTGAGGATGAATTACATGATAGCAGACAGACTGTCTTATTCACTGCTGTATCCCCAGTGCCTAGTAGAGTGCCTGGTACATAGTGAGAGCTCAGGAACTATTTAATGAGTTCTCCTGCAAGCCTGTTCTACCCCAAACAAATCATAGTAATTCCCAGCCACACTCATGTACCCTTCTCTCACAGACATGTACAAACACACACCATTAATTCATGCACAAAACCCAAACCAAGCTTCTCATTCTTGAGAACCTGGCTCTCAGCCTCAGATGGGCTTAATGAATGATCCATCTGGTCAAACTTGTCTATTTAACATGCTAGCAATTTTATGATTTATAAAATACTTGATAAAAACACAATTGTACTGCAAATGCCTGGACTAAATCCATCTTCTTTCAGAAGGTTAAGGAGAACATAAAGAGTCCCAGCCTTCTTCGCACCATCTGCATCAACAGGAAAGAGGCATCTCATGAATTTCAGAAAAATAATTTAAAAAGCTCACTCTGAGACATAAGGGGGTGACAAATGAAAATTAAAGGAAACAGATCTGACCTGAAATTAGACTTTTTTGTGAGAAAGTCTGTAAATACGGAAAGATAGGGAAGTTCTTGAGGCCAAACCACTAGAATCACCCCGGATATAATTAGGTAAAACCAGTGGGAATAGACAGCTTAAAAAAAAAGAAAGAAAGAAAGAAAGAAAGAAAGAACACAAAGCTATGAAGCACTTTGTGCCTGAAATATTTCATTTTCATGCTCATTCTTGGAAAGAGAAAATCCTCTTCTGATTTCTTATTTGTGTATTTTTGTTCAATTAAAAACAAACTCATGTAAGGGAATTCTAATTTTAAGGACCACCTTCCGCTGTCAACTGCACAGACGAAAGCTGAGCTGGAGACTTCCTGAGATGAAAATGCTAATAAGTTCACATCTAAGAGTCCACACTATTGTCAGGGCTTATAGCAAGGTCAACAGTATTACAAGCCCCAGTTCGGTCCTCTCTTTCCTTCAACCACCAACATACCCAGACCCTGTCCAACAAGAAAACAAATGCGGACTGCATTTTTCAAAAATGTATTAGAAACAATGTCTCTTGGCCAAAACTACAGTCCTCTTGGCTGGTTCCACATTTAGGATGTACTCCATTTTGAGCAATGGAGTTGGAACTTGAATCAATGTGGAGCAAAAACACACCACCTGTCAAATGGCTGCACTGGGAAAAGAGGGCAGAGATGAGAAGTGGTGAGGGGGAGACCTGGGATCCGGAAATAGATTAAAAGTGTAAATTCTCTCAATCACACTGACACTACCGCCACTGCTGGACAACTAACGTTTTGTGCAAACAAAAAGCTATCAACCACCCCCCACACCGTAAGCACACACCCCATTGCCTTTCTTTGCTCCAAAACATACAGAACTAGGACAAGGTCTGGGCCTCAGCATTTCAAAAAGCACCCACTTCAGATAACTCACATATGCAGCCATGGCTGAGAACTATGCCTCTGTTCCTCCAGGTACACTTGGATCTTGGAGTCTTCTGCCAAGGTCATAAGTGAGGTCTGTCACCAACCAGTGTAGCGAAGGTGACAGCCACGGCCCACACACCTCTGCTGCCTCCAGGCCACTCTCCTGGCTCCTCAGCAAATGGAGAGATTTCTGAGAACAGGGCCAAAGGACATTCTGGGGGGCAGGCTCCCAGCTTGCCTTAAGCCCTAAAACTGAACCAAACCAACAGGCTATAGCAGTCACCAGGTCAGAGCCTGAGGCCTCTCTGACCCCTGGCAGCCTGGGAAGCCCCCTTCTTATCTGCTCTTTTGGTAAGAGCCCCCAGATGGCTTGGCACCTTTGCATTCACGGGTAGCTGAGAGTGAGGTAAGGTTAGCCCCAATCATGTGCAGACCCAACTCTGCTGACCACGCATTTTCTGCTTCTAGTTCAAAGGGGCTCCTCCAGCATCTCTTCACCCCGAGCACCACCACTGGACTTCACTGTGCTCCAGGAAATTCATCCCCACTGCCCCAGGACTTTTGCAACTGCTCTTCCCTTGGCCTCAAATACTCTCCTCCCAGGTCTTTGCAAGGCTGGTTCGGTTCTTGTAACTCTTCAGCTCAAAAGCCACCTCCTCAGAGAGATGTTCCCAGACCACCCAAAATGTCACAGCCTTCCACCTAAGCCCAGTCACTTGCTAGCTTTACCTGTTTTGTTTCCTTCAGAGCAAGTATGACTAGCTGGTATTTTTTCACTGTCACTAGCCCTACCTGAGCTGGTCATGTCTGTAGTAAACAAGTAAACCCGTTAACCTGTTTCCTCTCATCACCTAGAACATCAACTCCACACGAAGAAAACCTTCATGCATCCTGGCCACATCATCGTCCCTGGTGACAGCCACTTGGCACACAGCGGGTGCTCCATAAATATTTGACGAAGTAAGCAGGACTGTTGCTTTAGGATTTAGGAAATCCAAGACAGAAAATGTAAAGTTGCATGCTATAGGGGGAGGGGGTGCCTTGAATACTAAGATGCAGACTTGAATTTCCTTAGCAACCAGGCCACCAACAAAACAAGAGTCCAAGGTAAGTCCACCTAATGACAAAGCTGATATTCTTAACAACAGCAGTATACGGTCTCCCTTTCCAAGCAGAACCTAAGTAACAAGGTAAAACACTACCACAAAGGTCTCGTGATTTCCCCCATAGGCTGTGACTGGTTTAGAAAGAGAGGGGCTTGAGAACAGCTAGCAAAGCCAAACTACCAAACCCAGGGTGAGTGAGTCTTTATTTTTCCATCCCCAGGATTTCTGTTCTGGCACTGCAAGGTGGGACCCAAGAGAATGTAATATAATGAGATATGTTAGCATAGTATTCTCTCCTACATACACATCTTGAAAAGGAAAACTTTCCTGTCCAAACTCGGGAACTCAGAAGGCTTCTACTTTGGCCATGACTCTGCAGAACGACCTCAAGTGAAATTCACCCTGGTCCTCCATCCAATTTACTGGCTCCTTGCAGATGAATCAGTGTGAAAGGTATACAAGGGGCTGTTCCCAGTAATAAAGTTTCAGTGGGTGAAAAGGATACTAAGAGCCCCTAGGGAGCAGTCGAGCCCACACCGATCATCAGCCACTCAAGGAAGTGACAGCAGGAAGGCTCATAAACCCCTCTGAAGCAAAATCCACCGCGAGCAGAAACCGTTTGGCAGCAGAAATCAGACAGTCAGAGCCTGGTCCTCTTCTTCCACGAATCCATCACCCAAAGTTATGCTTTCCCTGCAAAAACCCTATTATTCTTGTTTTTACCGCTTTTTCTGCCTGAAATGACACACCCTCTCCCCCCTTAGTAAATCCCCTTCCTTGCAATGCCCGGGTGAGGCTGTGCAGCATCTGAGAAGCTTTCTTTCATCACGCGCACAACTACAACCAAGGACTGAATATCCCTTGGTTCCACAGTGGGTTTTAGAGTTTGATTAAGGTGATCTGGATGGAGTTCTTCTCTGGGAGGTTTATGGGTTTATATCCCTTGATGGTGACATTCCCAGTTCCTTGGTGACAGACATGGTATCAAACCCTTTCTGTATTGCTCAGTGTCACACACATTTAAAAGACTTGCTAAATGATACTGGGAATGTGGACACAGCTGGCTGGGCCTGAA
Source organism: Mustela nivalis (assembly GCF_964662115.1). Taxonomy (NCBI): domain Eukaryota; kingdom Metazoa; phylum Chordata; class Mammalia; order Carnivora; family Mustelidae; genus Mustela; species Mustela nivalis. Next base: position 81,332,145 of record NC_139028.1, on the reverse strand, counting down.
GGGGCCCAATGGAAATACCACCTGGTCAGTAGAGGCCTTCGCTTGGAGAACACTATTGGCACGGCGTCACTTTCCGCTAGGATACTTCTAACTAATGCAAAATGAATCCAAAGCAACCACTGCCATCAGGGACCAGAGAAATGAAAACGATTTCTTACACAAAGGCATCTAAGCATGAAAAGCTGATCCATTTATGGCAACTGAGGGTTCTGACCCCCCAAGTCGAAGCCCCAGCTTGCACTTGAGAAGCAGAGATAAGACGGTCATAGATTTCCCCTCTACTCTGAGATCAGAATTTCCTTCAATGTATTCCGAAGAGTATATATCCATGAAAAGCTCCCAGAAAAAGATTTGGGGGATGCTATACATTACGCTCTCCCACAGGGAGATTCAAAATAGTTCTGGAGTTAGCAAAGGCTCTGAGAAACCGTTCTGTAAATAAATCTTATTCTGTTCAACGCAGCTTTTACCACATTCATTTAAGCATAGAAACCATCCCCCCCCCCCAATGTTAGCTATTAAGGTCCCACAGAACTGCTATTGCTCAAACTAAAAGGTATTCTAAGTAAATTCCTTCAGAACCCTATTTAGAAGGCCAGTGCCTTGGGATTGGTCAGTACTACAAAGCAGGAAAGGATGTTTTCTAGATGAAAATTAGTCACCATTGTATTTTCTTCCTTCTTAGTTTTCTTTACCATTTGGTCTGGGTACTGATGAGCCTCCATTTTCCATCTGCCCACCTCACACTTGCATCTCTTCTCACGCTTCTCGGCACTGGAGGCTCTGGTTGGGAGGCTGGAGGACAGGGAGGCAAGGTAATGCTTCCCCTTTCTTCCCTTATTTGGTGCCCCTTTCTTGGTTAGCATCTTCATGCCTCCATCACCACAGCTCCCCTGAGCAGTCCAGAGCCCCAAGGCTCTCTTCTTGCCTCTGACACCACCAGTCTTTCTCTGCCAATCCTTCAGAGCTGAAGATGGCAGAAGCTTGGTACAAAATGTTTCATTTTGCTCTTCTATGCCCTTCACCCCACCCACGCTATATAAATATACATACATATATACACGTACATATATACACACATATACATATATCTTATTCAAGTTCATCCTTATAACCTTTGAGAATAAACATTATTCTCATTTTACAAATGAACAGAATAAAACTGAAAGGGAATAAAATAGCTTATGTTAGTTTATGTAGCCCAAGAGGAGCAGAACAAGATTCAGTCCGAGGATACTCTGTGTGGATACATACTTCCTATGCATTTACTTTGTTCTAGGCCCTAGGCTAAACCCTGGGGATAAAGGAGGGAAGAGATAAAAAGACCAAAAAAAAAAAAAAAAGGTATAAAATAGAAACAGAACCCCTCATGTTGTAAAAGGAAACTCCTTCACTCTTGAAATTCAGTGTTGGAAAAAAAGAATTGACTGATACCAGACTCCTGGTACATCAAGTTCACTAAGCTGGCCATGACATTGTTCCCAAGGAGCACACTGCACAAGGCAAGGTCCACCACGAAGGTCAAATAGGGTCCCAAGGTCATCTTTTTACTGGATCTGCCTTACTCAAAACCTACATAAACACCTGGCCCAAACCAAGCTTATTTGGCTGTTGAATTTTATCTCCAATGTTTGTGGCTTATTAAGAGTACCAACAGCACCATCACTCTGACCCCAAATGTTAATTTTGACATTGTTCTATATCTGACATCTGATCAGTATTAAGTATTACCAACCCAAGCCTTTCTATCTCAATGGCTTGGATGAACTCTCTCCCTCTACCCCAGACCAATACCATTTCAAATAATAACAGAACTATCTACTATTCACCACGCCGTTAGTGTGTGTTAGGCACCTAAGCAATTTACACAGTTAAGCATGAAGATGCTCTAGACTTGGCTTGTCTAGGTTTGAAACCCAAGTCCACCACTTACTGCGTGAACTAATTATTGGACTTCTCTAAATCTCATTTTCTCCATTTGCAAAATGAGGTTAGTGGTAATACCTACTCATAGAATTGTTGTGACAATTAAATTAGATACTCCGTATTAACCACTGCCCTCTATGCCTGGCACATAAGAAACAATGATAATAATAATAATAAATATATAACCTTATAGCACTTACTATGTACCTAGCATTTTTTCCAAGTGCTTTACGTGGATGAGTTCCATTAATTATAAAAACCCAATATAGTAAATATTATTATGATGATTCCTTAAGTTCTGTGACTGAGAAAACCGACTGAAATGATGTGCCCAAAGGTGAATACCAATATTTGATGGACCACGCATTCCTAGCCATTCTGCCTGATTCCACAGCCTGAGAGGAAGAGCAGCATTTTAAGGACTTCTTGTCAAGGGAAAACCTACCTCACGTCTAGGTTTTAGGGCCAGTCAGGCTTTCCTCTTCCTTCTCGCCAATCAGAGCACGTTCTACTACTGAAACCATATTCAAACTTAGCACTCTACTCAGTGACTCTTTTTCAGCCTTTGGATACCGTTTAGTTCTTGAAATAGGTATTAGGGCCGTCCACCTGCTCTGATCGCTACCTTCACTTACCTTGTTCCTGACTCAGTCACACTCGAAGTAGCAGCATTCTGGGGTACAATATCCTCTCCTTTGGGTCCCCAGGAATATTCCCTTGGGATTAAGACCCCAGGAACATAGCATAAGAGACAGAATGCTCCTGCTAACCAACAAAACCTGAATTCATTCTCTTTTGCTTATTTTCGCCAACGCTGTCTTTGTATTATTGACACATCTGGAAACCTAAAGCTTCGCATGTGTGATTTTGTAAAAGCTTCTTTTCTCACTTGTAGTATACAAAAACAGATGCAGGAATGTAAGCATGAATGCACCTTCACATATCTCAAATTATATGACTCCCTCATAACACAACTTTTAGATGAAATAAGCAAGAAACACAGTAGAGTCCTAATAATTTTCATCTCGCAGGAGCTTGTTCCAGTGTTCTCTTCACCTTCCCCAGCACCGTGCCTGCTCTCGTCCCATCTGCATGACCCACCTGAGGTTTCTTTCCACACTCTGTGCCGCTTGGCACGTGTCACGCGGTTTCCCTTATGTAAGTCCCCTTGCCTTCAATATACACATTGTCCCTTAAGGCTCCCCGGCAGCCCCTCCTGTCTTTCCCTTCCTCACTTGTTTTGAAATACCATTTTGAGACACGAGATATATTCGTCTTCCCTTCAACCTCTAATTTACACTTACCCTTTCCTGCCATTCTGGATCTATTCTTTATGTACCTTTCTTCCCCCACGTTCTGTCGGGTGGCATTGGTGGCTTCTTGCTTCATGCCCTTTCACTGGTGCTGCCAGAGACTTCAGTCACCTGGTGAGTCCACTGGTCTTTTACATTTGCAAGCCTCACCTTCTGCTCCATGTTTAAAAATTAACAGATATCCAGTCTCCTTGAGACTTTATAATGGAGAGCCTGCCTATAAACAGATAGCTCTTGGGGAAAAAAAAAATAATAATAACCTAATTATCAGTTTGGGATTCCCTGACCTTCCAGATTGGCCAACCCCACGACTGCACAACGGTCCAGGTCCAAAGCCCGACAGGAGATTTATGTAAATTCCAACAAGCTGAGGCTGAGGCATATAATTTGAATGAATTCATTAACCCTCTGCATAGTTTTACTGTTGGAGGTATGCTATTTTTGTTTCCCATAAAACAAAATTAGATGTGAAACTCAGCCCTTCCCTTAATTTCTAGAAGAATGAAATAAAGCAGAAAAGAACAGAAGGGGAAAAGGGAAAGCACCTTTGTAATATGCATTTGTACAAACAAACAAATACATTTATTTATTTACCTTTTAAAAGGGCCTTACATCCACCTATGCAAACGTCATGCCTTGAACCTGAGATATCCTTGTTCGGACAAGTTATTTGGCTGCTTCCCCGTGGAGGATTTCCTGCTGTTTCACCCCAACATCAGGTCCCAACTTCACACACCGCTGGCTGCTCTCCCTTCCCCCTTCCCCTTTCTCATTCTCCATCAGCTTCACATTCCTGTTCATTTCTATGGCACAGTGCCCTGGCCCTTCTAGCCCCTTAATTCTAGCCAGGGAGCTTCTCAAATTATTTTCCTAAGCAAACATCCCTAAGAGAAATTCTCTCGCAAGCTACTGAGATGATAAAAATGCTGCCACAACGTTTACCCAAAACTGTCCTTGAGCTCCAGCGAGTGCAGGCAAAGTAACCTTTGACCCTTGTGCTTAATGGCCAAACAGATTCTAGAAGGCAAATAGTAACAGCATAAGGAGGGAGTTTGGCCTGGAAACTCATGCGCACAGTCATGCCATAAATCCTTCCTCACAACCTCCTCTTCTCCCTGTAACCCGCTCAAGCTGCCCTTGGGAGGATATTTGTTCACTGTTACGTAGTTCAACCTCATTTTACTTACACACAACTCAGAACCCAGAGGGAGTCTCGATCAGTTCCCCCAGGTGCGAGAACAGACGTATTTGTGCCCTACTGTACTCCCTTTCCATGGGGGCTATGCAACTGTTTGGACGAGGCTCCCCAATGAGAAACAGTGACTTCACTATCAAGGCAAATATACTGAAGTTCCTTTCATCATATAAAGCAGTTCAGAGGGATATGCTGGACCCACGAGCAGCGGGATCCAAGCTCCTTCACTGTGCGCTATGACAGGAGAGAAGCAGGCAGCAACAGGGAGAGGCTCAAGAATTTCCAAGCTAAACTTCGAGGAACTGCTCCCCAAGCCATTCCACAGAACCGACATGCCAAGAAGATGCTGTTTCTGCTGCAGGCAGGAGGCACAGACTCAGAAAGCTGCCGCCTCCCAGAATCACCCGAACTCCTCCAGCATCAAGAAGCTGTCAAACCACAAAGTCTCCAGGAAAAGCAAGAAGCCAACACCCTGTCTCGGCCATGAGGAAAGCTAGCACAATGGAAACTTCTACTATTTCTTTCCTCCCACCTAACCCAGTTTCTAATCAGAGCCTCCAAGAATCCAATATTTGGCCAACTCTAAGTCATACTTGGTCAGGCTTGGGACCCTCATGGCAGGGGAACTTGGGAAATGTTCCCTTTCCCAAGGGGAATGGATTCTAGCATTCCAGCCAACAAATAACAGGAAGGCATGCCTGGCGGGAGTTAGAACAGGTACTGAGTGAAGCATTCCCCAGTCTGCCAACGATATCCCATTACCACTCAATGCATTTTTCTTGAGAGGAATGGAAAGTTCTCATCCTAACAGGCCTCCACCTACTGACCAGCTGATATCCTCAGCATTTAATAGGAATGGAAAGGAGAGTCAGGACTGGAATCTGGTTTTCAGGGCACTTGACCTCCAAGTCAGGGCTCTCCTCAAGAGGGATAGGAGAGACAGAGAAAAGGAGAGAGAAGCAGACATGGAATAATGTTCTCACCACTGCTTTTTTACATTGCCGAGTACTTGGAGTTGGCCCTCTGTAGTAAACTACTGCTCTGTTTCCTTAATCACCTCCCTTATCCTTCCTCCTCGGATTTATAAGGTTCAAACATTATTGGCCATTTCTCTTCACAGATTTCTTATTCAAAATTCACTGACGCGTAATCTATCTTTACCACATATCTCCGGGGTAGGGAGGGACTGGTTTTTATGATCTGAGTCACAGAGAGGTTAACTGGCTCACCCAGGGTCACATGAGATGGAAGGATAAAACACCTCCAGGAAAGCAAACTCAATGGTATGTGCTTCCCAGAGAAACCCTCCCGCTCTAAAATGCTTAGAGCAAACCTACAGAGCTTGGGAAAGGGGGAAGCATGGTAGCAGACGGGAAGCAGCTGGCATCAGAGGGTGTCCTTGAAGAAACAATTGACTGAATATGAAGAATCACAAGTTTTCTAGTGAGTTTGTTTTTTAAATGTTATATTTCTTTTGAGCTTTGAGATCTCAAGTTCGATTTTTAAGATCAGTTAGTCTAATCAAGCAAGATTTTTCTCTGCAAATGCATTGTGCGTTCAACGGATGTGTGTGTGGGTACAAGATGAAATAAAACTGAGTCTCCAATTTCTCAAAATGATAAAATCGGCCATTTTTCATCTGTGAAAACTGAATCTTCCAAAGCACTTAGTTTCTTGTTCTCTTGGGACACTGGAAGACTACTTTGTGGGGTCTATAAAAAGAGTCATTCACATATTTTCTCCAGTGTCAGTCACAGAAAATTCTGATACATAATCTGGAAAAAAACAGAGTCTGATGATCTGGGTTCAAATAGCAGTTCTGTCACTAACTACTCATGTAACCTTGGAGCAAATTAATCTCTTTGGGCCTCAGTTTTTCATTCATAAAATGAGGACGATAGTTCTAGAACTGCAATTTCCTTTCTGACTTAAAAGTCTCCAATTTGAGAGTTTTTTACTAAAGAGCTGGCAACATATTATAACTCTGAATCCAAAGAATTTAAATTCCTACTTCTTTTTATGAAAATGACCTAAACGGGAACTAATTGGATAAATTTTATCCTGGGTGAGCTTTATGAGCTTCATGAAGCAAATGCCTTAGGGTTTATTAACGGCTGACTTCCAGCGCTGTGGCTCTAGCCTGACTTTCAGCGCTGTGGCTCTAGCTGGTGGTTGTAGAGAGACATGACCCTCAGAATACCCTTCCAAGGCTTCTGTGTATTAAAATATTAACAATACAAGTAATTTCAGCAGCAGTTTTTAAACCCCAATGTGTCTGACAGTTCTATATGCTTTATATATGGGATATCCTTTTTTTAAATTTTTTTTTAAGATTTTATTTATGTATTTGACAGAGAGAGCTCACAAGTGGACAGAGAGGCAGGCAGAGGGAGAGCGGAGGGAAGCAGGCTCCCCGCTGAGCAGAGAGCCTGATGCAGGGCTCCATCCCAAGACCCTGGGATCATGACCTGAGCTGAAAACAGAGGCTTTAACCCACTGAGCCATATAGGTGCCCCTATATGGAATATCCTTAAACCTCACATCCATATTCCCATCACAGGGCACGTAAGTCCAATTACACATTAATTCCTTCAGTAGACCTTAGATTTGGTGAAACGGGTGATCCTGTATGGTTCAGAGGGCTTTGTAGTTCTCTCCCAATTATCCACTTGCTTTCCTTTTTATCAGTATCCTGATACTCATTAGGGTAAACACAGAGCCCCAGTATGCAAACAGTAGGGGTGTTTCTGGGAGGCACCAAGTCCAACCCAGGCTTTTGGGATGGGACATGTGACTAAAGCTAAGTGACTCACCGTTATCACTGATCCCAGTGTTTGATTTGGGAATGGATATGTGAGCAGGGGCTTCTGGGAATGAAGCTTCCTAACAATTTTGACAGTTTCTCAGAGACCATTCTTTCTCCCCAGATGTGAAAGATAGAGTTGCTGGTCACGCCCGTCTTAGAATCACAGTGAGATGCCAGGAGGCTTAGCAGGAAGTTGAAATGATGCAAGGCAGAGCAGAGAGATGGAAAGAAAGGAAATAAACCAGACCCTCGATGACATCCCTTCATTCTTTATCAAACCAGCCTCAAAACCACTCAATCTCTGAACATATGTGTAGGTAAACCACTAACTGCTCCCCTTATGGCTTACTCTGAGTTGGGCTTTCTGTTACTTGCAACTTAGCATACCTTTAGCATCTACCACAGAGCCCAATACCTAGACTCTTTATTGGTTACATTTACTGATCGTCTACAATGTGAGCAAACAGTGATTAAGTATCCACTATGTACCAGACACTACTAGAGGTGCTAGGACAGAACATCAGCGAAAACTGACAAAAGGCTCTACCCTCCTCCAGCTTGTTCTAGTGGGAAAACCAGACGATAAGTAAAGAGAGTGAAAGCATGGTAGACAGTGACACATTCCAAGGGGTAAAAAGCAGAGGAGTGAGAAAAAAAGTGTCAAGAGGGACTGAAATTTCAGAAATGTGGCCAGAAAAGCCTCACTGAGCTGGATACTTTCATTAGGAGCTGGAGGGAAATGAGGGAGCAAGGGGGCAGATTATCAGCGGAAGCACATGACAGGCAAAGAGAACACGAGTGCAGTGGCCCTGAGGCAGGACAGGGACTGAATTGATGGTACCATTTCAGGCCTCGCTAGGCATGACAGCACATTGAGAAAATAGCACTAAGAGAATATACCAAAAAAAAAAAAAAAACCCCAACTGTGACTTCATGAAGACCATCCTTTCTCCTACTTTAGGACAGTATTTTGGGGGGTGGAGGTAGGATGGATTCATTCTGTTCTGATTCTATCCATGCCATCTCTTCATGACCTAAAGGATCTCACTCACTAAGCCTCTATCAGAAACACAAACCTTCAACGTTTCCCGCTTCTATTATTCCCACAAACACACTCCCACGAGAACATTCCTTGACAAACTCCACTGTCATCACGTGTCTTAACTGAAATAGAGTCCAGTACTTCCTAGAGTAAGATGAGCTACATGCTGGGATCACTAGTCATCCAGGACCCCTGCCGTGAGACTACACAAAGCAAAGCCCCTAAACCAACATATGGCCAAGAGGAAGGACCCTTCCATTAGTTCCACTTCTAAACAGAAATATCAGACATTCCTAATTACAATTCACAGCATCCTTGACTTTATTCTTGTTGGAATGTGATTTTAAAAGTTGATAGGCATTGAATTCATAAGTCATCCTTACTCACAGTTGGATTTCAAACATCGTTATGTTGCCATCTCAAACCCAGCTTGTCCCCAAGAAGCATTCAAGTCTCGTTTTATTTTAAATATTATGCCAGCAAGGTAGGGGGCAGATTTTTGTTTTCAGGGGAATATTTCACAATCTATGCCCAAAACAACATTTAAGGCAAAAGAAACCACTCTTTGTTTTCTTGCTGCTATGTCTCGGGGTGATAGACGGTATTCCTCCATTTTTGCCTTGGCAGAGAAAGCATAATCCCTTTACAAATGTGCAGGCTACTGCCGTGGAAATGAACATGAGGTAATAAATATATCGTTATGAGTGCCATCATATCTAGTAGGTGGGTAATGATAGCACTTCCCATTTAGAATCTTCTCGGTGATTTATAAAACATTAGTTTAGTAATCCCCTTCATGCCCTCAGGAGGAGAAGGGCGGTTTTATACCAGTTCTGCAGATGGGATGACTGAGAGCAATTATGAGACACCCCCCCCCCAACCAAGAGCACTGAGGGAATAAGAATTAAACGCCATTCATACAGAGCTTTCAACCCCAGATTGACTTACTTAACATTACCATCAGGTGCTCCCCATCCTCAGATAACAAAATACCTTCACAAAACAAAGCACAGGAAATGTGACAGAGTAATAAAGTGTCTACTCTATTTCAGAGGTCCCTCCAGGGGGAAAACCCTGCATTTTTATTTACATAAAGTATAACTGGTTTTCACGGCTTGAGAAAGACAGAGGAAGGAAAATGTGTTGCAGCAAAACGTAGTGAATGTAAAGACAGAGTTAGTGCCCTGCTGGGGAGGGATCTCTACAGGAATGCACAGCTTGCTCAAAAGACCCCTGTCTCCCAGCCTCCATCCTGGAACCCTTCCTTTTGGCCTCAGCATAAAAGGTTCCCATCCTCTTCCACAAAGCCAGCTCCTCCACTGGTGCCCATGTTCCCACAACAATGTCTTCCCACTAAATACCCTTCATCTACTCCTCCCATATAACTTGCCAGTAGTCTTCGCCTTAAAAGTCTGCTTGGGGTGCACGAGCTCTTTCACTGGGCCTTGCTGGTTTTCTTTCAGATTTCTCCTACAATTCTAACTGCTCGACTGCCCCAAACCCTCTAAATTATAACCACATCCAAATTCCTATCAAAATATCTTTTTTTTTAATCCTATTACTGTAGACAGTAATGATTCTGTTCTTTGGACTACTGCCAATGACTCTCTTCGTGTCAAACGTAATAGAATTTTCTCTGTTTGATCCTATAGCAATATTGCCAAACACCAATTCTTTCTTCTTTTTATTTCCACTTTATAATCTCTTAATTTTATTGCCACTCTCAGTGCTGCCTCTCCCCGCCGGCCCTACCCAAGGCCTCCACACAGGGGTCTCCTCCAGATGACTGCCCAGACGCGCTTTCGTCTAAGTGTTTTATCATCCTCACTCCTCTATCTGCATCAGAAGGACTCACATCTCCATTTCCGATATCTCACATCCACATGGAATCCAGTTCAGTATTTCCATCCACTTATAGGAGGAATTCCCATTCTTGGAAAGGAGGAGATCTCCACTGCTTTCTTTACCCCATTCTCATTCCGCTCTCCTCTCTAGGAGTAGGGCATACCAACCAGATGGAGTCATATCCCAAGGGATTAACTGGGCCATGTTAACTGCATGTTTAGATGCAGAATTACTGCATCTAAAGAGAGGTCCAGCCAACTTGCCTTTTCTTTGCTTCTTTACTGGTGAGCACTGGGCATTTGGGTCCATAAAAGAGAGCTGCTGATACAATTTGGACTTCACTGGTGGGAAGATGTCCCCACTTAACCTTGTGATTAAATTGTCTACCACATACCTTATCTATCACACAATAGTCACTGGAGAAAACAGACACCAACCCAAATGATGGTGATGATGATGGTAAGGAATAGGAGTCATCGAATCCCCCAATCCTTTGGTTAAATATCATCTAATACTGTTTCACCTTATTAAACCCCGCTGAATAGAAATGCCTGAATAAATACCCATTGTCACTACCAATGTGACCAATACTATTCTCCAGAATGACTCTTTTTCCCCCCAATAATTCCATTTCCATTGAAACGCCATCTTTCTAGTCCTGCAAAGTACAAACACTTAAGTTTTTTTAAAATATATTTCTTTCTCTTTAATATCCTCTACCCAGCCTGCTACTATACCCACCAACTGTATCCAGGCATTGATGAACAAGTTTATTGTTCAATCCAAATTATCTCTGAGCATTTAATCCTTCTTCCAAAGCATAGAATTGCCAGATCAATCATCTAAATAACCAGTTCAGGAGTTTATAATGGCTCCTGATTACCTATTCATGTCTAATCTACTCAGGAAGCCTTATATGCCCTCCATACCTGGTTCTCACAACTTCCCAGACATTCTTTATAAATCACTCCAAACCAAAAAGCATCTTCCTTCTTTTATCTTCTTTTGTACTTAAAGATACCACTACGGTTTAGAGCATCGCTTTCAAATTGTTCCATGTGTTAGACCTGCTCCTCTACCCCTTTATTAAGTTCCTTAGGGGCAGAGACATTTCCTGTACTACTTCTCTGAACTCGACACCAACCCCATACAAGCCCCACTCTCCCCCACCACTGCTGGAAATATAGACAACTTTACATAAATGCATCTATTAGTCAATAATGACTAATAGTTGCTATAGCTGAATAAACTTTCAATAGTTTCCATAACATTTAGAATTAAATCTAAACTTACCAGGGTCTTCATATAGGACATGCCCCTTCCTATAGGACCTGCTCTCATCCTACCACCTACCTCTCTCACACTAAGCCAGACAGCCTTCTCTGTGTTCCTCAAACATACCAAAGTCAATTTTTCTTTAAGAAGGTAGCACTCGTTGTTTCCTATGACTCCAATGTTCTCAGAGAACTCTGGATGGCTTATATTGTCCCCTTACTCCAATTTTGGTTCAAAAGGCCAGTGCCTCATTCGTCCTGCTTACACTGTGCTTTAAAAAGTAGCCCTCTTGGTCCCACCAAATATTTCTTTCTTTTTTTTTTTTTTAAGATTTTTATTTATTTATTTGACAGAAAGAGACAGGGAGAAAGGGAACACAAGCAGGAGGAGCTGGAGAGGGAGAAGCAGGCTCCTGCCAAGCAGGGAGCCCGACACGGGGCTCGATCCCAGAACCCCAGGATCATGACCTGAGCCGAAGGCAGGTGCTTAACGGCTGAGCCACCCAGGCGCCCCCCACCAAATATTTCTTAGTCCTTTATACCTGTTGTGATTTTCTTCACACCACACAAAACTGAAAAGGTTTGTTTTTAATCAACAGTTCCCCTGTCTGGAAATAGAAACTTCATGATGACAGGGACTGGGTCTATCTTGTACCCAACTGTATATCCAATAACTTGAACAAAGTCCAGGATATAGCAGATACTTAAATATTTGTTGGATGACTGATCAATATAAAGATCATTAAGATCTGTTTTGCAACTCTTAAATTCTTTGGTAATAAAACACTACATGTCTTTGTGTAAGGTCGTGTGGGTACAAAATAACCTATAATCTGGCCATGGAAGTGGGGAGAGGTGCAGATGTTAGAATCCACAAACAGTTTGCAGGGACTCAGGCATGAGAATGAAACACTAAGTTTAGGGACTAAGAACTGAGAAATCTCAAAAGGTGAAAGCCAGTGTTTCATGTATTTCACGCAACTCTACAGAACCAAATTAAAGCATAAAAAGTAATTGAGGGGAAAGAGGAGTCCAGTATTTATTGAGCAACTCTGCTGCGGTATTGTGAGATAGCTGGTTGTGAATTTTAGCTGCCGATTCTGCGAGCCATATCTCCGCTAACGGTTTTACGTGTATTAGCTCACTTAACCCTCACATTACCACATGATAAAAAGCATTGTTGTGATCATTCCATTCTGGAAATGAGAAAACAGGCTCAGACTAGTTACAGTGACCTGCTGCAGGTCACATGACTTGTGAAACAAAGATGCAAATTCAAGCCTTTCAGGCTCTGAAGCCAGGGTTCTACCCTGCACCATACGTCCCCCCACCATGTCGGGAAATGTGGTCCTATCAGCAATGTTCCTGAAGCATCTTCATCTGCTCTGTGCTCATCTGGGTCACACCAGACACACTGGCTTGGTCCTTTACAAGCTACCAATCATAGGACCGATCTATCTATCCTCAGTAATACAGTCACTATCACATGTAAGAGATACATCATTTTCTTTCCTCTCTATCACTCAAGAAATCTTTACAGAGAGATGCTTTCTAAAAGAGATAAAGACAGATGGTTCATCTGATTCACGTTCTCCCAATAGCCAAGGAGCTCTCCTGGTTTAATAGAAAGCAATAAAGGGGATGGTGTGGTTTCTCCACCCCTTTAAGAGGTACCTTAATTACATGTGAAATATTAAGTGAAAAACAAAATAAAAATTAATAATACCAACAGTAACACCTAACGTGTATTGAGCATGTATCATATACTAGCAATAGGTAAAGTGTTTTACATTTATATTTCATTTAATCCTCAAAAACACCCTAGGGCATAAATACTAATACTATGCACATGATATAAATGAGAGATCGAACTTTAGGGAAGTTAAGAAATTTGTACAAGTTCAAATTTGTACAAGTAGTTAGTAAACCTAGTTCTGCTGGCTTTAAGTTTGATGTAACTGTGTATCACACCTCCAATACTCATGTATTTGGACTCTGCATTATAAACCACATTCTCTTAAGTAGGTTATTGAAATGCGTAAGTTCACAGCTTTCAGATGAACTTCAAAGTGTCCCAAACCACCTCCCACACTCATGCCAATTCCGTATAGCAGAAATTCCTGACAAATCATAAAGTTACCTAAGTTTCCAGAAAGTTTCTTGTACAAAAGCAGGAACCTGTCTCCTCTACACCTTATTCTCAGCACATAAGTGATAATCAGCATGTACTTGTGTTGAATGAGTGATTATTCAACACTGCCAGAATCAGGGGTTTTGAAAACAAGAAGCCAAAGCAGCACATTAGTCTTTGGTTAAGGGCACACCCCTCCCCCCCCCCCAAGAGTGGTTGTTCCAGTGCAGTTAAAATACTCTCCGCCCACCTGGGGCCTTTCTCCATCCAAGCTTCAACTCCTGCCAGTCTGTCCTCACAGTGCCAACCATCAGCACAAAACCCTCTTTTAGGCTCTGGAACTACCAACTCAAACCAAGTTTTCTCCGGTCATCCCAGCCTCAAGTACTTGCCCTTCTGCCTTTCTTGACAACTCACGATACTTAGAATCATAGATTTTTCAGAAACCTGAAATCAGAAGCCTCTTCCTCAGCACCAAGAAGAAAGAGGATCCTTATATACAGAATCTTGCCCAAAGTCATAAAGTGAGGGACAGTCAAAGCTGAGGCTTGAACGTAGGTCTTCTGATATTTAGTTCTACTCTCCGTGAACCTCCATCACCACTTCTCCACACCCGCCCCTCCCACTATGGGCCAGTCCTTGAGGGAAAGCACCACCGGCACCCGTCACCAGCACACTGAAAGCAGTGGCGTCCCTGCTTCGGCTCTGTGGGCACCAGTTTAAACAAAGCAGACGGGTGACACTTGCCAACAAGTTTCAAAAGCAACTACAAACTCGGCATGAAAAGGACTTCAAAGGGGAGGCCAGCTGCCCATCCTGAACCCACGTCTACGGTTTTCCTCTGCAGAAATCTCCTGACGGGCCAACGAAGGTTCTTTGATCATGTGAATGATAATTCCAAGTCACGAGTCAATAGTAGTTACTAAAACATCAGGATGGCCTGAGTCGATAGGCAACAGTGACATAAATACTCATTGAAACAAACACTACCAAAGAAAGACAATGTCAGTAGGATGTCCACACGTGATTTTAAAAATCTATTAAAAAGCTTTAAGAATGAAACTAAAAGCATCTTTTAGTTCTACAAACCAAACAAAATTGCTATTATAATGCTCCCAATGATTGAAGACAGGCATTTAGTCAAAAGGAAGGAAGGAAGGGAGAAAGGGAGGGAGGAGAAAGGGAACCAATGGCAGGCATGGTGGATGAAGGGATTCAAGGCCGTGATTCTTGGCTTCAAAGAGCAAGAATGTAATGGGACCTCTGAAAGTCACTTTTTAATCTACTATTAAAGGGCATATAGTATATTAGTCTGGATTAACATAAGCCACTCTAGTGAACCAATACCAATTTTTCCCCCTCTACCCGATTTTCTTTGGCAAACTCATCATCAGCATTCATTACGAAGGTGGACCTAAATTATTAAATATACAGGTAGTAACATTGTTTCTAAACACGAATCACCCCAACATTTATATCCATAAAAGTCAGGCTTCCAAGTCAGCTTCTGGCTCTGTATTTTATACACGTACATATACGTACACATTATACATTATTATCCTTACATTAGAAAGGATTTTCAGGAGCAAACGGATCTCATGCTTGGGTAAGCATGCACATACTAGTCTCACGAGGACAAAACTTCCAACAGGAGGCATCCTGATCCCTTTCCCCTCCCTGCCAGCATGTGCTGGTTCCCAGATGCTCACTGTGGCACTGCGGCCCTGCCCACTTTGGCATCAAGACAGTGACCTGATGTCATGAGATATCCCATGTATTCCTTCCTTCTGAGCCATGCAGCCCAACCCACCAGTCTATGACCTGTTGCTGGGCAGTCCACTTAGGAGCCATGACAACATGGCAGCACTAGCTCTGTACATACCATCCACACAGACCTCCCCTTTTTCTCATTACAAGAACAAAGCCAATCAATTGCAAAGCCCCAAAGAACATGCTGCCAACTGACAAACACAAACTACTGACCTTCTTGCTTAAAAGCCTGTGGGTGTTCGGGGACCAGTCACATAATGTATTTGTCCTCTGCATTAAAAAGTCGGGGCTGTAAAGTTCTTTTCTTTTCTGAATTATTTATCAACAGCAGGGAAAATGGAAAACCACAGATGTAAGCATAAAGGAAAACCAAGGCTCTTTTAGCTCCCTGGTTGCTTAGAGATATTTTTTGGCCCTGACTCTAGAGTTGCTGCATTTACCCGGCAGAATTAAATACGGGGGCCTTGTCAACAGTAATGCGACATGGGTACTGAATTCCCTACATGCTGTGCACAAAGTGCCCCTTCCTGAACTCTGTTCTTCAAAAAGGGGGATTGTCCTAGTAATGGCTGGGGCCATTAAACCTTTCCTTTCCGTTTACAGGAAAAATACAGTAACGCCTCATTTATCCAATGGCCTGACATCTATCATCCATACTCAGGAAGATAGCCATGACCCAGAGTCTGGGAAAGGAGTCTCCCAGGCAAATAATGGTCATGAAACCCATGTATGTTATTCTGCCAGAGAACAGTAGACACGCTTGTAGGCTAAAGACTGGCAGGTTAGAGTTTCTGGATTTAACAAGCCTTCTTATCTAACCCTCAGTCACTGAGCAGATGACTGTTCTATCTCTTTGCTGTGCCCAGATCCCGCAACTGCTATTTCATATATCAGCATGGCTTGCACACTCACTCCTCTCGTGTCTTTGCTTCCACGATGGCTTCTCAGTGAGACCTTTCTAGACCCCACGACATCGAATAATACCATGACCCACGCAGCCTGCCCCACCTCTCTCTCCCCTCACTTCACGTCTCCCCGTAGTTCTCATCACCGTCTGGCATACTCTACCTTTACCCGTTTACTGTTTGACTGCACCCAACTAGAACACATGCTCCACTGGCAACAAAGTTCTGCTTCATTCACGGGTGTATACCTGATGTCTAGAACAACACCTGATGCTTGGATTTCTCGAGTGGTCTTTAATGAATGAATAAAGTAAGGAACGAACAAATCTCTATATGAGCTCAAAAAGCTGATTTCTAATAAGGACTAAGGAAAACAATGGTAAATGTTATTTCTAAAGTTGATTTAGTAACGGGAAGAGATCTTTCCCCAATGGCATTTTTCCCCAATATTTAAACATTCTGGTAAAATACATGTAACATAAAATTTACTATCTTAGCTAGTTTTGAGTAAACGGTTCAGTAGTATTAAAAACGCTCATATTGTTCCACAATCATCACCACCCTCCATCTCTAAACTCTTTTTATTTTGCAAAACTGAAGTGATATGCCCATTTCATAACTTCCCTCCCTCCAGCCTAAGGGCCACAACCATTCTACTTTGTCTCAGTGAACCTGACTATGTTAGTTAACACATATAAATGAAATCACACAGTATTTGTCTTTTGGGGAGGGCCTCACATCACCTAACACAATGCTTTCTATGATTTATCCATACTGTAGCATGTATCAGAATTTCCTTTCTTAAGGCTGAATAACATTCCATAATGTGTGTATAATATCCCACTTCACCTACCTAATGATCTGTCCAGGGACACTTACACTGCTTCTAAACTTTTGGTATTGTAAACAAAGATGCTATGAACGTGCATGTGCAAATATTTCTTTAAGACCCTGTTTTCAATCATCAGGGGTATATATCCGAAGCAGAATTGTTGGATATCATTTTATAACTATTTTTAATTGTTTGAGGAAGGGTCAACCTTCTCCAGTATCTGCACCATTCTCCATTCCCACCAACAGCGCGCGAGAGTTCCACCCTTCTCGACATCCTTGCCAACACCTGGCAGCTGTTCCTGTTTTAGAGCATTTTTGACCCCCAGTCTTTCATTTAAACACCATTTGTCAGGTTCAACCATAAATAATCACACACACATTAATGAAGCAAATATGAAAGGTAACGAAAGTAAGATTCAAGGATTAAAGCTATAACACATCTAAAAGTAGAGAGCCAAGAGGAAAAAAGAAACAGGAGATGAAACAGAATCAGTCATGTCCAAATATTAAACTTAAAACTCCAGCAGCTGTGAAAGGTAAATATGATACCATGCTAGTGCTATTTGGTGACTTGCTGATTTTCTAAATCCTAAAAACAGATGGAGGGCCCAACTTTCTAGTCTTCCTCACCTCCAAATCTGTGAGTTGCCCCAACCTGCCCTAAAAAAACAAATAAATGAAAGGGTTGCATGAGGCCAAGAAAATCATCACAAGGTCTACCTTCACTTTGTTCCTTCTGCCCCATAAGCTGCTAGCCTGGGCTATTGTCACATCAACATTTAGTGCCACACACTCTCTAGATAAGACAGGAATTGTCCCAATACCCTCCCTCACCTCTCTGATAGGCAGGGATCATCTCTGTCTCCTCCGATCAATGCGACATTTTTTTTTTAAAGATTTTATTTATATGACAGAGAGAGACACAGCAAGAGAGGGAGAAGCAGGCTTCCTGCCGAGTAGGGAGCCCGATGGGCGGCTTGGTCCCAGGACCCTGGGATCATGACCTGAGCTGAAGGCAGACACTTAACGACTGAACACCCTGGCACACCGCAATGCCACATTTTTAATATAACCAAGTCAGATGAACCACTTGCTTTGGTGGAAGAAATAGTTTTCCTGATGAGAAAATTCCCTAAGGGTTTTAGACAATCCATAAGCAAGACCTTCCTGGACACAAAATTCATCAAAATTCAGAATCAAATGACTATAATTTGAAAGCATGTTCTGATGTCTTACAAGTCTCTAACATCCCAGCTATTTGAAACTCCTGTACTTTAATGCTTTCCCTATATTTAACTTATCAATTGGAATGGGAAAATCAAACCTTACGGAGAAAAAAAGTGGCTAGCTGATCTACGAAATGCATCCTCTTTGAATTTCAAAGGACAAAGAATTCAAATAGAAATTTAGAAAACACACATCATGAACTCACCAGAGTGCCTCTGTCTAGTTACAAAGTTTTCTTACATAAAGTAATTAAACAAGGTCCTCAAGCCACCAAGGTGTGTGTTAATATTACATAGCTCTTTAGGAGCCTACGTCTCCCTGAAATGTCCTTAATGAATAACACCCGAGACACTGGCTCCTCCTTCTCCCTAACCGTAAGCACGTATCCCTCCGGCTTGGGGCTGCTCTATTATGCTATAAATCACTCCTCAAGCAACCTGAGAAAAACAATGAGCACTCATAACAGAGGAAGAATCAACACATGCATATGATAAGGCCGCAGAAGACACAGAGGCAACTGGATGTTAACACTTCTCCAGCTGGTAGAAACTGTAACAATGTATCCATAGGACAGCCTATTTCGCAGTCACCAACATCTGCAACTTTACTAATTTGGGCTAAATTCATTAAGTAAGTAGACAAATTAAAATATTAACTGGCAGACGCTGTATGATTTTCACAATGCAGAATTCAGACATAGACATAGAAAACTGTAGGAGGAAATCTTCCAAACAGATAAATTATGCATGCTTTATTATTATTATTATTATTATTGATTTATTAATGTTACTACAATATACATGTATTATTTTATCATTATAGTCACTTTTATATTTTTATTAAACTTGCTCTTTTCTTTATACATCTCTTTGTGTAAATTCCCTTTAAGGACATGACATTTCTCAACTGCCAAAGACCTCATCCCAGAGTTCAACCTACACTGAGCTTCTAACCTTCTATCCTTCCCCTGAAAACAATTTGTCCTGTGGCCACCCCAAAGGACTAACTAGACGCCCAGCCGTCTAGGCTAATAAATGTCAGCTGTGTTCAGTTTAAGGAGCATCCCTTCTCAGGAAACAAGCTTAAATGTTTAAAGAAGAACTTATGGAACTTGTTTCAAAACTCTGGTCTACTGCAACTTACAAGCTACTAACTTCAGAAGGCAGTATTTCCCTTTAAATCTACCATCAACCACTGTGAAATCCACTTCTCACTGGTCTCCTTAACCCAGCAGCATAAGCACCTGACTGCACCTGTGTTTCCAGAGACTCTGGACCCTGTCTATAGAAATTGAGTTTCTCAAGGAAAGCAGCTTTCCAAATGTATTCCAAGGTGCCATGTTGTCCTCTGAAGAGCCTCAAGAGTTTGAAGAGAAGAGGGGAGGGATAAGGAAATGCGGTCACTAGGTTTGAGACTTCAATACTAAGCACCAGTACTAAAATGTCAGTCAGTGGGTGAGGCTCCTCACACGCTGAAACCTTAAAACACAACCCTCTCTCCTGCTGTAATAAACTGAGATGCAGAACCCTGAAGGAGTCTCCCCAAGATCCCAATGCTTCTAAATGGCAGAGTTGGGCATAAAACAGGCTTCTCTGTGCCCCAAGTTCCAGGCTCCCTCTTTCTTTCTAATAAGGGCAGTTGCTTCCTAAGCATCTGCAGACCACGTTGCCTCAGCACTTTAAGGGCATCTTCAAAAGGGCTCTGATAGTGGTTGCATTTGAGTCTCCGGAGTCAGGAGCCCCACACTCATCTCTCTGCTCCCCTACTTCCTAGCCGGTGGTTATGGACCACTCTTTAACCTCCTGACAGCCTCAAGTCAGCTTCCTCACATGTAAAACGTGTATTGAGCATCACTGTGGAGCCCTCTTCTAAGCACTTGATAAACACTACTGCATTCACTCCTCGCAATTCTGGGAGCAAGACGTGTCCGTTAATCAGAAGTTAATTCAGGACGATCCAGGTGACAAATGCCTGGCATTTTAGTAGGAAACCAGGCCCATCTGACTCCAAGACTTCTGTTCTTTCTCTAGGTCAACCTGTAGATCAACCAACATGGACCTGGATCTATTTCTAAAGTACCAGACCCCCTATCACTTCTCCATTCTTCTTTCGCCATCTCCCATCCAACAACAGAACTCCTTCAGACACCTTCCTGTGGAAAATACATCTCTCCACCATGTAGTAATGAATGCCTTTCTTCCAGTACCAAGGCTCTTTCCCACATTTATTATCCATAACTCACAATTTAACATTTAGGTATGTGCCCTATAAAATTATTCTCCTTAAATGTAAATTTTATGTCCCTCAAAGAGACCATAACCTCCTACAGGTCAGGAACCATAGCCTACAGAAACATGGAATTAGAAGTTTCGCAAAGTTACCATTAAAAAAGGAAGAAGCTGAATTCTTTCAAAAAGAAAACTTATTTGGAATCCCAGCTCCTCTGACTAAAAACTACTGAGCTAGTCAGCCTTGATCTTTCAAGATCCAAAGAAAACCAGTGAGTTGGTGATATTCATGCAATGAGCTGGTAGCAAGGGCAGGACTAGAATGCAGGAACCCAGACTAGACACCATGGACTAGATGGACTAGAATCCATGTTGCTGGCTTCTCATCTAGGGATTACTTTACCATGGAGACAGGCCTGTTCAATCTCTTCTCAGTATCTCTGTCTTGGTCACAGTCCAGAAAAAAACACTGGAGCACACCTTAAACCCGGAAGCCCTGCCAGAAGGGCTTACAAAGAATAGAGCAGGTGGGACCTACCCATCAGGTCACCTTCCCGGATCCACATAGGAGGAAAAGAGCATCATAATTTCAAGAGTCCTTTAATTGCCGGGTTGGCCAATCAAGTTCTCCAGGAATATGAGGAAGCAGAGCCACAGCTTTAAATCTCTTTAGTTCAGATTCATAATCTAGGTCACTCAGGATAAAAGACACTAGCATTACCAAGTCATAAATATTTTTAAAAATTTAATTTAGTAGGATAAGAGGGGATTTGAACAAAATAAACTTAATCTCACCTTTGTCTAGCATTTTCTGTTATTTTAATAACCTTTTTCTGACATGAAAACATAATGCAGATTCAGAGCACTGTATTCCATTCCACAGAAAATTTGGAAAATACTAAGCATAAAGAAAAGATATCGTAGATAACTGTCCACTCAGATACTTTGTTACTTATTTATTTGGAGGGCTATGCCTTGCCTGTGTTTCTGTGTCTGTATATGCGTGTGACTATGCATGTGTTCATTCATAATTTATATTTACCATTGTAATTGGAAAACAATATATACACCAACTTGAATCTCATCCTACTATATAGTGACAGAGAATATTCTTCTAAAAATTATTTTAATATTCTCTGTATTCCCATATATGGATTTTTTAAATTCATTTAATCAAAATTCCATTAGTTTATATTTAGGCTGCTTTCAGTTTCAGATGGCCATAATGAAAATATTCTCACATATGTAACTGAGACTGATTGTTTCCTTGGAATACGTTGCTATAAATAAATGTTTCTAGGCCTTTTGATAAGTGCTCAAATTGCCTTCAAGAAAGTTTGTAACAATTAACATTCCTATCAGCAATGTATGAAAGTGCCTACTTCTTGGACCATCTCCAGAAATGGGTGATTAACATATAACTATACAGTATCTATCTACATATCTACCCACAGATAGTCATATACATACCTAATTGCATTTCTTGTAATTACTCCTAAGCTTGCAAATGTTTTCAAACCTTTGAATACTCTTAACAGATGCTGTCAGTTGTCTTTATAATTGTGGATCTACACATACACACAGCCTTCTCCTTCATTAAGAATGGAACCCAAATTTTGTTTAGATATAAGTTAGCCAAATACTATAAAGAAAGCTGGGACCTACGCCAACCTTAGGGATAAATCTTGATTCAAGCTAATTCTTTTTGTCTAGGATATATTTTATTAATAGTTATTTTTGAACAGTTTTGGCCAGTGAGACATGAAAACAAATCTGCTGGAGGTAGCCTTCTATTAAAGTTCTCTTTGATCTTAAAAAATCACTACAGAAAGGGAATCCTCTGTCCCTTCTGACTTTGGGACACAGTTAAGTCAAACTATGATGCTAAGAGTTACTTCAGCCATTTTGAGACTTTGAAGGGAGATACATCAAGTTTCAAACTGTCACACTGAAAATAAAAAGTAAAAAAAAAAAAAAAAAATCTGTCACTGATGAGGTTATGGAGGAGCTGAATTAACTAATTCTGGAAATACTGTCCCTTTAGACTTTGTTAGAAGAGAATATATTTATCATTTAAGCCAGTGGAGTCAGAAGGGCTTTTTATTATTATTTTCTTTAAAATTATCTGAGCTGATATGCCTACACTGTTATGCTTCATAATTCTTTGAGCCTGTATGGAGGATACTGATGAAACAGCATAGAACTCAAATCGTTTTCCAATTCATAAAGCAAATAAGTGGCAAAGCTTTCAACCTATAAAATTTATACACAAATATATGCACTAGATTTTTAACCATGAAAATTTAGACATTTCACTCTGGCCCATGAATCAGTAATATATATTCTCAATTATCTTGAAGAAATCCTAAGATGGCTCACTAAACCTTAAAATAGTAGGGCAATAGTTACATATATGCACTGACCCTATCTTGGAGATGGAAAAAAAGAGTATAAGTAGCTCATTAGGTTATTAAAGAGAAATGTCCACGCATTGTGTCCACCCAAATGTGAATACAGCCAGGCAGCATGACTAGCCTCGATAATGGTCTAAGTGCTAAGGCATCCTTAAACTCCTTTCCATGAAAGCTTAATTGTGATTCTGAACACACCATTCCAACAATAGAGTGTGTAGAAATATTAACAAGCCTCTTTGATGAATTTGGGTCAAGGGTAACACAGTACTTAATAGGTTTGTACACAAATACCGCAGGGGCAGGCTCCATCATTCATCTTAGTTTCTCTGCAGTCAATGGTCCTAGATCCTTTACAACAGGGCTGGTATAAAAGAACTCACTCCCACTTCAACCCAACAAAGAAGCCAAATGCCGCACAAATCCTTCAGACTTATTTTCATCCCAAAACCTTACAAGGAATGTCCTTTGGTATCCCAACACATATTTACTAATTTTAAAAACCTTAGCATTATTTTAACACTACTATTATGAAATGCAATAAATATCTGACCGTTGGCTTTTCCAGAATTACATATGGAAAACTGAAATTGCCCTGAAACACCCAATGTTCCATGAGTTTTTACCCTATGTAATCCCTGTTTGAAGGGGCCTCTCAATTTCTTCCTTTTATTTCTTTAGTTGACTTTGTTTCCTTTACATGTCATAGCAGAGAAGCCCAGTCACAAAGATGTATGTAGAAGTAATGCAGATTTCTACAATTCCTTCCATTTAACTTAATGAATGATTCTCCAATTCTTCTGGACAAGTGGGGCTGTGGAAATGTTTGTCTCGGTCATCTGAGAATTCCGTACTTCCATCAGGTTGTGTCACAGCTCTAGAGGATTCCAAATGAGCAAGACATTGGCAGAGAGGGAGTGGTCTCATCCTTGTCCCAGAGGACACAGGGTGCCACAGAGTGGTCATGTATCTTTCGAGCTCTTTGAGGCATCCCAGCACTCATGTCACAGTTGAAGATTCAGAATCTCCCCATAAGGCCCCGCCCGCAGAGGCATCACATAGCCTCTCTCTCTACAGTATTTTTTCCACCCTAAATGGTAATTCCAGCACAGTTAACAGTGTTTTATTAGTTTCAGGTGTAAAATATAGCAATGAACGTTTCCACATCTCAGCCAGCGCTCATCACAAGTACTCTCCTTAATTCCCACCCCCTATGTCACTCATTCCCCTACCTACCTCCACTCTGGTAACCATCTGTTAGTTCTCTATAGTGGAGTATGTTTCTTGTTTTTTTAATCGCATTTTTTCTTTGCTCATGTGTTTTCTTAAATTCCACATGAGTGAAATCATACAGTATTTGTCTTTCTCTGAGTATTCTATTTCACTTAGCATTATACTCTCTGCTTCCATCCATGTTGCAAATGGCAAGATTTCATTCTTTTTTTTTTTAAGATTTTATTTATTTATTTGACAGAGAGAGAGATCACAAGTTCAGGCGGGGGGGGGGGGTAGAGAAGGCTCCCCGCTGAGCAGAGAGCCTGACGTGGGGCTCAATCCCAGGACCCTGAGATCATGATCTGAACTGAAAGCAGAGGCTTAACCCACTGAGCCTCCCAAGCACCCCAAGATTTCATACTTTTTATGCCTGAATAATATTCCATTGCATAACTATACCACTTCTTTATCCAGTCACCTGTCAATAGACACTGAACTCTTTCCATAATTTGGCTCTTGTAAATAATGCTGCTATAAACACAGGGGTGCACATCACTCCAGATTAGTGGGGGGGGGGTGGTAAATGCCCAGTAGTATGATTGCTGGAACAGAGTAGTTGTGCTTTTTAACCATATGAGGAACCTCCATAATATTTTCCACAGTGGCTGCACTGGTTTGTATTCCCACCAACAGCACAAGAGGGTTCCTTTTTTCCCTACATCCTCATCAACAATGGTTTTTTATGTTTTTGATTTTAGCCTTTCTGACAGGTGTGAGGTGAGATCTCATTGTGGTTTTGATCTGCATTTCCCTGATGAGTGGCATTGAGCATGTTTTCATGTATCTGTTGGCCATTGGGATCCCTTCTTTGTAGAAATGTCTGTTCATGTCCTCTGCCCATTTTCTAGCTGGATTTGATTTTTAGGTATTGAGTTGTATCAGTTTTTTATGTGTTTTGGACAGGAAATCTTTATCAGATAAGTCATTTGCAAATATTTTCTCTCAATCATTAGGTTGCCTTTTAGTTTGATTGATCATTCCCTTTGCTGTGCAGAAGCTTTTAATTCTGATGTAATCCCAATAGTATATTTTTGCTTTTGTTTCCCTTGCCTCAGGAGACATATTAATAAAAATGTATACCCGGTGTCAGGGAGATTGCTACCTGAGCTCTCCAAGGATTTTTATTGGCTGAGGTCTCACATTTAGATCATTAATCCAGTTTGAGTTTATGGTTGTGTATGGTGTAAGAAAGTGGCCCAGTTTCATTCCCTCGCATGTTGCTTTCACCAACATCTTTTGTTGAAGAGGCTGTTCTTCCCCTGCATATATTCTCTCTTGCTTTGTTAAATATTAATTGACCATATAGTTCTAGGT
The DNA here is from genome assembly GCF_964662115.1 of Mustela nivalis. NCBI lineage: Eukaryota > Metazoa > Chordata > Mammalia > Carnivora > Mustelidae > Mustela > Mustela nivalis. The sequence goes on along the minus strand of NC_139028.1, from coordinate 81,306,649 downwards.
ATATTTCTGAGATTTTTATTCTGTTCCATTGATCGGTGTGTCTATTTTTGTGTCACTGCCATCTGTTTTGACTACTGGAGCTAATATAACTTTTAGTCTACAATTCAGATACCTTCAGCTTTGCTTTTCTTTTTCAAAATTACCAAAGTAATTTTGTAATTGGAAAGTAATTTGGAATTACTTTAGCAACTCAAGGTCTTTTATGGTTCCACATAAATTTCAGGATTTTTTGTTCTAGTTTTGCAAAAAATGCTAGTGGTATTTTGACATGGATTGTATTAAATGTGTAGAATGCTTTGGGTAGTACATACATTTTAACAATACTTGTTCTAATCCATGAGTGTGGAATGTCTTTCCATTTATTTGTGTCACCTTCAATTTCTTTCATCAATATTTTATACTTTTCACAGTACGGGTGTTTCACTGCTTTGGTTAGGTTTATTCCTAGGTATTTTACTACTTTTCATGCACTTCTCAGTGGGATTGTTTTCTTAATTTCTCCTCCTTCTGCTTCATTATTATGGTATAGAGATGCAACAGATATCTTCATATTGATTTTTATACTGAGACTTTACTGAATGTATTTGTCAGTTGTAGTAGTTTTTCAGTGGACTCTTTTGGGGTTTTCCACATAATATCATATCATCTGCAAATAGTAAACATTTTACATCTTTCGTACTGTTTTGGATGCCTTTTATTTCTTTTTGTTGTCTGATTGCTGTGGCTCATACTTCAGTACTCCATTGAATGAAGTGGTGAGAATGGACATCCTTGTTTTAAGGGGAAAGCTCTCAGTTTTTCCCCACTGAGTATGATTTTAGCTGTGGGTTTTTCACATCTGGCCTTTATTATGTTGAGCTATGTTCTCTTTCAACTTACTTTGTTGAGGGCTTTTTATCATGAATGGATGTTGTACTTTGTCAAATGCTTTTTCTGCATCTACTGAAATAATCATATGGTTTTTAGCCTTTCTCTTATTGATGTGATATATCACACTGTTTCATTTGTGAATATTGAATACCCTTACATCCCAGGAATAAATCCCACTTGATCATGGTGAATGATTTTTTAATGTATTGTGGACTCTGTTTGCTAATATTTTGCTGAGGATTTTCTCTCTACAGAGCTTACATATCTCAGAATGCAGCCTTGGAGGCAAGGGCCCTTTCTCCAGAAACTGGTTGAGTCATTACTTCCTGACTTTACGTTATCCACTCTGGATTTTCTAGTCGATAATATGGAGAACAATTCTCCTCCTTTCAGAATCTTTTCTACCAGGGCGGCTGGGTGGCTCAGTCCTTAAGCATCTGCCTTCAGCTCAGGTCATGATCCCAGGGTCCTGGGATGAAGCCACACATCAGGCTCCCTGCTTAGGAGCCTTCCCTCTCCCACTCCCCCTACTTGTGTTCCTGCTCTCCATCTCTCTCTCTCTGTGTCAAATAAATAAATAAACTATTTCAAAAATATATATATCTTTTCTACCATTCTGTCTTACAAAAGAAGACTGCATATTAAAATTGCCGGGACCTTTAAACAAACTGAAGCCAGAGAGGTCTCAGACATAGACCAAACGCAAGGGTATACCCGAACATTAACTTTTACCTGTGTCCTGAGTGATTCTAACCTGAGCTGAGAGTTGAGAACTTCTTCACAAAAACAAATCAGGATCCTGGAGCCCTGCTTTCAGCACTGTCACATCCCTCCTCTGAATGGGGAAGTGGGTAACAGAGCCAGCCATTTAAAGAAGGGGGGAAAAAGGGTGGGGACATACCAGCCAAATCACAGCAAAGGATAAATGTCCCTTAATAATCATCACAACTTTTAGCTGGGTTTTGGAGTACCCAAAACTATAAGTCTTGCTTTGACTTTCTTTATTCAGTGTATCAGTAGATGTTTCCTGCCATCTTTAATAAAAGTAGTTTTGCACCATAAAACATTTGATACAGCATCTTTCACTCAGTTGAAGTAGTCTACAGGCCCATGACTGGAATGTCATTCTTATAGCTATCTCACCTTTTCTGAGCCTGAGAGCCAAGTAATTAATAACCCGTTAATGCTGCCAGGGAATCAGAAGTAAGTAAGAACAAGCATGTCCAAAACAAGCACATGCTATATGCTTTAAAGAAAAGGATAATCAATAGACATTTTATGACCATGCTCTACTAAGTTGCAGAATGTTCTATTTTGGCTCTACTTCATATGGCTCTGCTTCATAAAATGACATCAGGTACTTCATATTTCAAAGTGTTCTTTGTATCTTCTACCTTAGGAGAAAAGGTTTTTTTTTTCTCTTTCAGAAAACTGGTCTAAAATTTGTAACAGTGGCCTTTTATTCCTACTCCTAAGTCTTTTAAACTATTGCCTCACCCCCTTTCATTATAAGGTACTTAATTTAAACCACTAAAATTAATGGACTATGATATCTAACTATAACCAAGCTTATTTCAAGTATTTCAAACATTTACTTTCTTCAAGCTTTCCTCCATGCCAATATTAAGAAAATACAATTCCTCTGAGCAAGGTAATAGAAATCACATGGGATACAGGTTATCTTACTTGTTTCCTTTATTTCTTACCTTCATGGGAAGTTTCTGGCATAAAAATGAATGCTTACCCATTCCTGTCAAGTACCTGTCTTATTGCTGCATGCTTTTGTCATAAATCACAGGTATTCTGCTTTGGAACTGCCTGAGAATCTAATGATAACATCTTATCCAACAACTTAAACACAGCCTTAGTTTAACTGGGGATAAATGAAAGTCAGGGACCAGTAAATCAAGGAGTCTGATCATCGCAAAAATCAAAAGGTAAAGAAAAGAGAAAAGCACCCCACCAACCAATTTCAGGGAATCCTCCAGTTTCGAAATTCCTAAAAGAATGAGGACAACCCATGGTTCTCTTATAGGAGAGAAAGTGAAGTGAAGTCGACTCACACAGATCCTAAGGCCAAAAACTGGCCCAAGTATCCAACATTTTCAATCTCACCCTTTCAAAGGGCAAGGGATGCTTTCCTAGAAAAAAGTACAGAGCCTTGTACATAATACACGGTCATGTCGGAGAATCCCCAGCTTCTAGGGGTAAAAATTAAGTCATAGCACATTTCAAGTTGTGGGTAAGTACTCTTGATGTAAAACTCTCCTTATTTTATTTTCCCATGAGATATGATTTTTTTTTTCCTTTTTAAAACAAGATAAAAAGGGGGAAAGAGTTAAAGTTTCTTTTCTATTTGACACACTGTGTTTCCCCTTGAGCATCTATTTGTCTCAGGTGCAGTCTTTCTAAAACGATCGTGGTTATCAGCATAAACTCTGGAAAGGCTCTCTCAGGGTTTCTTCTTTGGAACTTAAAAAGGGCTAACAACTAACATGAGATTAAACACCTAATGCTCATCTAAATTCTACTAAGACTTTCAAGAGGGACTGATTTGGCAAATACTGGAACATATTTTGACAGTCAATGTACATTTGAGATTTTTCATGTGAAGACGTTGCTTCAATCATGAACTCTCAGGGCACAGAGGTCATTTATCACTACTCTCACTGACCATATTTTCTAATACTCAAGACTGATACTAGTTATGTATTAGATATATGAATAAATGAATGACACAGGTGAATCAATCAATCATTCAATAATCTATTACCAAAGCTGGTAGATCTTCTTTACTTCTAGGCTCACTAATTTTTAGTTGAACGTAATTTTTCAGTATTACTACTGACTTCTAGGGCAGTTCGGGTCCGGCTAAATGGCACACTAAAAGAAAGAAACAGTGACCTTGACATACTTAGCAAACTAACTTAACAGTAGCAGCAGAATCTGACTACTTTGGGACAGATTCCTGAATGAACTTTGGAAATCAGGAATGCCAATAATGAGAAATGTGGTATCAGGAGCTTGGGGCCAACCAAGGATGCCTTCAGGTCTGTCAATTTCTCCCAGAAATTGATCTTTGAAAAATGAAATATCTGAAAAAATGCCTTACAGTGGCCAACATCTATTATACACCTTACTTATTGCTACAGAGAAGTAGGGACTCAGAGGAAGAAGTCTTTGCCAATAAAGAAATGACAGAGATTGGAGGTGGGAACCGGATCTGTCTTGGAGAGTGAAAAGCATGAAAAGCACCTCTGGCCTAAGAGGCTTACTTTTAGGACACCAAGGGAAGTATCAGAGCTCCAGCTTACTACACGAGCATCTCATGGAGGCCCTAGAATTTGGTCCAGAGGAGAAATGGCAGGAAGAATGCTTGTCTCGTAGGTCTCTTTGCTCCCATTCATTTTCTCCACCGTGAAATCCTACCCCAATCCACTCACTGCATGCTAACATGCCTCAGCAAACTCCAGGAGATATTCTTGGCTTGCAAAAGCACCCTACACACTCCATTCTGGAAATCAAGCAACTTTTTCTTATTGTATTTTGCTTGTCCTTCCATCATAGTACTTAGTGCTGCTTAATATCATCATCATTTTTATGAGACTACTTTCCCCAACACACCATGTCTTATCAACCATGTACTGTTGATAAGAAAAGGGTTATTTTAATAAGCAGCTCCCATCAAAGGAAACACGATCTGTTGCGAATCTACTAAGTGTCAATCACTACGGTATTCATTAGCACCATCTACCAAATATTTCTAGTTTTCTCCTAATTCTAGGCATGAACCAGAATTCCACTTCCTCATCCCCTTACATGGGTTAGGTACTGATGACTAGATCTAGTAGACGAGCAGAGCGTGGAAAGGGTATGTGTCCCTCCCTGACAACAACATGGAATGAGTGTTGCCAAGAACCCCCCCACCCCGCCAGGCTCTCTCTTTCACATCTTGGTGACTGGAAATGTTCCCAATACTGACTGTTCAATCTGCTTGTACCTCCACAGTAATTATGACAAGCAGAGAAGCTTTCCTGCTGACCAGTGAAAGACAAACAAAACCTTGTTATTTTAAGTCCAGCATATTTGGGGTTGTTACTGCAAAACACCCTGACTGATCCAAGTGCCATGATAAATGTTTTCACATATACAATCTGATGTTCACAATAACCTAAGAGTTACGTATCACAGCTACGGCAGATACAGCAGATATGAGCTTTCATTCATAAATGAATTTTTTAAAAAAATAACCCAAGGCTAAATAGTTTTGTTCATTCCTTCATTCAATAAATATTTGTTAAGCACTGCGCTCTGCCAGGTTCTCTACACCCCCAACTCTTCCAGCTATGTTATGTTTTTAAGTAACCAAAATAGGTAGTGAAGAGAAGAGAAAAGTTCCCCGTTCTCAGATCTGATATTCTAATAGAGACAAATTTTTGAAAATCACATATAAAAAATAAAAACTCTACGTGGTGATAAGTGATATTCAGAAAAATAAAATCAAGTGAGAGGATCATGGGTAGCCATCTAATTATGTAAGTCAGAGAAAGTCCCTCTCAGCCTCTCCCTTTTTTTTTTTTTTTGAGGGAGGATGCTTGGGTACCCACTGACATGCCCACCCTTGTCTTTTATTCAAGTAACATGGTTTGCTTTCTCAAAGTAATTCTATAAATAACACATTTTTTATCTCGTTCCATATATAAACCACTAGGCAGGGCACCCATCCTTAAGAGGCTTTGAATGAGCACTAAGCCTCAGTCTTTTCGCCCTTTGGGAAAAAGTAAAGCAGAGGCAGTATTCTGCTGTGACTTCAACAAGGCCTTTCTACACAGCAGGGCCTTAATCAAGGTTTAGGGAGTTCCATGATATGTGCTATTGTTGTAGAAGGATATTCATTCACTGGTTCCTTCTGATCATAGAGTTAAGGTAAATCATAAGGACAAAGAAACTATCGTGTAGAACATAAGATTTTTAGCCTGTGTGTTTACAGGTCCAAAAGGGTTTTGTGCCCCCCTTAAAATGTTTAGCTCTCAGCATGCTGTGTTTACGCAATCTCTTTTCTCTCTAGGAATTTTAGTTATACCACATAAAAGATAAATGAGATTGGCCATCTGCGGCCATCAGAAACCTATATTACCCTCATCAGAAACCTATATTACAGCTCCTTAGCCGAAATATAGTAACTTATAAACATACAACAATCAATGGAAAAAGCGTTTTGGATGTACAAACATGCTTCCCTAACTTCTGCCACTTTCTGTGCTTCTGAAAAGGTCTTGGGAATAAGACCTTTTAAGAGTCTTATTCACTAAGAGTAGCAGTCCATTCTGAGTGAAAAATTCAGTTTATAGGACATTGTTAATAGGATATAAAAGGAGGCAGGAGTTAGGGAAAGGTACAAAAATGACTGAAATTTTGTGCTCAAGGGGCACTTTTCTTATAGATTACAGATTGGTCACTTAAAGACATCTGACCAAAACCAAAAAGACTCAGAACCTTTACCATTCCTGGCCAAATTACTATTCACATCTCCATATACATAACTGAAGTATACTGGAATCCCCCACACCAACTGCCCACAAAGACAGCACTGCTCACGGGAAGGCACCGCTCACATTCCTAGAGTTCCTTCCTGCTGAGCACTGCAAGCCCTGCCATATGGGGGAAACTGAACATCAGCACATGTCAATCCAAAGTTTTGACTGGCTCCGATAAATGCCCAATCCCCGACCAAGAGGTACTCTGTTCCCCTCTAAACTTAATCTTTGTCTTTCTTGATGGGGACAAAGTACATTTTCTTATATTCAAAAACATTCCAGCATGACAGAAGGAAAATAATTTGGTAATTTTCTATCCTTAAAACTGATGTCTCTAGGTCCGCTGGGAGTAGAAATAAATTACACAGATAAAACTCCTTTTCGCACCTTTTTCTCCAAAGGGAAGGGTAAAATAATGCAAGAGAAAAACTAGCTGGCTGGGTTACAGTAGTACCGACGACACCTGGAGCTAAATTTAACAACACACCTACGGTGCAGAGAAGGGGTAAATCAGAAAATCGAAGTTGCTTCTTCGTGCTCACCTGTGCAAGAGAAGTCATCGACTCGAATGTAGCCTGGGACACAGTCACAGCGATATAACCCAGCCAAGTTCACACACACAGTATTGGCATGACAGTAATGCATCTTAGCCGCACACTCATCAATATCTGAAAGAGAACAAAAGAAGCAACATCACAGTTAGGTGAAGGAATGAACCCTACTCACTGTAAACATCTGACAAGGAAATTGAAATAGGCAAATGTCCATCAAAGCTAAGAGAAAAAGCAAGATGCAGTAAACACAAAAACTCAAATGCAAATTCAGCTGCATTCAGGTGCTTTAGATCCCATCTTGAGCTGAAAGTATTTGGAGAAAGAGGCAAGGTGAGATGTAACAGTTAAGAAACCAAGATGTGGGGACGCCTGGGTGGGTGGCTCAGTTGGTTAAGCAGCTGCCTTTGGCTCGGGTCATGATCCCAGCGTCCTGGGATCGAGTCCCACATCGGGCTCCTTGCTCGGCAGGGAGCCTGCTTCTCCCTCTGCCTCTGCCTGCCATTCTGTCTGCCTGTGCTTGCTCTCTGCTCCCCCCCTCTGATAAATAAATAAAATCTTTAAAAAAAAGAAAAAAGAAACCAAGATGTGGGGCACCTGAGTGGCTCAGTGGGTGGGGCCTCTGCCTTCAGCTCAGGTCATGATCTCGGGGTCCTGGGATCAAGCCCCCATTGGGCTCTCTGCTCCGTGGGGAGCCTGCTTCCTCCTCTCTCTGTCTCTGCCTGCCTCTCGGTCTACTTGTGATCTCTGTCAAATTAAAATAATAATAATAATAAATTTTTTTTAAAAAGAAACCAAGATGTGGGGCACCTGGGTTGCTCAGTGGGTAGAGCCTCTGCCTTAGGCTCAGGTCATGATCTCAGGGTCCTGGGATTGAACCCCACATCGGGCTCTCTGCTCAGCAGGGAGCTTGCTTCTTCCCTCTCTCTGCCTACCTCTCTGCCTACTTGTGATCTCACTTTGTCAAATAAATAACTAAAATCTTTAAAAAAAAAAAAAAGAAAAGAAAGAAAGGAAGGAAGGAAGGAAGGAAGGAAGGAAGGAAGGAAGAAAGAAACCAAAAATATGAAGATTAAATCTGCTGTTATTAGTCTCTCTCCAAGGAGGATGCTGGAGTTAAACATCCAAAACCAAGGAGCTCTGTGTCCAGTGAGTTGATACCAATTAATATTTATTAGATGTTCACTGTACATGGTGTAGCTTGTATCAGAGAGATCAAGAAGATCCAGCTCTCTCCTCTCATGCATCTTACTTACTAAGACACGCTTTAATCCAGCTGTTAAAAAATGATGGCACAGCCAATTTCTCCCATATTGTACTGTGAATATAGACAACAACTGTTGTCTAATGCAAACTGACATCTTTTGTCCCTTGACCTGGAGATCCCTCCCGTGTGACAGAATAATGGGCTGATTCAACAAAAAGATTTCTTTCTCTGTGAAATGGCAGTCAGAGCATCGCCCGCTTCCTCATCAGCATTCATGGTAAGAACTGAAATAACCCAAAGCCTTAAGCAGAGACTGGAGTCTTTCCTGGAAGTTGTTTTCAAAAATGCCTTGAGTGTTCGTTTTACTCAAAGTGCTTATGGAGATGGAGAAGAAGAGATGGTGGCGCACAGCATGAGGACCTAACACAAGGAGAGTTCTAGCTCTGGTTCTTCCAGTTACTAGCCTGTGTCTTGCATTTAACCATGCTGAGTCCCTGAATCCCTTTGTCATACAGGTCAGTTCTGAACCTACTGCTTCACATCTTTCAATTCATTATCTAATATAAACCCCATTCAATTCCATGATCCGAGTACAGCACTACTGACATTCTGAAGTCTAGAATATTGAGGCTTAGAGAAGTTAAATATCTGGCCACAAAGTCGCCCTGTTCGGATTTGAACTTAGAAATCAGTCTCTTACTTGCCATGCTTTACTTCATGGAAGCACCTTGAGAAAGACAGAGGAGCGTAGTGTTACTATGAAGGTAACCACCCAAGTCCTAAAGCACTTCATGTGCAGCAACAAGGATAAAAACAGCTATGATGGGGCGCTAGAAATCTTACTTCTCGATTTTAAAAGTGAAAGAAGATTGACTTATTTCCTTATGAAACACATTGAAATAGTATCAGATTCTTTTCAGCACTAAAGATCTGTCAGTCCATAAATAAAAGTTAGTGTGGAATAACTGAGGTCCTAGAAGGATACTCATAGCTAGCAAGACTTCCTTAAATGTGAGGACAAAATACCAGAAATTACTGAAGTGCTTCAGGCAATAAAGGAAGTGTTCTACTTACACAAGATCATGTGCTTCCAAAAATGATCTAAGACAATGCACAATTAAAATAAAAGGACAACGGGACTATAAAAACTATGTAATGAGATTCCATCAAGCTAGGGTATGAAGGGAACTCTCCAACGAATTTAAGATAGAAGAGTAACTTCAGATAAGCATGAGATGCAATTCAGATCTTTCTGGCACCCAGGGCATTAGAATTCTTTAACAAGTCGATTCGGTGAAGCATTTTGCTTCACCGAACAATGGATATCACAAAAGTCAAGAGGAAAAGATTTCCAGAAAAGAGTGATGGTCATTTTGGTCACCTACTAAGAAGTTGAATAAGATCAAGACATCACTAACCACGAGACTTGGCATGAAGTAGTTCATCGCTGACCTTGACCTAGGAAGTGTAGATTTGGGAAGGTGGTGGAGAAAAGCCTGAGTCAAGTCCGTTAAAGATGGGAACAAAGAGGAGGGAGCAGAGAAAGAAAAACAAGGCAAACCTCTTGAGATTTTTTTTTCCCCATAAAGAAAAATGGGGGGGACGCCTGGGTGGCTCAGTTGGTTAAGCAGCTGCCTTCAGCTCGGGTCATGATCCCAGCGTCCTGGGATCGAGTCCCATATCGGGCTCCTTGCTCCGCGGGGAGCCTGCTTCTCCGTCTGACTCTGCCTTCCACTCTGTCTGCCTGTGCTCGCTCTCGCTTGCTCTCTCTGACAAATAAATTAAAAATCTTAAAAAAAAAAAAAAAGAAAGAAAAATGGGGTAGTAGTTCTGGGGAGACTCGGTGTCAAGAGAGTCTTGCATCAAGATGGGAGAGATCATAGCACCTTTGTATGCTCTTGGGAAGGATTCAATACAAGTGAGGCAAACTGATGATGTAGAAGACAGAGAGCATTGCAGGAGCAAAGTCTTGTGGGAAGCGGTGCCCAGGTGGAACGAGTCATCTTGACAACAAGAACCAAGCCGAGATCAGGGAAGACGTGGAGCTGGCTGGCCAATTTGATGGAAGGAAGAGGAAGTAGCCCTCCTTTGCTTATTTTAATTTTCTCAGTGAAAATGAAAAGAGAGGGTAACACCTGATAATTAAGAAAGGGAGGAGGTATCAGATATTTAAGGAATGGGGATAACGTATTAAATAGTCATTTTGATAAAAGGGGACAATTCTTCGAGCAGATAGTGCAGGGGCTAAGGAGCTGCTGTGATTTGTGATTGTGAACGCGTTAGTGAGAGCAGTCAACATGGCCATGTGTTTTTCTCCAATTCCACTCAGGTATTCAAGGGCAGGAGAAGGGTAACTGGAAAGTTTGGTGTAACCAGAGATGAGTTTTTATCCAGATACAAGTCAAACGAGATATAGGGGAACTGAGGGAATAAGGAAAGAGTTGGTGATGATGAGGTGTCTAGGAATCGCGGCCATCAAGGACAGACGTGAGGACATGAGGAGGGAGGCAGACAACTGAAAGCAGGACTGGGTCCTAAGGGTGGGCACTGCACTGCACTTCTCAGATATCACTTCAGAACTAGAGAATTTAATCCCCCAGCTAATGGGACTACTGTCTTCTAATGCCATCAGTTGTTATCCTTCTAGGGAGACTGTCCTTGGTTAATGAGAGATTATACAGTCACCGTCACACTTCATCCTGGGAGTGATCTACAACAAAGACTGATTCTCATTGACCCCAGCTCAAGATAATTCTAAAGGACCATCCGGATTTCAGAGCCCTCAGCGAGATTGAGCTAACTTCTCCCTCTGTCCAATCCTCCATTCTTGCCTTCCCCAGAGGCCTTCATGCCAGGAGCATTCCCTAATAATCTCCCTGCATCCTAGCGTCCAGACCAGAGTTTGCTTCTTTAGGGAACCCAAAGTGCAGCAGGAATTTTAAGGGAGGCAACGTGTGGTTACCGTGAGTGTACTAGAATGCAGGAGCTAGAAAGCTAGGAGACAGGGTTGAAAAGTGGTGTGCTTGACATTAATATTTTGGAGGTCATTCAGCTCCTGTTGATTCCAAGGTCTTTCATGCAACAATGCGGGGAGTGGAAGAATAGATCCCTCTAAGTGAGAGCCTGGGAATACCAGAAGCAGCCAGGCTTTGGAAGGAGTTGGCTGGCACTGGTGTTGTTCCTCAAATATTACCAGTTTTCCTTCTCCAGGGCACACCATACAAATGTACTTCCCCATCCTCTTTGAAATTAAGCATAGCTATATGACTAGAAATGATGTCTGAGCAAAGCATACCACCCCTAGGTGAAAAGATTAAGAGCCAGCACTTGGCTTACCACATTTTCTTGCTCCTGCTTTGGAAATCATGGAAGCACACAGGTGGGGACACTCTCAGCCTGGGTCCCTGAGTGAGGAGCCGGCAACCAGACAAGCCTGATGACGACGCTGCATGAGCTAGAAAGAGGCTTCTGTTCATTTAAGCCATCGGGCCCACCCTGACTGGTGATAGAAAAAGCATCTCCAAGAGATCATTAAGCTTGATCTTAAAAGATGAACAGAAATTCACCAAGGAGAGACCAGAGGTGGGGAAAAGCAAGGGAAACTACAGAGGCTAAACATGTTGTCTCTGCAGAGTTAGGAAGGGAGAGAATCAGCGAGTCGTTTATCCTTCTACTAATTCTCCTTCTACTAGGCCCTGAAGCAGAGGATGACCAAAATGCCACCACAAACCTCACAGCCTGGCAAGGCATTGAGCAAAACTTTTAAGTTCTACAAGGAATGGAAGACCTTTAACAGGGGGATTTGATGTGAGCCAAGAGAGCCAGAGAGGCAGTCTCTGTGGATGTGACGCTTCATGGAAGACCTAAAAGGTGAAGGTGAGAGGAACAACATATCAGACAGAGAAGAATGTTGGAGAAGAATTAGGGGAAGGACCTTTGTCTATTTAAAGTGAAACTGGCAAGGTAAGCTCAGGCCAGATCCTGCTGAGCCTCGTGGGCCACGGGGAAGGAGTCTAGACCTTAGTCAAGTAGGGGCACAAACCAATTTCTGTTTTTAAAATATCACTCAGCTGTAGTGAAGAGAATAGATTGGAGCTGGCCAAGCTGAACTCTAAAAGACCTTGGTATCTGACTCTCCGAGATACAGCCACACTGAATTCTGTCTCATTCTTTAGGGAGGTCCAGACATTCTTTAAGATGAGAAACTAGTCAGGACTTGCCTGAGAGGCAGTTCAATCTTCAGCCCATGGGCCACAGCTGCCAACCGGCTGCTGACTCCAATGAACGTTCCCCTGTCATGGATCCTTGTCGGCTCCTCCCAGAGAGAAACTCCTGGCTCGTTTCCTTCAGGCCACTGGGTAAGTGATGAGAGGCATCGGCCTCATCAAGATTTGAAGGAGTTAGTTGGTTTTAACAAGCTTATTTTGACTCAAACAGCTGAATCATCCCTTTGTTTCAGGGGATTCTCAGACTCTGAATAAAAATATTTTCAAAAACAGGACGGGGGGATGGTTAGAAAATTCCAGGGAGAACTTCTCCAACCTTTTCTCTCCACGAGTCACACTGGACGCCATGCCATACATCCCCACTGGACCAGGGAGGTATCTCTGCACTGGTTTCATTTTCACTTCATACCATTGATAATTTCAGCTCTTGCGGATCTCATAATTTTCTGGTACCAGTCCAGAAAAGGCACCAAAATAAAGCAGAAAAATTGATAATGTGCCAGAAAATTATACTGTTACAACCTTATCTTTGTTGCTTATTCCCCATCATGCAAACACAAGATACAAAAACTACCTAGTTATAAAACTAATGCAAAGGGGAGGGAAAAAAATTGTCAAGTGTTTAGAGTCCTCTAGCTGGGTCCCTTGAGAAAAGAATAGAGAAGGAAGGAAGGAAGGAACTGAGAATTTCCCTGTTTTCTGGATGGGGCTGGGGATGGACCAGCAATCTGGCTAGTCCATTGCTAGCGGATGGACTAGCATCCACATTTGCTGAAACAAAGATTGCCTCTTCATCCTCGGGGAAAGGCACAACCCTGCAGACAGTTTCGATAGGACTCAAGAGTGCTTCAAAAGGAAATCTGATTACAGAATGCATCAGAACAGAATTAACGAACATCTTCAGAGTTGAAATATCCTGAGAAAACAATCTTGAGAACCAGTGAGGTGAGATTTTTAAAATGAGCCTAAGACAAACACTGTTTATTGTTCACAAGGATTCCGACAGGTAATGAATAATTACAACAAAAAGCAAACAAACCCCAGAGAGAACTCCCTAATTAAAGAACTCACGGAGGCTCACAGGAAGAAAAGCATAATGCCCAAAGCACCAGAGATTTTAACCTGAAAGCCATCCGACCTTTGCCCAGATGGTGCCGGTGCTCTGTCTGAAGTTGATTTCTTTATCAAGCAAGGGTCTCTCATGGTGTGACATTCAGTCTAAATCCAAGAGACAACAAGAGGCTAAGCCTAAGGCTGAACCTCAAGGTGGAGACTAGACACACTCTAGTCCCAGTTCAAGTTAAAGGTTTCAATCAGTCTAAAAAGTTTTTATAAGAACAACAGTTAACCTAATTACTGGAAGGATGAATGGGTTGTTTTGCTTTTTTTCTTTTTTTTTTCTTGCCTTTTTTTTTTTATTTTTATTGTGGGTGGGTTTTTTGGGGGGGGGGTTGCCTTTTTTTTTTTTTTTTTTTTAATGCACCATTAGGCACAGGATAATACCAAGAAGAGTAAGAGGTTCCATATGTATAACCTCAGAGGGTAAAACTAGGAACAGCCGCCTGGCACCTGGTTAGTACTCATTTCCATGAGTATTTCTCATAGATGTCATTTCTACGTATTAGAAATGTCATGTCATGTCTACGTACTAGACACTATGCTAGGTAGCCCCCAGGTAGCATCTCATCACTCCATTTATTCTTTTTGAAAGAAATAGGTAGCCCCATGTCCTGATGACGGAACGCGGCTCGGAGATTTTTAGGCCACTTGCACAAAGCACAAAGTCATAAGCCTAAGAGACTGTGTTTCAATCCACATGGTCTGACTTCAAAGTTGGCACTGTCCTCACAGTACCATTTCTAGCCTTCAAAAATGATTCAATCCTGTAACTCCATTACATGTGTCTGATGCTGCCAGGAAGCCTGTGGAAATGAGTAGATCTCCAAATTCTGTCTGTGTGCAATGCTGTTCCTAACATTTGTTCTGGTACTACACTCTGTTGGAAGAGTGATGCTAATCCATGCATCACTGGTTCTTTAGCTCTTTTAATCAATCTTAACATTTTCACACTTTGGGCTCCAGTAACCCAGAGCCCCAAAACAGGTAACAGGATTCTCTTCCTACCTTGAACCCACAGCTTGATACAGTCTCAATGCTGGTTGCAAAAGACTGATTGTTTCCTTTAGGATTAGAAACTAGAGACAAAAGTTCTTGTTGTTTCTTTTTTTTCTTTTTAATATTCTTCGAGAAACATTTATAAACCCCACTGCAATATATATCAGCCTGAGTATAATGGGGCTCAAATTACGATTCATTCGTATAGATTGCTTGTCACCTTTGAAATATTGGAGCTCATCTTCTGGTGGTCTTTTGAGGTAATAAAAGTACATGATTTATGTCCCTCCCCAAGATGGTGAAGTAGTTTGTTTTCATTTTAAAAAAGGTATACTTATGGACTTTAAAATGAAACTTGATGTGGCATAATGATTCTTCATGTATCAACAGATTCCATCTGCATAAGAGTTCAGAGCAAACACAGACCCAAATTTGGCATTATCATCATTAAATTAGAGTGCAGGGTCTGGGTAGCTAAGATAGAAACAAATGCAAAGAATTCCCTTGATAAAATGGTGTGATCTACTCAGACTTGTTGCTAAGAATTTCCTAGAAAAAGGCAACATGGAGAAGGTGAGAAGGTTGGGGCTGGAGGGTTGGTAAGAGGTGGTTAGGCCTCCTTCTCATGCACATTTAAAGAAGGAAACAGAATGGGGAAAGCAAACCAAAATTTACTGAGACTGTACTCTTGCAAGCACTGTGGATATCCCATCTCATTATTTCTATAATTTCCATTTCCATGCCATCAAATATTTCCATTATTTCCACTCCATTTCCATTATTTCCATTTCTCATTATTTCCATCCATTTCTGACTAGCATCAGAAACTACATATAGAGTACCTAGAATTTTAACCCAGGTCCCTGGGACTCCAAGAAGCATACTTGTTCTACTCTGACTGCTGGACCAAGAGTACTAGGTTGACAGCAAGAGTTAAGTTATACTTCTGCTTTTTATATTAGCTAACTATAAGCACTGGCAGGCCACATTTTCTTCCCTAGATCTTGATTTTCCCATCTATGATATCAGGGAGTTGGACCAGAGAATATCAAAAGACCATCCACCCACCCGCCCATTCTAAAGTTCCTGACATAATCAAGCTTTCTGTCCACAGATCATGAAAGCCTACTGAAGCACTTTCTCTTGAGCCACCCCCTCTCTTCTCTTATTTTGAGCAACATACAGATGTTCCAGAAACTTTCTCAAGACACAAGTCCTAAAGAATACTATTCAGCTCATCCATGTGTTCTCACTGTTCCTTGATACCTACAGTCAACTGAGTTGCATCTCCCCTGAAACCAAGAGCAGCTAAAATGAGCACACATATAGCCATAAAAAGCATTGATTTGGACAAGTTCTCCAAAGACTAGTCATTTAACCTGCAGGGCAATTCTACCAGACTGGAATTTCCTGCCTTTGCAGAAATCGAGTTTTAAAAACATGGTGGCACTGGCCAATCAGTTGTTAGAATTATCAGTGCTCTCCCTCTGTGTCAGGCTGGATATATTTTAAAGTCTATATGGTCTCTGACTTGAACTTATAAAAATCCAGTCTGGTAGACAAGATATGGATTATTATGCTCTATTTCAGATAAGAGAACAGAAGCCCAGAGAAAATAGAAACAGAATCCAAAGGTAGACCAATAATCATTGAGCTAATAGCAAAATCAAGGTCTTCTAGCTCCAAAACAAGTGCTTTATCCAATGTTCCATGCTTTTCTATAATCACGGTTTTCTTCCTGAAAAAATCAAATGCCTATAGAATCTAGAAATATAAATCAAGTGCCTAAAGAAGGTAGAAGATCTATATACAAAATATGTCCCTCCCACAAAGAAAGCCATTTTCTCTTACTTTTCTTAAAACGTACATCAATCTTTCATTTTCCTACTTCCAAGAATAAACAAGCAAACAAAAATGTTCTATTTTTTAGGGAGAAAGCACAGTGCAAGGCCAGTGACTCATGGAAAGTGACAGTGCATCTCAGTGGTGAAAAGATAATCGCAAGACTTTTGACTGTGAATAACCAGAGCTCCAGTCAGATAATGCCATGAAGGAGTAGTAAGACATCAGTGCATGGCACTTACTATGTGCTAAGCACAGTTTAGAAATGTTTAGTAAATTGTCTAAGGTCACACAGCTAGAAGATGTACCTGAACTGCCAAGATATGAATTCTGGTAGAATGGCTCCAGAGTCTAACCTCTAAACCCTCTACTACTGCCTCTCAGTGATTGGGCTAGATCTCTGATCTTTTTAGAGAAGTTGCATATTGAAGCATTGGGTTTTTTTTTCTTTTTTTTTAATTTAATGTCTTTTTAGTGTACCAGAATTCATTGTTTATGCACCATACCCAGTGCTCCATGCAATACGTGCCCTCCATAATACCCACCACCAGGCTCCCCCAACTTCCCACCCCCCACCCCTTCAAAACCCTCAAATTGTTTTTCAGAGTCCATAGTCTCTCATGGTTCATCTCCCCCCTCCAATTTCCCTCAACTCCCTTCTCCTCTCCATCTCCCCATTTCCCCCATGTTATTTGTTAGCAAACATTATTTTTTTTTTTTAATTTCCATCCTTTCTTTTCCCAAACATTTCAAATCAAGCAAAATATATCTATCAGATTCAAACCATGAATGTCTGTGCCTTAAACCATGTTATCACAAGAAGCTTTCATGGAGCAAGGAAGAAAGGAGGAAAAGGAGGAAGGGAAAGAGGAAGACAAGAAAAAGGGAGGAGAACAAGGAGGCACGAAGGAAGGGAAGGAGAGAGAAAAGGAGAAAAAATGGTAAGTCAACCTAGAGAAGGTGCCTAGATAACTTCTACGGACTAAATTGTGCACCCCATCCAAATTCATGCTTTGATACCCTAACCCCCAATATGATAGTATTTGAAAATAGGGCTTCTGGGGGGGGGGGGGGTAATTACATTTAGATGACACGATGAGAGTGGTGCTTCAAGATGACATTCATGCTTTCATATGAAGAGGTTCTAGATAGTTTTCGCTTGCTCTACCATGTAAGGACACAAGAAGAACACAATAATCTGGGATGCCTGGGTGGCTCAGTTGGTTAAGCAGCTGCCTTCGGCTCAGGTCATGATCCCAGCGTCCTGGGATCGAGTCCCACATCGGGCTCCTTGCTCAGCAGGAAGCCTGCTTCTCCTCTGCCTCTGCCTGCCATTCTGTCTGCCTGTGCTCGCTCTCTCCCCCTCTCTTTCTCTGATAAATAAATAAAATCTTTAAAAAAAAAAAAAAAAAAAAAAAGAACACAATAATCTGTAGGCTAGGGGAGCCTTCACTAGAACCCAATCATAGTGATACCCTGATCTCAGACTTCCAGCCTCCAGTATGGTGAGTCAATTCATTTCTGTTGTTGAAGCCAACCAGTCTATAGTGTTTTCTTAGGCAGCTCCAAAGCTAATAAAATGACTCTTTTTCTCTCTTGCCTGGTGAAATGGATTTTTACATCATCATCTAAGGTACATGTCAAACAATGTCTAATCTAATATTTGCAGATTAAAACTATAAATAACCTTCTGGTCAGCCCATGCACAGTAAAAAAAAAAAAAAAGGTCTTCCTAGAGTTACATACACCATAATGTAGAAATTAGGTTCTTGGTTTTCTGACATTTAAATGTATTTTCCAAATATAGCTATGTCATATATTTGAAAAAGTCATGCCAGGATATTTATTTTCCCTGCTGGGTTCAATTTCAGAATCAAATTCTATCATAAAATAGCATATCTCTGTGCCATTGGAAATCAAAGCATATCAATTCTTAGCTGACATTGAAAAAGCATTGTAAGACACCACCCTAAGATTTTTTTTTTCCAGCCTGGCATCCTGACTTTTGGGAGTGTCCATAATCTGATGTGGAGTATCTGCAAGGAAAGCAGCACAATGAGTGGAGGCTAATTCATGCAAGCTGTGCTGCAGCCTTCCTGAGTCCATCTGTATCTGAATTCTACTTCAGCCAATGGTGCCAGCAAAGCCAGTGAGTTCTTCCAAAGAAGTCTAAGGTTTTCTCATGAGGTATGAGTCAGTTGGACTAATAAAGAACATATTGGAAATGTACAAGCTACCATGGTCTCTGGTCTTTCCTACAGTTGAGAAAGAAAATTCAAGAAGTGTTAAGAGATTGTTGGATTCCACTGGAAGTACAGATCCACAGGTCAGTGGAATGTGGTCCTTGTCATCAGGATTTTAAACAAAGTGAAAAAAAAAAAAAACTAGCCAATAAAGAAACTAATCTAGCAGAGAGACAGTCACATGAACATGAACCTCATAAGTCCTCCTAGAGAAGGAACTGTCTAATTCCAACAAAGGGAACTGGGGAAAAATTCACCTACAAGATACCTAAGTCTTGGGAAGGCAAGATATCTTCCCTAAAATGTTAATGACCTAATCACCAACTGAACGGGGCAACAATGTTTTGTTTCCTTCAAGCTTGTCAAGATATAATTGGCACATAACACTGTGCAACTTTAAGGTGTATCACATATAGATATGATACACTAAAATACAGCAGAATAATTACCACCATAGCCTTAGCTTATATTTTCATCACATAACCACCACATTTTTGTGGTCTTAAGTTTTAAGATCTATTCTCTTAGCAACTTTCAAAGCATCATTAACTAGAATCACCACACTGTACATTAATACCAGAAACTTATTCATCTGGTACTGGAACTTTGTACTCTTTGACCATCAAAAGATGAATGGATAAAGAATGTGTTGTATGTACATATATGTACCAAAGAATATAATTTAGCCATGAGAAAAAAGGAAATCCTACCATTTTATACAACATGGATGGACCTTGAGGGTCCCATGCTAAGTGAAATAAATCAGATAGAGAAAGACAAACACTGTATGATACCACTTCTATGTGGAATCTAAAGAAAAAAAAAAGTCACAGTGACAGAAACTACAACAGTGGTCACCAGAGGCTTGGAGCATGGGAGAAATGAGGAGATGCTGGTCAGCTATTCTTCTGCTTTACAAAGATAAAGGAAAGTCAGCTGAGAGTGAACAAGATGAGGGAGAGCAATGCCACCAGCAAAGCCATCTATAGCTTCTTTATCTCTGGTCTCAACTACCCTTTATAGTAAGCAGAATTTATCGATCACTACTTTGTGCCAAGCATCGTTTTAAGCACTTTGTGTGTATTCATTCCATCTTCACAATTACCATATAGATAGGCACATATTAATATCTCTGTTTTATGGATGCACAAGAGGCTAACTAGCTGGAAGATGACCTTGGCATCCACTCTATTCTTCCTTTCTACAGGCCACCTGAGCTTCCTCCTTCTCAACAGAGTACCTTCCTCGGTTAATTAAACAGCAATTTGCTGTAGTCACAACTGGACAAATTATTTATTCACCACTCTTACCATGCCCTGAAAATAAAATGCACAGGCTTTAGTCTTTTAAAAATAAATGATTTGGTGCCAGAAGTTTACATCTGACTCACGGCAGCACCAAATTAACCAGTGATTAATTATCAGACTGTGAATTGCATAAATAAACAGGGTCCTCAAGACCAATGAGCAGATAGTTAATGAACACAACCTACATTCAATAAAACCAGTACCTGTGTTCCGGCATCTATCTGTACGATGAATGACTATCAGCTGAACATACTCAGGAAGGCAGGCTATGTCTTGTGTGTTTCCTCATGCAGAGAGATTCCTTAGATGAAAATTCCTTGATTTCTTGAACAAAAATCAACATTATTCCCAATTCTTACATGTTTGACTAAATCTATGAACTCCAATATGAAAATCAAAACCATAAAGTATTTCAGCTGATTCTTAAAAATGAAAAAGTCCAGAATCCTATACTATGTGTCTATTGAGAAAATACAAAAATGAATGGATGGGAAGAGGGGGAAAAAATAAACATTGAATAATGACTTGTAACCCATTTTCCTCTGAAAATACAACCCAAAAACAGAAAGAAAAACAGCATTCAAAAGGCAGGAAATGGAAGACAGGCTGGTTTCCATATAGTTCACTGGTCTTCAACTATTTTTTAATGGAAGAACCCATTAAAGAAAAATGAAACTCACACTGTATAGCCTTTATGAAGCACCAGGCACTACCCTAACACATACTAATTCATTTAATGTTCATCATAACCCTTTGATGTAAGTTTTCGTAGCATTCATGTGTACAGATGAATAAGTTAAGGTGTGGAGAGACTAAACAGCTTGCCCACGGTCACATAACAAGTAAGGGGCAGAACTAAAACTCAAGTCTGGGTAGACCTGGCTCTAAGTGTAACTAAGTGTAATCACCTGCAAGGGAAAAAAAATAAAATAAAATAAAAAAGGGCAGCCCTTGGGGGAGCAAAAAAAATCTTAGATATAAAAGTTGTGATTCTCTAACGTATATGAAATACATGAAGAGCTATATGGAGTATCTGTGGTATTAAAATTTCATCGGAGGGTGATAAGGAAAAAAATGTCTCAAAGACAACTTGGGGGCAAATAATGAAAAGAAGCTTAAGAAACACTGCTCTATACTGACCTGCCTCTACCTGAAATATTATTTAGCTTGGAAGCCCAATATAGAGAATAGAATTAAACACTACATCAAACTAACAAGTTTCTGCACAGCAAAGGAAACCATCAACAAAATGAGAAGGCAATCAGCAGAATGGGAGAAAATATTTGTAAATCATTTATCTGAGATGGGGCTAATATTTAAAATTAATAAAACTCATCAAAACATTGTATTAAAAATTAGCCCGAGGATCTGAATATTTTCCCAAAGACCTACAAATGGTCAACAGGTAAATGAAAGGTGCTCAATATCATTAATCATCAAAGAAATGCAAATCAAAGCCACAGGGAGGTATCCTTGCGCACTTGTGAATGGCTATTATCCAAGGAATGCACACACCCCAAGGTTCATAGCAACATTATTTACAATAGCCAAATAATGGAAACAGCCCATGTATCTATCAGCTAATGAATGGATAAAGAAGATGTGATATATATGTCCAGAATGTTACTCAGCCATTAAAAAGAAAGAAATCTTGGGGCGCCTGGGTAGCTCAGTGAGTTAAAGCCTCTGCCTTCAGCTCAGGTCATGATCCCAGCATCCTGGGATGGAGCCCTGCATCAGGTTCTCTGCTCAGCAGGGAGCCTCCTTCCCCGGCTCTCTCTACCTGCCTCTCTGCCTACTTGTGATTTCTGTCTGTCAAATAAATAAATAAAATCTAAAAAAAAAAAAAAGGAAGAATGAAATCTTGCCATTTTCAACAACATGGTTGGAGCTACAGAGTATTATGCTAAGTGATATAACTCGGGAAAATACAAGGACTATAGGATCTCATTCAAATGCAGAATTTAAGAAACAAATGAACAGAGAGAAGGGGGAAAAAAGGGAGAGGCAAACCAGGAATCAGACTCCTAACTACAGAGAACAAACTGAGGGTCCCAGAGGAGAAGGGGTGGGGGTAAGTCAAACAGGTGATGAGTGATACACTTGTGATGATGAGTCCTGGGTGTCGTATGAAGTGTTAAATCACTAAATTACTGAAACTAATAGTACACTGTATGTTAACTGGAATTTAAATACAAACTAAGAAAAGCAGTGTTGGAGAGGATGTGGCAAACAGGAAACATTTGTGCACTGTTGGTTGGAATGTAAATGGATGGAACCGCTATGGAAAACAGTGTGGAGGTTCCTCAAAAAACTGAAATTAGAACTACCATATCCCCTAGCAAGCCCACTCTTGGGTCTCTAGCTGAAGAAAGCAAAAACACTAATTCAAGAAGATACATGTATCCTTGTGTTCACTACATTATTATTTATAGTACCCGAGATATGGAAAAAGCCTAAGTATCCATCAATGGATAAATGGATAAAGAAAAATGTTATTCACTCACAGATAACTCTTCCCAGTTCTGACAACATGGGTGGACCTAGTGGGTATTATACTAAGTGAAATAAATTAGTCCAGAAAGGACAAACACTGCATGATCTCACAGATACATGGAATCTAGAAAAACTGAACAACAAGAAACCACACCAAACTCATATAGAAAACAGAATGGCAATTGTCAGAGTGGGAGGGAGGTGGGTTGGTGGGGGGAGTAGTCAAAAACTACAAATGGGGCGCCTGGGTGGCTCAGTTGGTTAAGCCTCTGCCTTCAGCTCAGGTTCATGGTCCCGGGGTCCTGGGATCGAGTCCCACATCGGGCTCTCCGCTTGGCAAGGAGCCTGCTTCCTCCTCTCTCTCTCTGCCTGCCTCTCTGCCTACTTGTGATCTCTCTGTCAAATAAATAAATAAAATCTTAAAAAAAAAAATGTCCTGTTATTGGAAAAATCAGTTCTGGAGATGTAATGTGCCTCATGGTTCGTGTATTTTACAACACCATTTTGTGTTTAAAAAAATTCAGCAGGGCTGCTCTGGTAAAGAAGAGGCATGTCATTAGGATGAAGTGGAAAAAGGAAACAATCCACCTGGTAGTTTATGTGAATAAGGCTGCAATGAAGAGGGCATACAAGTTTCTGGTCAATCCCCTGCTTTCTGTTCCTTTAGATGTATATCCAGGAATAAAAGGATTGAGCCAGCTGGTCATTCTATGCTCAGGTTTTTAAGGAACCACCCAACTGTTTGCCATTGTGGCTGGACCTTCAGTGGAGGTTTCCAGGGGCTGAGAAGGGTCCTTATTGTTAGGGAGTTACAGGGATGCTGTGGGGTGGTGAAAATGTTTCCAAAATAGATAGTGGTGATGGTGGCACAACACTGTGAATGTACTAAATGCCACGAAACGGTAGGCTTAAGAATGGCTAAAATGGCGAATTTTAGGGTATATGTATTTTACCACAATTTGTCAAACAATGCAATGTATCAAAAATCAATGACTTGTACACTTTAAATTATGAACTGATGGTTTGTGGATTATCTTCTACAGTTGTTCTTAAAAAAAAAAAAAAAAAAAAAAACAAGGGGGACAATCCCAAGCCTGTAATTCTCCTTTCTCAGGAAAGAGGAAACACGTATGTCCCTGGGTAGCTGAAACTCAAGGAGCTAGAAAGAAAAAAAAATGTGTGAAATCTTAGTTCAAATCCCAGCTTTGCTACAATTACTGTTACTCTGGGCAAGTGCCCTGATGTTTCTAACCTTGGGTTTCCACATCTCAGAAATACAGTGTTTTATATGAGATGCAGTGAGATGGTCTCATTACGCACATTTGTACTTTGCACGGCATTTCAGACCTCAAGAAATGTCCTTAGCTGCTACTTCTCTTTTGGTGAAAAGGTAGCCTTTCTCAACAAGCTACCCGGCCTGGGTCTCCTCTGTGGCCAGCCCTGGGGATCCCAGTAATAATGAGTCATCTCCTCAAGTTACTCTCCTCTGCCTGTCAATGACTCGTGCACTGAGGCGGCCAAGGCCCCTTGACTAGATCCTTCCCAAGACACAAAGGGCAAGTCATTTTCCTCTGAGTCCTGCAGCTCCCCCCTGGCCTCAGTAAGATTTCCACCTCCTGCCCAGACAAACTCCCTTTTCCCTTCCCCGGCCTGAGTGCAGAAACAATTCCTCAGACCAATGATGGTGGGATGTTTTGGAAGGTCTTTGTGGATGACCAGGGCGGGGGGGGGGGCACAGTTGCAGTTCTGCAAGGTCTTAGTCCATTAAGTTGTGAAAAATGAAAATGCCTGCACATAAACACTCAAAATGTATGCTAAGTGGAAAGCTCTTTTGGAAGTGGCCAAAGAAGATTCTTGACTACATTAAAGGCTGATAAAGATGGACTGGTCTTCCTAACCTAGATAAACAATCTTAGAGAAGTAAATTTAAATACCCGTGATATAATAATTAAAATAATGATAATAATAACATCTCTTAGATTTTAAAAAGTGCTGATATCCATCCTTTTAGATAGGTACTGAAGTCTAACGTAGAAACACGCCTGAAAGCTACAAATACATCTTAGAATTTTAAAATACACCTCCCTCCATAGAACAGAGAAAGAGGGAGAGAGAAGGGAAGTAGAAATGGAATTGGAGAATAGAGAATATCAAGTGCTTATCTACAAAAATGTACCAGGTAAGAAAGCTGGAGAAAGAAAACAGAACCAGAGTGCCATCAACGACAATTTCCTCCCTCAGGATCTTAACACACTTGTGTCCTGGGAACACCTAATTCAAGATGAAGGTTCTCTTACCAAATGATACCATCAGGTCTCTCTAAGAAGTTCCATTAGGAAATGCCATGCCACTTGTCTTCCCAAGGACTGTGTCCTGCCTTCCTTGGGTGGAGCAGTACAGGGCAGGCGGACTGGTCACGGTAAGTTTCTGGGGGACAGTGTGCTTCCCTGGGCTCAACTACACTTGATGAGGTGGTGACAGAGATGAAGACATCTCGGCCAGGGCTTCCAAAGTTCATGAGTGGAGATAGAACGCTGTGAGTACTTTAGAGGAAACACACATGGAATGGTCACATGGGAGTGAGGATCAATCCTACGTAACAAAGGACATGACACAAGCGCTCATCACAAACAAAGAAATGTTCACAAGCTCAATAAGGGAAAAGGTCAGACATGGAAAGGAAAGGATTACCAGAGGGAAGATTCAAGGGCATGAAGAAGACACATCCAGGCGTGTGACTTCATAGGACAGAAAGGCAATAGGGGTACCACAGAGAACTCAGGAAAGCGTGAGGACGGTGAACACAGGACCAATCAAGGCAGGTCTCGAATGCCATGCTAAGGAGTGTGCAATTCATTCCTGAGGTCAAGGGGAACAGAAGTGCTACAGGAAAATACAAGTGACATGGAAATATAAGGGAAGCAATTTAGGGGTAAGGGGAAATCTAAAAATATTTTTATTTCATTCTTAAATAAAACAGTAATGAGGTGTGGGCACGTGTCGAGAGCAAGCAATTTTGGACTGCTTAGCTCATGGCTTAGATCTGTAAATGAATGAATAAATTAACAGAATTATGAAAGAGTTTTACACTAGACAATAATAGAATCACTGACAGGTTTTTACAAGCTCCTTTTGGCAATGTGTAGAGTATGGATCTGACAGGGCAGTACTGGGGATCACACTAAGAACAGTGCCAGCAGAATGGGGGTAGAAGTAGGACTGTAGTGGGTCGGTAAGTGGAGACAGTGCATGCACAAGCTTGAGGCTAAAAGATGCTACCTAGGGGGAGTTTATGATTTTAGGGGTAGAGCGGTTAAGGAAAAGCAAGACAAGGAGCATAATGAAGAGGTATGAAAATGGAGGCGATTATAGTCCCAAAGATAAAAATCTCCAAGGTTGGACTTTTGCCCAAAACGATGGCATTGCTCTGCATGGAGGTGAAGCCCAAGCCACTAGACACCAAAGACCTCAGTGAGTGAGGAGGAGTGGCCAGGATATCTGTCACTGACAGCAACTAGAATGGGGAGCAGGTGTTATGAGCAGATGGTCGGGACTTCAAAAGAAGATCGTGTATGAGGACAGACGATACTACTCTTGATGCAGTAAAGCTGTCTTTGGAAAAGCCGATGCTGTATTTGGGCTTCAAGGTACATTGAGTGTGAAAGAAAATGCAACCTGCACTCAGAGAACTACAGCAGAGCTGTATCCCCAGAGAAATGCAAGGAGGCTAAGAGATGAGGGGCATTCTGCAAGGAGTCCAAGGGCATTTGTTTACAAGGCAGCCCAGTTTCCAGGAAACAGTGCAATGGGAGAAATAACAAGGAGAAAGAAAGATCAGGTCAAAGGACACCAAACATAGACTTAGAAGTAGGCACTTTAAAAAGCCCATTGATAAGAAGGCCTGGCAGTTTGTGCAACAGGTCAAGATGAAGGAAATTGAAGGGAGTGTGACTCACGCAGGTGCAGGAGCAGATCACAGGCAATGTCAAAGGCCTGATGAAGCTATTCAGTCCACAAGTGCAGCCTTTGCCAAGGGAACAAACTGAAAATGCTAGGGAGGTTTCTGGCCAAGGAAGAGGCAGAACTAGTGGCAAATTTACCATGAAAACTAAATAACCCCCAACCCGACCTCCATCCCCAGCAAGAGGACTCTGCTCAGGGATTAAAAGATGGAATCTGCAGGTGGCAGGGAGAACCACTCCCGTTTGTCATCCGGAATGTGGACAGCTTTCAGTGGGGACTTTGCAGCAAGCCTGTGTAAGCTCGTGAGATCTGATTGTAAGTTTACAAATCTAGTCGATGGCTTCACATTGGCAGCAGTGTGCAAGCTATGGAAATCCACCAACTCTACAACCAAGGCCCTCTGCTCCCCAATCTCTGAGCCATCCAGCTAAACACTTCCTTGCACACCACAACCTGCCATGTCTTTGCTCCCACAGCTCACGGGAAACTCGACTTAGGTCTCATACTCCAACCTGCTTCTTCTCTACCCTGATCCTACCAGAGCGTCCTCAGCAGAATGGCCTCCCTGCCTACACTTCTGCAATGAGCCTGTTCCCAGCAACTCCAGCTCTAGGTGTGCTCACTCTAGACCTCTCCCTGGGCATACCGGAGCCTCCCACTGCCTGGCCACCCCTATGTTTTCCAGCTATGAGGTCTCTGCACGACAAGTATTAGCAGTAGATGAAAAGATCTGGATGTATTATGTATCTGTAACATACACACATGTCTATGACCTTAGGCATATCTGTTGCCTAGTTCCTTTTCTATGAAATGGCTACTTTGTCAAAGTACTTCCACTTTGGATCGTTTTTGAGGATTGATCACATATGTTAAATGTCTAGAGAGGTGTGCCCGGAATGCAGAAGGGCCTCGGTTTTCCTCGTTCACTCCAGGAGGCAGGTGCAGCTGTTGATGCTCCTGGAGCACATAGTATGTCTGTGCGCAGGACTCTGTTCTAAGCTCCTTCTACATATTATCTCATTTAATCTCACTAGAACATTAGGCAGTGACATCACTCACACCATTTTATAGATGGGTAAAACTAAGGCACAGAAGAGTTCGGTAACATGCTAATGATTAGACAGCTCATACCTACCAGAGCCAGGATCCAAAGCCAGGCAGTGAGTATCAGAGTGCTCCCTCTTCACTGCTGAGCCCTCTGCCCAGCAGTCCCCACTCCCTGCTTCCTTCCCTCCTACATCACCATGGATATTCCATCTAACCTGTAACCAAGTCAGTACTGAGCCAAATCCTGAACCACTGAGTACTAGTAACAGACTTCAACCAAGAGGATGATAAAGCTATTCAGAAAAACCTATGCATAGGGGCACCTGGGTGGCTCAGGTCGTTAAACATCTGCTTTTGACTCAGGTCATGATTCCTAGCACTAAGCAGAAAGCCTGCTTCTCTCTCTCTCCCTCTGCCCTTCTCCCTGCTCATGTTCGCTCTCATACATGCACTCTCTGTCAAATAAATAAAATTAAAAAAAAAAAAAGAAAGAAAGAAAAGAAAATCATATGCTTAAAAACAAATTCAAATCTTATCACCTAGCATTATTGGATGCCACTTCTCATGTGGTACCTTAGACATGGGTGTATTTAGTGTCCATCAAGGAAACGGGTGTTCTACCTACCTATCCTATTAGCAAAAACAGGCTTACTATCCAGAGTCCATCCTGAATTTCACTCCACAAAAAAGCCTTACCTTTCCATCCTCCATTTTTCTACTGGGTCCCTTGTTTCACCTTGTACATATTACTCCTGATTCAGGACCTACTTTGATAGAACTGCGATATTGCCTCAACATCCATAGAGTCAACTTCTGTAAAGTTAAATTATATCATCAGTATTTACCATTCGTCTACTCCTCTGCTGGCCTGATTTTTTCAAAAGCAAAGGCTACCTTATATTTTTTGTCTTTAACACTCATGACAAACAGTACCTAATATCCACTATGAGCTAAATAAAACATATCATTGAGGATGAATAATTGGATGTACAGATACCTAGAAGGATGACAGCAGTGGAGAAAACCTAGGATGACTATCTCAGATATTAACATAAAGGTCAGAATTAGAAGCATGGTCAGATAAGAACTGGTCCTATAATGAACACTTCCCCCCTCTGCCTGGTTCCTTCATTGGAGGCTCAAATATTTTTTTAAATATTTGCCTCTAAAATTGAAAATGAACCTCCACAGATTAGCACCCACTCCTATCTATGCTCCTATGCATTTGCTATCAGCTTTAGAAATAACCTCATTTATTCACTAAGTCCCCTTTTTCCCATAACTGGGTTATTTAAACCAAAGTTATATGAAGGTCAGTTTTCAACTTAGCTGGAAATTCCATAGGTATATTTTATAATGCTCAGAAAATGTGCTGAAATCTTTATCTAAGCTTTTTAAACAACGGGGTAAAAACCATTGGGTGATATGATCTATTTCCCAGGTTCAAAAGAAGTCTTCCTTCAGAGAACGGAGTAGTTATTAGTAAGAAGATATTTGGTCAAAAACAAATTGCCTGATGTTGGCTAAGACACATTGTATGTCATACAAATACAGCTACGATTTACTGAACACCTATTAATGTGCCAAGAAATGTGCCCTCGTTAGCTTTAATCTACAAGATTCTAATTTATAGGAAAGGAAAGTTGGGTTTGGAAAAGTTAATTAAATTTCCTAAGACCATATGACTCGCAAGTGGCAGAGCCAGAGTTGCAATCTGTGTTTATTTTGAAGTTCCAGCTCTTTCAATATATGATTCTCATAAAAAGATTATACCTAATAATAGAACTGGTTGGGAGAGAACATATCATAACAGCATTCTTCTCACCAGAACCAATATATCTTGTATCTGAGTGAAACTGTGATCTGTCTCCCCACAAGCTAGAGGTTTTGCCTCACATCCAAATTCCATCCAACAGAAAATAACCTCCATCAGACATACTCAAGGACGTTGAGTTGTCAAAGCACTACACTGTGTACCTGAAACTAATGTCATGTTGTGTATCAACTACATTTTAAAAAAAAGGAAAGAAGAAGACATTTGTTAAAGTCCATATGAAAATGACTTTCTTTCTTTTCCAAGTAAGCAGGCCAAGAAAGCCCAAGTTTAAGAAGACGTTCTCTACACTAAATGGCACCAATCTCATCACTAATTTGCCCTTCTCTAAGTATCAGGCCCTTCCATGAGCTCAAGACCACATGGCTTAAAAGTGACAGCGCCAACCCTGACTCTCAGACATGATGACCTCAAGGTTCACTGCTGTTTGTCAAAAATACGCCACCACACCATCAACCCAAATACCTGCTAGACCTGAAGAGAGAAAGCAAAGAGGGAGAACCCCAATGCCTTGTCCCATTGTTTATGAATCACATCATGGCCATCTTCTGTACTCCTTCCTAGAAAGGGGTGTTAACCATAATTTTTATGGCTTACATCCAACACCATCATCCATGACAAACAATGCTCTTCAATAGTGGGAAGATGAACTAGCCTTTATAAATCCAGCAGAGACCAAGTGTTTCTGGGTCATTTAACATCCACTCTTAGGTCATTTCTCCTCTTTGTGGACTCTTTATTGTCTCTATCACTGTACATCTCAAACTCCAGGAAGTGGCAGAACAGAAGTCAAACCCCCATAGGAGATGAAGACAGTCAACTCACAAATATACCACGTTCCAGGAGAAGCCCTGATTCCTCCATCCTCCACCAGAGCTGGAGAGAAATGAGCCTTGAGAAAGTTCTTGCCACAGTGCTCCCTCCCCCAAATAAGAGCCATCATGACCATCTATCTGTAAAAAACACCTCTTCCGCTCATATTTGTTCCAACAAAGAACCACCACGGAAAGCCTTCTGTCCCTAACACTGGATACTCCTTCCTCATTGGAAATACTCCTAAACCACTCTCTTGCTGTCCACCAAGGACCGCCAATGCTCCTGAACAATTACAAAGTCTCCCCCATTCCCCAAAATCCCTACCTTAATAGTAAGCATGCCAATCAGAGACTGTCTCAGCCTTTCCTCTTTTCACTCTGTAAAATTGACAACCCTTTGTCAAACTTCTGAATCCTTTGCGTAAAATTGAAAGTAACGGCCGATGGCTTCCCTTGCCACAAGTTTATGAATAAACAGCTTTATTTGTTTTGCCTTGGCCTTAGTTTTGTTTCCTACAGAATTTATACAGTTGGCAATACTAATATGCATCATAAACGAGGAGTCTGATGCATGCTTTATAACCCACTCCTCTGTTCAGAAGAAGCAGCTACTAAAAGAGGGATGCCATTGTCCAAAGGTGGAAAGAGACATATCCACAATTACTTTTTAATCCTAAGTGATTACTTTGTTTAATTTCTTAGGTGTATTTCAAGGGCTATTTAGGTGAATTTCAAGGGATTACCACGTTGATTTTTTTTATATACATGCCCTTTTACCCACCTGGAAGATGGGAATAAAAAGCAAGACAGACATGTTAATCTAAGTAAACCGATTTCCATATGCTCAATACACCTATTTACTTTTGCAATCTATTAGATTTTTCTCTTGGACCAGGATGAACTCAAGGATATGATACGTAAAATGAGTCATCCCTGCCTTAGCATCGCTTTACTCTGAACAATTATGCTAAAATAGCTGTCACTCAGCATTTTGATCTATTTCCCATCCCCCACCCATTTAGGGACTTCAAGTCTCCTTTTTATCTCAAACTCTTAGACCAGCTGTGTCCTATCTCTGGGTTGTGATATTGACTAGCCTCTCTCTAAATTCACACAGATGCTATCTTCAGATGATGAATCGGAGCAGACTACCCATATAATTGATCTCAAATTCCCCGTGCCCCCGACAACCTTTAGCTGTGGCATTTTGAAGGACTTTGCACCTCTTTGAAAAATTAAATGCTGATGAGAATTCTGATGGGAAGACGTCTCTCTCTACCTAAAAAATGCTGCAGATCTCCCAAGAACTGTGAATGCTGACCTCTATAACCATTTTGAAGATAAACTTTTAATAAATTAGATGTCTGTGGTAAAAAACTAATACTCTCTCACTTTGCAGCTGGGGAAAAAAAAAAAAAAACTGAATTTACTTGACCTGTACATGCAACATAAGATAGTGTGAAGGAAAAATGACTTGTTGTTATCAGTACAAATCCATTGAATTTGTCCAGTTTATGGATACAGCTGACCCAAGAAGAGGCAATGAGTTGGTAGACAGAACATATATAGGCATTGAGCTCAAATGCAGCTTTTGGTCTGGGCTTACTCACTGAATTGTATTACTCACTATATTGTTTTATTGTATTGCTTATTCACTGATTGTTTTAAGCAAATAAATTTATCTGATCTTCAGTTTCCTTATATGAAAACCTAATTCTACCTCGCAGAATAATTGTGATAATTAAAGAGAAAACAATGGGTGCACCTGGGTGGCTCAGTGGGTTAAAGCCTCTGCCTTCGACTTGGGTCATGATCTCAGGGTCCTGGGATCCAGCCGTGCATCGGGCTCTCTGCTCAGTGGGGAGCCTGCTTCCTCCTCTCTCTCTCTGCCTGCCTCTCTGTCTACTTGTGATCTCTCTCTGTCAAATAAATAAATAAAATCTTTTAAAAAAAAAAAAGAGAGAGAGAAAACAATGTACAACATAGATGCAGGTGTATAGAAGTACTCTTTTACTTACTTCCATCAAGATTATTATTTTGCCCAGACTGCTATGTATGTTTGAAGCTCAAATTCTGTCTATTAGCTGTATTAAGAATGCCTTGTTAAGTCTCTCAAATTCACCTCCTCCAAACATAAAGTTAACATTTAGCTAAATGAAAACATTAGTGCTCTTAGTGAGCTGCAAAATCAAAATCATCTTTTTCTAAAATAGGTCATATGACCAAAATTAAAACAACTGTGTAATGTCACAAAGTTCACTGCTTAAAACTCTAGAGGATGAAAAAGAGGATACAGAGCACTCTCTTCCTTCTTTCTTAATCTTTGGCCCCTTCTTTTTTCCACATTGGGAATAGTCACTTAACTTGCATTACTGAGAGCAAAACAAGTGAGTGTGGACAGGTGCAAGGGTGTGACACAGCCTTTGTCTACAAGCCCATGGGGGAGAAGGTGCCTACCACATGCAACTTACCCAGGTTTCTGATTCCTTACTCCTTCCAGAAAGCATTCCCTAAGCAAATACTGCATTTCAAGCATGGAAGATAGAAAGATAATGCAGCTGCCCCTCACATATAAAACAAAACAAACAAACAAACAAAAAAAAAACCCTACATCAGCTTCATGGTGTTCCCACTTCAACTTCGGCCTTCAAAGTTCACTCCTCATGAATCAGATCATATCCCTCTCTCGCTTAAAACTCACCTTTGCTTTCTTTTTATATTTAGAATAAAACCCGACTGGCTTCCTGTGGTTCTTTCATGACCTGACTTCTACCTGTCTTTCCTACATTTCTGTCCCAAATTCGATTCCACACCAAATTTTTTTTTAATTTTTTTGACATATAATATATTATTTGCCCCAGAGGTACAGGTCTGTGAATCATCAGACTTACACACTTCACACCACTCACCATAGTGTCCATAACCCAACCACCCTCTCAGTCCCCACACCCCCAGCAGCGCTCAGTTTGTTTTGTGAGATTAAGACTCTCTTATGGTTTGTCTCCCTCCTGATCCCATCTTGTTTCATTTTTTTCCTTCCCTACCCACCAAACCCCCTGCCCTGCCTCTCAAATTTCTCATATCAGGGAGATTATATGATAATTGTCTTTCTCTGACTGACTTATTTCGCTAAGCATAATACGCTCTAGTTCCATCCACATCATTGCAAATGGCAAGATTTCATTTCTTTTGATGGCTGCATGGTATTCCACTGTGTGTGTGTGTGTGTGTGTGTGTGTGTGTGTGTGTGTGTATACACCACCTCTTCTTTATCTATTCATCTGTTGATGGACATCCATAGTTAGGCTATTGTGGACATTGATGTTATAAACTTTTGGGTGCATTTGCCCCTTTGGATCACTATATTTGTATCTTTAGGGTAAATACCCAGTAATACAATTGCTGGGTTGTAGGGTAGCTCTATTTTCAACTTTTTGAGGAACCTCCATGATGTTTTCCAGAGTGGCTGCACCAGCTTACATTCCCACCAAGAGTGTAGGAAGGTTCCCTCATCTCTGAATCCTCGCCAACATCTGTATTTCCTGACTTATTAATTTTGGCCATTCTGACTGGTGTGAGGTGATATCTCATTGTGGTTTTGATTTGTATTTCCCTGATGCTGAGTGATGTCGACCCCTTTTTCATGTGTCTGTTGGCCATCTCACACCAAATTTCTGTTTTTTTTGAACATATATCCAGGTCATTCTTCCACTGGGGCATTTCTGGTTCTCTCCAAATTATCTAAAATAATCTTTGGCCAAAGCTGGTCCCTTCTCATCCTTCAGATCTTGATTCAAAGGTCACCTCCTCAGATGGCCTCCCTGAAGATCAGGATAAAGAAGCACCTCCCACAGTCACTTGTCATCCTCTGCCACCCTGAAATACAAGGCTCGTTGACTGTTTTCTATCTGTCCCTTCCAACAGTAGGTTGGTCCCATGAGAGTAGAAATCTTGTCTTTCTTGTTCACTATGGTATTCTCTTCTTAGACTATCTGACACATACTAGGACCTCAGTAAATATTTTTAATGAATAAATGAATGTATATACATGTTTAAGAATGACACCTAACAGGTTTTTAATTTTATGTGCTAGACTTGGTTATAAACACATTAACTGAATGGCCTCCTTCAAACTTCACACTGGAAAAGTTAAGTACTTCTTATATTCATGGTATAGATAAGGAAACAGAAGTACAGCACTTCTAAGTTCTAGTCCAAGGTTACACAGCTAATAAAGGTCAAATCTAGGATTCCACACCAGACAGCCTAACTCTGGAGCATATGCTCTGAACTGTCACTGGAATAAGGAGAAAGTCCATGATGTTGTGTTGTTAACTGGTCTGAACATACCATCAAGCCCTCGAACAACAGTATTACAAAAAAGATTAGTTTCGAGACCCAAGTGCACTGCCCTTGTGCCATAAGGACAAAGGGGATCATGTACAGTGAGATATTAAGCAGTCTCTTGTACTTACACACCACTTGCTAACAAATTATTTACCCACTTGATATCCCAGCACAATTGGCCCAGCAAACTACCATTTATCAAGAAAAGTCCTTGATCCTAATATGGAAAGCCAAACTCTCCTCCTTAAACTATGCAACTTAGAGTCAATCTCAATCAATAAATCAAGCTATCATACAACTAATATCTTTTGAGCCAAGTGCCACATTTAGAATGTATTCATTATCTTGTTTTAACTTCCCAACAATCATATGCTACAGGTGTTATTCTGATCACTCTATCATTAGATGAAAAACTTGATTGAATAGCATACTGGTTTATCTTACATCAATAAAACAGCCAGAAGGACTAGGAAACTGAGGTGAGGGGAAGTAATTAACCTTGACATTCATATACCCAGGACCTCAGAGCTCAAGAGCAGCTCAGAAAACAACCTCATTGTTAGATGCGGCCACAACCTTGAACAAAAAAGGGAGACAGGCACCTCTTCCTCAAGATATTTCAATGACATCTACCTGGAAATCAGTATAACAATACAAATCTACAGTAACTACAGTGAGAACAGAAACCTCCCTGGAGTTTTGCAAAGTAAAACCTGCAACACCATGAGTAATGTTCCTGCCATATTTCTTTTTTAAGGTTTTTAGTATTTTTTACAAAAAATGAAATTCCAAAATAGGATTATAAAACCTAATAATGCTTACCTTATACAAAATGACTTTTAATGGTAGCAGTACATTTTTATTGTGTCATTGGTAAGATAATTATTTTTAAAAACCTGAAGTCTGTTAATTTATAGTACACTAGATGGCAGTGAGTCTGGTAATAAGTCCCAAGTTTAAAGTGGTATGAGAGAAGCTTCCTTCTAATGCTGTCAGAATGTCTCTGTTATTGTAGGCATGATTTTATAGGGCAATGTCTACAAAGTAAGAGGTCATGTATGAATAGGCCTCCCACTCTGTCCATGATAGGCCTGGAACCCTAACACAATTCATAATATAAGAGCAAAGAAGAGGTGTTCCAAGGAGTGTATAGTGTAGTGACAGTGGCACCACAATGGATACAATCAGCAGTAAGACTCACAGTAAGTTATTTTTGTCTCCAAGCGACTTTTTCTTTCAAAGATGTCTTACAGAAGGAAATTTAGCAGCAAAGCTAGGGAAGAGTGATCCTGGCCTGGGCAAAGTCCCTCCTATGGCTTCTGACCTCAAGTCATCTACTGCCTCAAACAGTAACACTCTAAGCAACCTGCTGGCCATGACCAGTGGTCCACCACACGCCTAACCATTTTCTTTTAAGATGCCATGGTCCTTTGATATTTTTGACCTTCTTATATTCTTGACCTTTTTTGACTTTTGACCCCTGATATTTTTGACCTTCTCAATGACCCTGCAAAAAAATATATACTGACTTTATTATCATCTACAAACTTGCTCCCTTCTTCCTACTTCACCTGGGAGCTGGCCAGATGTCCACTCTTATTGGCCAGTCTGTTGATTCACTGACCTCGGTCTGAAGGTCCATTCTCCAAGCCTGAGGCTCTGGCTGCCCAATACAGCCCAGCACAGGCCCCACTCTCTGCATTCCCACTCATCCAACCTATACCAAGGACTCTAAAGCTTTCCACTTTTCTGAGCCCCTCTTCTACTAAGTCATGCTATAAGAAAAACAAAGTAGCTAATAATAATAATAATACTTACCTAAAACCATGCCTTACATTTTTGTACCTTGAATAGGAACTTTTGATTCAGACATTGGGAAGTACAAAGCATTTCAGGCTAAAGAAGCCAAGAAAATAGAGAAAAGGAGTAAGAAAATAGGAGTTTGTGTACAAAAAGCAATTAGTGTCACTGTTGAGAGCATAATATATATTAAGAGAATATATAACAATATATAATATATAAGAACAGGTAAGTCTGGAGAAAAACGGCACTGGAACTAGATACTAGAGGGACTTTTGCTAAAATAAGAGAGCCCAACCCTTGTTGTTCAGTTGGTAGAAGGAAGCCACATATGTCCCCACTTGCTGAAATTGTTGTATCTGGGCTGTACTTTAGAAAAATAACTTTGGCAGCACAGGGAGGAGGGACTAGAGGAAAATAATTAAAAGAGCTTGTTTTTTATGCAGACCTTCATGAAAAAATTGTCATACACGGACAGCAGTCTGCATCTGCATCTTTGATGACTATAATTAAATGATAAGAGAACAGTGGATACTCTGCAGTTGCAGAGAAAGAGTATGTAAATACGTTATTTCTAAAGAAACACCTTGATTCTTTTCGAAATTAATCTGTATTTCACAGAAAATGATTTTTTTTCTTTTAGTTTTTGGTTTTTGTCATACTGAGTCCACCTCAACAGCCTCAACAACCTCATAGTCTATATAAAGCCCCTTCACCTGAATGGAGCCCTCGAGTGTTTGATGAAGTCCTAGTAAGCTTGTCCCAATTCAGTTGCCTAAATCAAACCTCCCTTTGATGCTGAATGCCAGAAAAACCACCACTACTATAAAGAATTTGGCTTCTACCAACTGAACAACAAGGGTTGGGCTCTCTCTCTCCAACTGTAAGAGGTCAAGATGCTATTTGGAGGAAAATGGTATATTTCTGTGAAAAAGCATTAACTTGTGGTTCAGACTATGGGTTCTGGAGTCAAGAAGCCTGGGTTCAAATAACATCAAATGTCAGTTCCCTCACCCGATCTCCATGGACCTGAAGTTACTTAACTTCCTAACCTCCATAAGGGCAATTGTAGTACCTCATAAGATCATTTTATGAATACATGAGATAATGTATGCAAACCACTTAACACATCGTTGTTACTCATATGACTTCATTTCTATTTTGTAGAGAGATCAGTGAGCGCTGGATGCAGACTAGATGGGATAAGGACAAATGAGAAAGGAAAAAGGAAGAGCAAAAAGAAGGTACTTCACTAGGAGACAAAACAAATCACGGCACTTTGAACATGGGGGAGAAGCAGATGGATATGAGAAATTTTCTGTATAAAATGGATAGAACTGGGGCGCCTAGGTGGCTCAGTGGGTCATGATCCCAGGGTCCTGGGATCGAGCCCCACACAGGCGGGGAGCCTGCTTCCTCCTCTCTCTCTGCCTGCCTCTCTGCCTACTTGTGACCTCTGTCTGTCAAATAAATAAATAAAATCTTAAAAAAAAAAAATGGATAGAACTGGTTGATGAGACTTGCTTGATGCAGTGAAGAAGGACTCTCAGGCTTCTAGCATTATAAGTGAAGAGGTAATTGTATAAAAACATAAAGACTGCCAGGGACATCTTTAGAAAGTCAGGAGTTGAGTTCAGGACACTTTATGAATTTTAAAAAGTAACTGAGCAATTCCATACAAACTCACAGCTCAAAAAAGATTTGGGCTGAAGATACTAATATGACCACATCTAATATGAACTTCTAGGGGAAAAAAAGGAAGAAGAAAAGAGACCAGTCTCTTAGAAAACATTAAATTTTGAGTTTGGTGAGAAAAAGAGTGACCAGAGAGATGGGAGATTAACCTGTCACAAAAGAACAGGGAAGGAAGTGTCCCAAGAAGAGGAGTAGTAGTTAACATCAAATAACATCAAATGTCACTAAGAGATCCAAAAGATGATGACAGGGAGCGGTCCCTTGCATCTGGCAACATGTAAGTCAAAGCAGAAAAGTAGGATTGGAAATGGGATTGGAACAGATGTGAGTCAAGAACTAGCAACAGCCCGGAGAGACAATTCTTAGAAATGGTCTTGAAAGGACAAAGATGGGGCAGTAGCTCTTAGACAACATGGACAAAGAAGACATTTTTTGTAGGATGAAAAGTAATGATGGTATATTGATGGAAATAACAAAGAGAGGATGAAATTGATGACACAGAAAGAAGAGGTGACAAAGAAGGAAGGTGCTTGGAAAGATGAGAAGGCATGGGATACAGAGCAGAGGCAAGGACTGGCCTTTGAAGTTGAGAAGCACTTATTGAAGCCAGAAAGAAGACTATTTTGAGTACTTATACAGGTAGAACTGGATATTGGGCAATAAAGTAGTTCTCTTCCAGGGACTTCTATTTTTCTCAGTGAAAAATAAGGTCACAAACCAAGAGTGGTAGTTGTTGGAGGCCACGGCACGGTTGGAGTCGTGGATCAAAGCAGGCCCTGACCTGTGTCTCCTTTAAAGTCCGGACACCTTGATAAGGGGTTAAGGACAGGAAAGTTGAGTAACACTGAGAAAGGGTCTGTGCTATGTGTCCTGCGCTCCCCTATGTGACTTCCCAAACCCTCTCCCTACAGAAGGGAATAATGTGGTCAGGGTCATGAATTCTTAGTTGGTCCTTGTTGTTCCTATACCTCCGATAACCCACTCCCTGGTTGACTATCTTGCTAATGGCATTAGCGGAGACTACCTGGCACCAGGAGGTTTGCTTGTAGTTAATGTAAACTTGTTATAGAAACTTGCAGTCATCTGACTAGGTACTGATGTGTTACTCCTCCTATTGTGGCTTACCTTATAAATGATTGTAAGATGTGGAATAAAATCAGCACTGTTGGACATCTTCCTCAGTGTCCCTCCTGCCCCCATCTCTTTGTCTCTTAATTTCTTTTCACCGTCCTCTTAACCCTCACGTTTTCCTGGTCGATTTGTCACGCTGGCCGTGACAGGTAGTGCAGCCTAAGAAGGGCAGGTTGAGAGCTTGAGGAGTAAGAGAAACTATTCAACTTATTAGGAGATTAGTTGATTATGGAGTAATAATGAATTTCTAAATGAAATGCTGTGATCCTAAGTGTGAAATGAAATCCGTTCACTTGGTTCCATTTTTTTCTTGCTAATGTTCAGCCACTTGTGAACACATGTGAAAAAGTTGGATAATTGAGTTCATCCAAGGTTAAGGTAAGGTACAATATGGAAGAGAAGAACAAGGAGATTGGGAACGATGTTCCAGAAAGTGATTATAATGATGAGCCAGATGGAATTTAATCTGCACCAAGATGGTACAGATGGAAGTTAGTCTGTACAAAGAAGCAAAGGAAAAACATGAGGAGGTCTAAGAATCAGGGAAAAGAGATGAAAGCAATAGATTAGACCTTTCGGTGAGGCAAAATAACTTTGCCACAGTAGTTCAGCAAGGAAGGTGGAAGTACAGAATTTTCTGCCTGAAGAATGAAATGATTTAAAATTTCAGAACTGTTTCCATTTCCGATGACAAATCCTTGAGCATGACTAGGAAATCATTAATATACCAATATTGTTTAAACCATGAGAAGGAATGGATGGAGAGC
Organism: Mustela nivalis; assembly: GCF_964662115.1. Classification (NCBI taxonomy): domain Eukaryota; kingdom Metazoa; phylum Chordata; class Mammalia; order Carnivora; family Mustelidae; genus Mustela; species Mustela nivalis. The sequence goes on along the minus strand of NC_139028.1, from coordinate 81,266,856 downwards.
TATGATTCAGTGGAAAAATAGTCGTTCAGGAAACTGAGATATCAACATGGAAAGGTTCACCATACACAGGTTGAAATTACCCAGAATCATGACAAGAACTGGCATAAAGAGAAAAACTGTGAACGAGAAGACACGTGGATAAGGAAAATAATAGCAGAGGATAGCAAGAGCAGGGAAAGATTGGTAAAGTCGAATGGCAAGGATCCCCAAATGAGAGATGTTTTTGTTACCAATTCTTGGAAGACAAGTTGACAAGATCTACTAAAATTTGAAATGTATATACTTTTGACATAATCCATTTGTAGGATATTTTTCTACAGATGAACATAATCACCCTGAACACAAGAGATAAATTCAAGGATTTTCACTGAAACACTTTTTGTCGAAGCAAGCCCGGTAACAACTGAAATATTCCCCAGTAGTGGTCTAATTAAATAAATCATGCCAGAGCTATAGAAAGAAAAACGGAAAAAAGCACCATTTCTCAATTATAAAAATATGATGAGGGTTAATTCAGGTAATATTTGTAAACCACCTGCAATGATTTACACATCGCACAGTGTAATGTGCACAGTGCCTAGCCACATCCCCAGTACGTAAGAAAAAATATTAAGTGCTATTATTATTACCTTATTACATTATAGTAGTGAATCACAAGCCAACATGTTCAAACCAAGGCCATCATTCTATCTTTCCCCTCCTCATACAGAAACCACTTTCAAAAGGTGCCACTCTGGGCGCCTGGGTGGCTCAGTGGGTTAAGCCGCTGCCTTCGGCTTGGGTCATGATCTCAGGGTCCTGGGATCGAGTCCCGCATCGGGCTCTCTGCTCAGCAGGGGGCCTGCTTCCCTTCCCCTCTCTCTGCCTGCCTCTCTGCCTACTTGTGATCTCTGTCTGTCAAATAAATAAATAAAATCTTAAAAAAAAAAAAAAAAAAGGTGCCACTCTCCCCAAGAAGGGGTTTGTAAGAATCTCTAATATCTTCCCTTCTCTAACACACATTTGTAGCTCTTAAGCAACTAACAACTGGCCCCTTCCATTTGTGTCATCTTTATTTTTCACAGTTACTTTCTGCTCTAATCAGCCCTATAAGCTACCTTTCCTAATAGAATAAGAGCATGTAAAAAGTATTAATTTACATCAAAACACAGGTGTGGCTAATACAGGAAAGATGTTAGGGATACAAGAGCTCCTGGAAGGAGAGTAAAGGAAGAGAAAACAAAGTACTCATGAAGCTTGCACCACAGTTCAGAGTCCGGATGAGATTTGGGACTCAAGGCCCCACACTCGGCGCCGTATGATGTAGGACAGACGTTAGGGTTTGAGGCCAACGCCCAAGAAAGAATTCTTGAGATGCTGTTAGTGCAAAAAGGTGATTTTACTAAAGCACAGGGACAGACACGTGGGCAGAAAGAGCTGCTCTGGAGTCATGAGGAGTGGTCCATTATATACTTTCAAGTTGGGAGGGGGTTAAGGATAGCGTAAGTCTCTGAGGAATTTTGGAGCAAGGTTTCCAGGATCTCAGGGGGGACTGGCTATTGCCAGACAAAAGGTCATTTATTACCATCTAATAAAACATCAGGCATGAAACCCTTCAGATATTTATTGATGGGCCATATGCTTGGGAAATGAGAGCTGACAGGTATCTTGGGGGGCTTAGAGACAAAGGAAGTTTCCAAAGGAATTTTTTTTTAAGATTTTATTTTTTATTTATTTGACAAAGAAAGAGATCACAAATAGGCAGAGAGGCAGACAGAGAGAGGGGCCAAGCAGGCTCCCTGCTGAGCAGACAGCCTGATGCGGGGCTCCATCCCAGGACCCTAGGATTATGACCCGAGCTGAAGGCAGAGGCTTAACCCATTGATGCCCCTCCAAAGGAATTTTTATATGTTAAAGTAGACTTACAGGATCCTGGGTGCAGGTTCAGACTAGGATTGGCTTTGGCTCTTAGCAAATTATTAACAGTGAGGCAGTTGAGTCCCTAGAAAAATGTCGCCCTGCCTCCTTCAAAGACTTGTCAGTGGGCTCTAGGTGGTAAGTAAATTTAATAATTTTTATTTGTTTCCCACATCATGGCCACACAGCATAAATCTGGCATGCAGTGCTGTGTTTGTTTCAAATATTCCAACAATTCTAAAAAATTTGAAATAATCTGGTACTTATGCTTTACTTCTTTCTTGAACAATAATTATTGAGGAGATTGGTTTGATATACATTTCTGAGCTGTTGAGGCTTTTAAGTTTTTGAAATGACTGCCGTTCTTTCAGAGTTTTCCTGTGCCAAAGAACAAAAGTATCCCTGCCTAATTTCTGGGTTTAGGGACTTCACTGGTGGATTTCTAGTACCATCGTTGGTAATGTTCTAGGAACATCTGAAAAACAGGTATATTTGTATAGGGTACAACATTTGATATGTATCTATCCACTTTTATTAATTATTGACTCCTTCTGCTCATTTTTGATTTGTCACAGAGCAGTACTTTAAAACCTGTTACTCTAATTATGTTTCTGTCAGTTTCTCCTTGTTTGTCTAACAGATTTTGCTTTATGTGTTTTGATGTTTTATTAGTAAACACAGATACCTATCTGTGATGCCTTTCTCATAGGTTTTACCCTTCTTTTTATTTTTTTTTAAGATTTTATTTATTTATTTGACAGAGATCAAAGAGAGGCAGGTGGCGGGGTGGGGAGCAGGCTCCCTGCTGAGCAGAGAGCCCCATGCAGGCTTGATCCCAGGACCCTGGGATCATGACCTGAGCCTAAGGCAGAGGCTTTAACCCACTGAGCCACCCAGGCACCCCAGGTTTTACCTTTCATCAACATTAAGTGACTTTTCTCATTTCATGTCTTTTGCATTGATTTTTTTTTTTTTACTTTGGTGGATATTAATACTGCCTCCCCTGCATTCTTTCTGTTCTGATTTATTTGTTAGACCTTGGCCCGATTCTGTAATTTAATTTTTACTTATAGCTTTTAAAATCTGAATATAGTTGATTTTTTAAATACAAAGAAGGTTTTTGCCTTAAGCGTTTATGGTTAATGTATACCATATGCTTAATCTATAATCTTGGGTTTGACTTTCTGTTTCAGGCTCCATCACCATTTGTCTATTACCTCATTTTATTAAGAGGACCGTGCTGGTTTGCCTACACCTTCTGTGGAGATTCAAGAAGATAGACCCTCAACCTTCAACTCTACTAGTATTTTCAGATTTTTCAAAACCAGAATCATATTCCTCTCTCATGTTATTATATCATAGATATATATAGCAATCTAAGTCTTCAGGGTCATATGTGAAATACAAAATTTATTATGCTTTCGCTTCTATTTCTATGCAACATGTTTCCTTTTAGGTTTACATTTTTAATACATGCTTTTCCTGGGCAATTAATTTACATTAAAATGATTTAAGTTGCATTCTAAGAGCAATCAGCTTTGATTCTCATGTGTGTTCTTTCATAATATGATTACTCCATTCTTGAGCTCTTTATTTTAAATTACTTCGGGTTACATAGAATGCTTCTTTCAAAGGGTGAATTTTGAGCCCTTAGAATTTCCATTGTCATAATACATAAAGAACGATTTGGCTGAACAGGCATTTCTTGGATCACATATTTTTTTCCATCAAAACATCATTTTCCTTTTATCTTTTGATGCCTTCTTTTGCACAAGAGAAGGATGGGACCCCCTGATTTTGTTTCTCCGAGGCTATCCTCTTATTTTCATTTTTATTTCTTCCTCTCCAGGATTTTGCTGAATTTTTTAATTCTTTATCTTTGAAAGAAGCCATCAGAATATATCTAAGCACAGGACTCTTTCTGTTATTGTTACTCACACTCTTTTCTTCTACGGAGGTTTTTTAAAAATCTTTATTATATAATTAACCTAATGCTCCTTGGAGTTTCCCACTTGAGAAGACTATTACAGCTGCATTCTATCCACAACCTTCTCATCCACCTTAATTTTTTTGTTCTTTCCCTCTGCTTTCTAAGACTATTTCAAAGTTTGAAATACCTACCACCAATTCTAGTTTCTGCCATGTTACTTATGTTAGAGTGTAACGCTTGGCTGGCTCAGTGGGTGAAGCCTCTGCTTTCGGCTCAGGTGATGGTCTCAGGGGCCTGGGATCAAGCCCCACATCGGGCTCTCTGCTCAGCAGGGAGCCTGCTTCTCCCCTCTCTCTCTCCCTGCCTCTTTGCCCACTGTGAGCTCATCTGTCAAATAAATAAAATCTTTTAAAAAAATTTTTAATTCTGCTCTTTAATTGTCATCATTCTTACCATGGTTTCCTTGCTCAGTAGGTCTATCATCTCAGATTGCTCTCCAGTTTATTGGCTTTTTATAGCATTTTGACATCTCCTTGTGATAATTTTTTTCCCTATCTTAATGAGATACCACGTAAAATTGCCTTTCGTTCCCGTGGAACATCATCGACAAGAGTATGCATTTCCTCTGGTCCTTAGAATAATATGGTCTTATGTTATTCTGATGAATTTTTAAATAAGCTCATTTCCTTTGCTTTTCATACATCTTGAAATGAATGGAGAGCAAGTCAAAACTAGTGATTACTGGGTGCCAGTGACCCTTTCCATCCCTACTTTTACTCCCTTGGGTACTTGTTGTTTGTCCTCACACATCTAAAATTAGAAGCTGGGATGGAAGGGACAAAACTGGTTCTGGTTTCTGACAACATTCACCAATAAAGCTCTACTGGCCTGAGACAGTGTCTTCTCTTACCCTTCCCTGACTGGCTCTGTGATTCTGAAAAAAGATTTCTGTCCTAGGAAACAGACATGGTTTGTGGTCTTTAATGTTAATTCAGTCTATGAAAAACAGTAATTCTTAGTATATATATGTGTCCAGGTCATTTTCTACATCAGCCCCTGCCTACAGCATTGTATGTAATAGAGCCAAAGAGGTGAGCAAGGTGTCATGCTTTGCTTAGAGCTATAGTTACAGTCTCTAATGGAGCACAGGGAGGAGCTGATGGGGGCAGCTGAGGAAAAAACTCAACTCTGTCTACGTAAGAGCACACACCCCATGTCATACAGGGCCAGCCTCATTTCTGGTTGATGCAGATTCTACCTCCATGCTAGACACTGACAGTAAGCATGGGTTGAGGCTGCTTCCAATCTTTTTCCTATTAGCTGTGCTGATCACAACACACACAGAGTAAAAAGACTGTCTTCATAACTGTGTTTCTCAATGTAACCCACAAAGCATGAGAGTCTGTAGAATTTCCTCCAGATGCTGGGAAACTGTTTAGTCCTCTTTAGTTAACAGTTTAGGAATGCAGTTGTTTATGTGTTCATAAAAATTGTCCAGAATCGGTAAGAACCCAAGAGAGACAGAATCAGAGAAACTAGCAGATTCCAACTTATTCAAGGACCAGTCTTCTCTCCTTACCATTCTCAATAACCATGTTCCTTTTGACCACTGTGTCATATGACCCATTACAGAAAAATGGAAAAGTAAGAACACTGCAGGAAATTTACATTCTTATGAGTTTCCAAGTGAAATGAGCCAAAAACACGATAGAGGTAAAGTCTTGGCTAAGACTGTTCAGATCCTATAGCACTCATGGTTATTTCAAGCATATAGCTCCCTCCTCTGGGGCGCCTGGGGCGCTCAGTGGGTTAAAACCTCTGCCTTTGGCTCAGGTCATGATCCCAGGGTCCTGGGATCGATCCCTGCATTGGGCTCTCTGCTCAGCAGGGAGCCTGCTTCCTCTTCCCTCTCTCTCTGCCTTCTTGTGATCTCTATCTGTCAAAAAAAAAAAAAAAAATCTTTAAAATAAATAAATAAATAAATAAAGCTCCTTCCTCTTGCTTGGCATTATAATGAAAACAGGCATGTATAAATGAAGGGTATTCCAGAATGGAACAGTAGCTTACTAATTACCTTAACTCACGCGGAGGGAAGGCATACAGAAAGGTACTTAGAAGGGTTTGTACAATAGACAAGGGAGAGGTCAAGATGGAGGTTAGTACCTTTTAAAAGCACAAAGATACTGTATTCCAGAATTATTAATGATAAAACTTGTTTCTCCTGCTGAATTTGATTGTACTATAGATAATAACCTTATGTAGGAAAGAGGGGAAGTCCATCAAATGAAAAACTGACATAATGTTAGATTCCTGAAATACTTCTTTACCCTATGTAAAATCAATCATCAAATCCTGTTAAAATTCCAGAAAATTATCTTAATTTCTCCCTGCATTTCTGCCTACACACCTTTACTTGCTGACATGGTCCAAATTCAAATCTGTGTCTTCCATCTGGAAAGCATAATAGCCTCCTACTTGTATTCTTCCAGAGGTTTCCGAGTTTGGCTGTGCATTAGAATCATCAAGAAAGCTTTTTTAAAAAAGTAATCATATATGAAACTTGGTGGTATATAAGGTCTATCTCAATAAGGTGATTAGAAATAATCTCTATACAATCTGCTGCCAAATTCATTAGATCTGAGTTGTTGAAAAAAACAAAAACAAACAAACAGCTACCCAGGTGATTCTAAAGACTGTCAGCCGTGTGCAGGGTACCTCTGTATACAGCAGACTGCCCAGCTAAGAATGCAGCTGCTTTCTCCATCAGTGCTTCTCAAGTGTTAAAGTGCCTACACATGATCTGAAAATCATGTTAATACTCAGAATCTGATTCAGTAGGTCCGGGAGGGTCTTAAGAGTCTGCATTTGTAGTAAACCCCCTGATGATACTGACACCACCAGTCTTAGACCCCATTTGGGGTAGCAAGGTCCTTGACCTCCTAGAAGGAGCTGCTTTCATTTATCCCTGAAACCCATTCTCAACTATTAAGGCTTAAAAGACTATACTTTTAAGCCTTGCTCTAGTTCTCTGACCTGTTCCAAAGGTCTGTTTTCTCCAACCTCTGACTACTCTGTATGCTACAGCTATTGGAAGAAGCTAGCTTCCCATTTCTTTCCAGCTAAACTGTATTATGTTTTGCCTAGATGAAGCCTCTTTAAAATTACTTCCACTCCCTTCACATTTCTCAACCGATAATAGGAAAGATTTACTTATTATTTATAGCACTTAATTGGCTGAATCCAGCTACAGGAACAATTTTTAGAAATAATTACTAAGATATGCAGTCATAAAACTGACGTATTTTGTACTATTTTCACCTTCTTCCTTTAATCCAGAAAGCCCTCTCTGACTGCTTGCTCTTAACCACCTTTACTTCTGTGAATTGGTATTTTATCTGCATACCCACCAAATAGCCCTTGATAGCCTACAGCCATGATGCCATGCATTGGCTTTAAGCATCAAAGTCTTCCTCTATCCGCTAAGACTTGCAGATCTGAGGGGCTGAATTCTTCTTTGGCTCAACACTGAACAGTTACACTAGGACTTAAATGGAAAATCATCCACTCACTCATTAGATAATTTGTACTTACTGACATTTATGTATATCCAACCACAGATTCCCAAAATAGTTAGACAGCAGTAGACCAAAACTTGGGTTTGTATCTGTACTTTTCTTTCTTCTTTTGAGGAAACAAACTTAAGCCATCCTGGAAATTGCATACTCTGATTCTTTCTTTAAACTCTCTAGGCATTGAGAGTCTAGATCAATCCTAAGTCAATTATTCAAAGGTGGCCCATGATGACGACCAACGATTATCTGCAAAATGCTAGAGCGAATTCAGATTTATTATCTGCCTCAAAGGTGACAAGACAAGACAGACACCCACTTCCAGAAAGTGGCAGGCTCTGCCCTAAGACATCTTCGACCACACTGGCCATGAGCAGCCTACAACATCAACAGCAGAGAGGAAAAGGAAGGGATGTCACCTAGGAAGAGAGGGTTTGGGAATCTTTGGTGTTATAAATGATGAGGAAGTGAAGGAAAAAAGAGCAAGCTAGATTAAAAGGTTAGGGACATATTCCTCCATCTTGTGTATGGTCAGGGACATATTCCTCCATCTTGTGTATTTGAGCAGGAAGTAAAACACATGTTAGTGAAATGTGGGCTATGGTTGTACTGCTGACTAAAGATGTACACATATGGCTAATGGCACATATTCTGAATAATCAACAGGAAAAGAAATGTTTTGCTTCTCAGACAACAAAATTAGGGCATGTTATTCCTCACTGACGTTGCCTAAGGCAGCCATGTCTCATTACAGCTTTGAAGCATACGTTCTTCATTCCTTTCTCAGTTCCTCTTTACGGATTTCTCTGGCATGAACAGTAGTTCTGTTTCTCTGTATAAACCTCTACCAAGCAATCTTTATGTGCTGGGTTTTGTTACAACTTAACCACCTATCTTTAGTCTGTCATTTTTTTTATCTCCCATCCTTATAAAGAATTGTTGCTGTGCTATATTCCTCACAGAAAGCACCAAGAACTTTCAGGCCAAAGAATGCTTTTTTCACAATGAACTATTGATGTTCAAAATGAAAACAGAATTCAAGCCAGAGTCCTGCAAGGGGGGGGGGGGGTAGACAACTTAACTGAGAATTCTAAAACAAATCTAGAGATCACCCTGTACAGAGGACAGTGCAAGAATTGTGAGGCACAGAGTTTCAATATTTCAACTTGTATTGTTCTTTCCTTCAGATAACAAAGGAGTAATTTACAAGCACTCAGTTTCTATTCCAGGCCATTGCACTTGGGTTTGATAATTCCCATATTTATTGACTTGATTATTGTATGCCATTTGGCTATTAGCTGCTTCAGCTACCTAGGAGTTTACCTGCCACGCTAAAGATTCTAATGGCTTCCATTACAAAGCTAAGCAAGTTAATAGACCAAACCTTGATAAAGATACCTTAGTTCCTAGTTTAAATTCATTCTCCTCCACATGTACTGGTGACAAGGCAATCCTAGTCCCCCGATAAAGAGAACACTATGGCTTCCAGTTTCCTTTGTTCTCATAGGCTTCTGCCACCAGCTGGGGGGCAGGGGGAAGATCTGAATCATTATGGTGAAACAAACTGAACGCTCAGAGATCAAAGAAGCCCTGTGCTGATATCAAAGACACTGGTCTGAAAGTGGGCTAGATACCTCCATTCAAAGATACTCCTCCTTTAAGGAAGGAAATGGAAGTGCCTTGCCAAGTGGTTATCTCATTAGTTACCTATTCAGCTGATGGACTCCAAGAGCTTTCCATTTTCTCCCCTCTTGGAGTCAAGATTTCAGAGTCCAAGCATGAGACTTTGAACCACCTGCAACTTGCAAAAGCCACCCTCAACAGCCTGGAAACATAGTGCTAAGTAATGAGAGCTTAGAAGTCTAGTCATCCTCAAGGTTTGGCCTGATGAAATGACAGTTATCCAGAGACCTGCCCAAAGCCACAATGACAACATGAAAAAGCTCTGAGTGATAAGTTGCTTTGAGAGCTGTCATTTTAAAGGTAGTCAGTCCTCCTTTAAGCTATAAAATGTTCTTTGGAGTTTTATTTCAACAGATGCAATATTAATGCTAATAATACAACATATACCAATATTACACTACTATCCTTAACATTTATTAAGACACCAATACATGCCATATATATTGCTCAATGCTTAACATACATTACCCATTAATTCCCTTAATGGGACGCCTGAGTGGCTCAGTTGGTTGGACGACTGCCTTCGGCTCAGGTCATGATCTCGGAATCCCGGGATCGAGTCCCGCATCAGGCGCCCAGCTCCATGGGGAGTCTGCTTCTCCCTCTGACTTTCTCCTCACTCATGCTCTTTCTCACTGTCTCTCTCTCAAATAAATAAATTAAAAAAAAAAAAAAAAGAAATACTTACTGAGTACCCGTTATAGGCACTAGGCTTATAGTGATACTCAAACCAGACTCGATCCATTCCCCAAAAACAGCATATATTCTGCTTTATTAATACATTTAATCTTCACAATAAACTTACTAGATAGGTACTACTATATTTTGCAAAGGATGAAACTGACACTCAAAGTTTGCCCAGGATTATGCACTAAGTGTAAAGCCAAGTGACTCTGATTCCAAAGTCATGTCCATGACCTCTTAGCTAGGCTGATATCCTCAGTATCTGAGGCACAGCTAGACTATATAATACAGGAGGCAGAAAACCAGGTTAGCTCTTAGAATATGTGGTGTCTTTTACAATGCAAGACATGTTTGTCAGTTTTTAAGCAAGCAGGATAAGGAGGGCTTCCAGTTGTCAGAATGAAGGAAAGAAAAAACACCACCTAATATTTTCCATCTGGCAAGTAGAATAATTGACTTGGCTAACAATTTCTCCTGCTTGGTGATATTTTTTAAGGCATCTTCAGGCTCAGTTTTGGACAATGATTTTCAACTTCTTTTACTTGCAAATCTTAATGTCATGGGCTCTTTTCTCTCCTGAACTACTAAATTACTATCCTCAAATACCACTGTGCTGAGTTGTGTATGTTTCTTGTATGCCAAGCTCAATATGAGACAAAAACAGCAGCTGCCAAGGTTAAGAAAAAGCACGGAAAAAAATCTTTCAAAAAAACACATTCTATATATATTGTACCTTTATGCAAATTAGAAAAAGATCAATATTGTTCAATTTTAGCAGAAACCGCATGAAGCCCCGAAAACAGCAACAGACTCTCAATGCTCTTGGATCAGCCCTACTATCTGTTTTTCTAATTATTTGCCCTTAACGGAAAGCCAGTCTCATAACACCATTTGGAGGGAACAAAGAACTCTAGTTAAAAGTTCATCCAGGATCTTCAAATGCCAAGTTTACTGCTATCAAAACTTTCCTTTGTTTAGAAGGGCTTCTTAATTTCTAGAATTTTCTATCCCTATTTAATGAGAAAGCCCCAGTGGAGAAAGGATATGTATAGGCATTAGTATATACACCACTTTGAGTCTTCTTCTCATTTCATCAAGCACAATGTTGCATGTTGGAATCAAGCCGGAGGGTGAGGAGGAGAGAAAGCTATTTTGGATGGGAGATGACTAAACGTGCCGTTTCATCCAGCAGGAACATTAATTTGTTCTTTCTATTTAACCGACCAGTAGACCCTGACAGTTCTTCAACCATCTATGAGGACCAATAAATCCAAGAGAAGAAATGAAGACAGTGAACATTTCCAGAGCACCTGTGTGTTCAGCACTGTGTGCCTACTTCATACAGGGTCACGCAGACACAGTAGGTAGTCAAGCTGAGAGGACTACTTTCTGCCTCCAAAATACGGATCTTCTTGGGGCACCTGGGTGGCTCAGTGGGTTAAGCCGCTGCCTTCGGCTCAGGTCATGATCTCAGGGTCCTGGGATCGAGTCCCGCATCGGGCTGTCTGCTCAGCGGGGAGCCTGCTTCCCTCTCTCTCTCTGCCTGTCTCTCTGCCTGCTTGTGATCTCTCTCTGTCAGATGGATAAATAAAATATTTTAGAAAAAAAAAAAAAAAAAAAGAAAACAAAATACGGATCTTCTCAACATGTTCCACTGGCCTTCCATTGGTCACTCCCGGCCTACTCCGTTACGGTCATCTCAAGAAAGATTCTAAAATGCTCCAAATAATATCGCAAACCAAGTATCAGTCTAGTTTTAAAATATTAAATAATAAACGTATGCCACCGCAACCCATTGTGCGGGCAAAGAGGCCTACCTGAATAATAGCAGAGTACAGCTCGACAAAAGATTGGGACTTACTGAGTTAAATATACGGACTTTACCGTTTACGTTGATTCTCCTCTTACCGCCATTCTCCCAGAGTAGTATCACTAAGCGACATGCCAGGAATATTGCTCTGAAGACTCTGCTTCTTGAAATTGTTTAGTGTTGACAACTTCTAGAAGCTATCACCACAAATGGGAGGTATGCTATGTAATAATTCTCCACGCGACAAACCTTTCAAAGAGCTTAAAAAACAAACCCATCTGTTTCCGGAACGAAGGCCTTCTGTTCTTGCCAAGTGGACATCAATATTCACTGTTTTCAAATCCAGGCCATAAACGCCAAATGAATGTTACCAGAAGAAAATTCTAAATGAAAGGCAGCACCTGGCTCTGTTCTGTCGAATTCAAGTCCCTTAAGATTCCAAAGGAGTGCATGCATACCTTACCTACGTGGATTCAGAGCTAATCCATTCCTTCTGCCACTGCCTGGGTTCAGGGCCTCACAGGGCCCCAGAAGTCTTATTTAATAAACATTAAGCACCTTATGAGACACTGGGGATTTGCCTCCAGGCAAACTTAAGATATTCAGAAGGCAGTCCTACACAATCAATAGAGACCCAAGACTGATTTATTCAATTCACCTCCATCCAAATTGCATCACAATTGTGGGCACTTGGCCTCCTGAACTTGTTGGTTAATAGCAGACAGACTGTATTACCAGCATACTGGCCTAGTGTCTTCCCCTTCTTTGAACTCTTCAAAGTCAAGATAATGATTGCACTCCTCTCCACAGCCCCATCTGCTGGCTGCACCCATTTATATCCAGCTGATGAATAATCAAAGCTCTGGAAAACACATGTGTTTGAATATATGCGTCCTTCTGCACGTTACGTGTGTGTGTTGAAAGGCAAAGAGAATTGAGGAGAGAGTGAGTCAGCCCCATACAGCAAGCCACTGTTCAATTTCTGTATGTATTCTAGGCCGGCCAGTGGCTCCCAATCTTTACAGAATGGTCCACTGCTTATCTAGCTAAGTAGAAAAGAGTATACCCTAGACTCATGGTCCTGATTTAAACTGACTTTATGTAATAAAGTCAATGGCCTTCAGCCTATTAAATTCTCTATTTCTAAAATAGAACATTTTTAGAGGATTAAATGCATTAACTCTACAACAGGGGTGCCTGCGTGGCTCAGTGGGTTAAAGCTTCTGCCTTCAGCTCAGGTCATGATCCCAGGGTCCTGGGCTGGAGCCCCGCATCGGGCTCTCTGCTTGGCAGGGAGCCTGCTTCCTCCTCTCTTTCTCTCTCTGCCTGCCACTCTGCCTGCCTGTGATCTCTGTCTGTAAAATAAATAAATAAAATCATTTTTAAAAATAAATAAATAAAAAATAAAGCCCTACAACAGAACACACCACACAGTAGGCCTCCTGAAATGTCAGCCATTGTTCACACCATTACTCTGTTCAATCAGCAAAGCTCCTTCTACACAAGGACTTGCCTTGGTCCTAGTGAAGTGTCTAGGAAACACCTGAAGTCCACCAGACTCCAGAATGAACATATCACCCTCTATGGTAAGGTCGTAACCCAAGGAAAGTGACAAATTTGGGAGGAAAAGGGTATAGACTATATTAGAAAAACATCGTATCCATGGCATAGACCAAGTCAATGCTTTCCCCAAGCATTTTGCACTTGCCTCCAGTCCATTTCCAGACTCCTTTGTTCATGTGTTTGTCCTTAAAGGAGAGAGAACTCCCTCTCTGTAAAACTTGTCACTTTTTTCCTTGGTCAAAGACATTCCTGACGATGTTCCTCTGAGCACTGTGAACTGTCTTCCTCCCAGTATATGGAACGTCTCAGAGCAAACCTTACTCCAATTATAGACACCGTGTTTTTTGGTTGGTTTGTTTGTTTAAGATTTTATTTATTTGACATAGAGAGTAAGTGAGAGCACAAGCAGGGGGAGCACTAGACAGAGGGAGAGGGAGAGGCAGGCTCCTTGCACATGCGGCTGGATCCCAGAACATAGGGATCATGACCTGAACCGAAGGCAGACAATTAACCACCTGAGCCACTCAGGTGCCCGAGACAGTGTTTCATCCCAGGTTGGGCCAGGGAGCGTGCACACTACTTTAAAATGCAAGATTTTCAGAAAATATCTTGTCTGCAAAATTGGAAGGTTTCGACTCTCACAAGCAGTCAGAATCTAGGACAGCTGACTTAATGTGCCGTCCTCAAACCTGCCTTGATCATTTGCTTTCCATTTGTACTTGTTAGTGATCTCACATTTAAAAACTATGACTTAAAAAAAAATAAAATAAAATAAAATAAAAAATAAAAACTATGACTTCACCACCGATTCCCCTTTCAGGTTTGAAAGTAAACCAAGAGAAATGAAACAATAACAAATCCTTCCCTGTATGTTAATCCCTTCCTATGGAGAGAGGGAGGTTGAGGAAGTGGCACTCTATTTAGGAACTATTGTGTGTCAGAGAGCCTCATGTCCTACCTCACTCAATTGGTGATAAAAGGTCAGTTCCAAGAGGGCCAGAACTTTCTATATTCAGGATTATATACCCAGTGCCTAGTACACTGCCTGGCACATAGGAATTCTCAATAAAAGCACACTGAGCAATTGAATGAGAGCAACTGTCATTTTATGGATCAGGAAGGTGATGTACATGGAGAGAAGTAAATCGACTGGCCCAAATTACGGAGGGGAGGGAAAAGCTGCTAATTGAAAATTCTAAATCCACAACCTGTATTTCTTCCACTATTTCATGTTGTACCATTTAATGACATATTAAAAGCAAAAGCCAAAAAAAAAAAAACCACATTAGCGATTCCACTAATATAGAAGAAAGTAAAACACTAATTATGGAGGACAGTCAACACAAGAGGTGAGGAGATCCCATGGTGCCCAGGAATGCGATCCCAGTGCTGCCCATCGACAGTTTCTATCACAGCGATGAAAACGGTGTATGGAGAACTGGGAGAAATAATGTCTTTATGAAGAAACTGGAAGCTCCAAGTTAAGAAAAGGGTGTCATCATTGATGATATTGATCACTGATGAAAACGGTGTCATCATCTGTCAGTGTGATACCAGCCAGAAAAGCCTTTTGTCTCATTACTAGCCAGGGCTCCAGAGTAAATGAGCACAAGAGAACAATCAAATTTGATGAACAATATTCATTTAAAAGTAGAACTAGGAATTCCACTCAGGAAAAAAGGTTACAAACTATCCTATAATAATTTGGCTATAATATTCAAAATCATAAATGAATTAAGGACACCTAGGGCAGCCACAGATACCCTAGAAAGGGATATAGCATTTATAAATGGTCCTAGCCAGAGCATGCTGGCAATAAGAGAAAGATACTTGATCTTTAAAGACTGCTAGTTTGATTTTTTTTTTTAAACTGATAGTTTCTCTTTCTTCTGTAGCACACAGAGTATCAGAACATTTAATCACACAACCACTTACTCAGTTGAATGGGGAGAAAACACTTCTTCCAAGATTCACTGCAAAACCTTTGCCCTGTTTCACAATAACTTCAAGTGAATTCAGAGTTAAAACAAGCAGAGTCTCCCTAGAATTATTTACTCCACAGTTAACATCTAGCCCTATATAATACAGCTAAGATGAGATTTCTCTTTGAATTCAATAGAGGCAATCCAATGCCAGCTTACCAGGAAAATGAAAAGGCAATCCATTATCAAGGATGGTAAAAACAAAATCAATGTTCTGTGTTTTTTTAAGCCCCTTAAATATTCTCTAGGCAGCCTCACGGAACCCGGGTGGAAAATACCTCCACAGTGAAATAAATAGATCATATTATAGCAAATTGAGTCAAATAGCAAAATCACCTGCTCATTCTAGCAAATCCAAGATCAGTGTGTCCAGGAAGACAAGGTGACTTCTGAAAAAGAAATTACAAAACTAAAGCTGGGACACTATATACACTTGGACTTCCCTAAAATCCTGCCTTCACCAAGCCAATGGGAACCAGATCCTTTTAAAAGGTTCCACTCTGGGGCACCTGGGTGGCTCAGTGGGTTAAAGCCTCTGCCTTCAGCTCAGGTCATGATCCCAGGGTCCTGGGATCGAGCCCCGCGTCGGGCTCTCGGCTCCGCAGCGAAGCCTGCTTCCCTTCCTCTCTCTCTGCCTGCCTCTCTGCCTGCTTGTGATCTCTGTCAGTCAAATAAATAATAAAATCTTTAAAAAAAAAAAAAAAAGGTTCCACTCTAATGAAACAGCTTCCTAATTCTCCAGGCACCCAGGGTCATTTAATTCATTAGGCTTGTGAGGCTATAAGCTTTTTAGGAGCCTATAAAAAAAAAAAGCACTCAGTCCTGTTGGGAAAAAAAAAAAAAAAGTGTAGCTTTTTTGTTCTTTAAGCACAATCATTAATGAGTTAATCTGTCTGCAAAATGTCCTATTACACCAACTTCACAAATTGTTAATTTCTGCATTTGCAAAATATCTTTACATCTAAAAACAGTTTGTAGGCTAGATTATGTTTCTTTTTTTTTAATTTTTTAAGATTTTATTTATTTATTCATTTGAGAGAGAAAGAGAGAGCATAAGAAGGGGGAAGTTCCGAAGGAGAAGCAGACTCCCCATGGAGCTGGAAGCCCGATGAGGGACTCGATCCCCAGACTGTGGGATCATGACCTGAGTGAAAGGCAGTCAGTCCGCTTAACCAACTGAGCCACCCAGGCGCCCCTAGATTATCCTTCTTATTACGAGTATGCATAAAGATCACTGAGAAATCATTCACTCAGGAATCAAATGTGTAACTTAGGCCAAATGATTTCAAAAGCAAAATTAGTAAACTCCTTTAAATATTTACAGCAAAAATTGGCATGTAATAGAGGTCATGGGTGTGTTTTAGTATGTTGAATATGAATGGGATGGGTCTTCTAAGATAGGAGTGCCACAAGGAGTTTAAATGCCACCCTCTGACCCCAGCATCTCCCCCGCTACCCAGTCTTCTGTAGACCCTTGAGAGCAATGTTTGTAAAATATTAACATACTCTGGGAACTCCTTTGCTTACACTTGACTGGATTCCCTATGCACTTAGGATAAAACCTAAACTCCTTACCATGGCACACAAGACATCCAATTCCCTGTCTGTCTCATCTTGGATGGCACACATTCCCTCGCCCCCCCCCTCCCAATTTTTGAGGAAATTCTATGAACCCTACCAGAATCTGACCACTCTCACCACTTCCTCTGCTATCACCTTATTCCGACCTGCTATTATCTCCTGCCTGGATAATGACCATTGCCTCAAACTAGGTCTCCCTTCTATCCTGGCTCACTATTTTCCATTTTTAGCGCAAAGCCAGAGTGAATCTATTTAAAAATCACTTTGTGTTGTTCCTCTGCTCAAAATTCTCCAATGAAAGAGTTCATTCAAAATAAAATCCAGAGTCTGCACAACAGTGTGTGAGGCCCTGTGGGATCTGGCCTCTTGCTTCCTCTACTTCTCTCCTCTCCTATCTTCATTTGCTCTCCTTGCTCGGTTCACACTGTTCCTCTAGCTGTTTCCCCATCATACCCGAATACTTCTGCCCTCGGGCCTTTGCACTGGCTATTACCTTTATTTGGAACACTCTTCCTCAGGATTTGTACAGAGCTAACATCCACTCCTATAAGTCTTGACTTCAATATCACTCTCTTACAAGACCTAATTTGACCACATACTACAAATGACAACCCATCACTGACACTCTCACCACCTCAGCACCGGTGCCCCCTGCTGAACTCCAGCTCCTCCCATGGCCCCACTTGATAATATCCTCCAAAAACGATTTATTTTTTCAGGTTTAAACATGTTGTCTGTATGCCCATGCTAGAAAGTAAGTTCCAAGAAGGCAGGGATGTTCGACGTTCATGCCTTTTAAGTTTCTAGAACAATGCCTGGCAATTCAATATACATTAGCTGAATGATGAATCCGTCTCTTTGCTCTTCCACACTGGACTTTTCAGTGTGTTTTATAATAAAGAATTTGTCTGGTCTTGTCCTAGTTCCTGGCACACAGCTTCTAAGACTCTGGGAGTTTCCCAAGGAGAAGTATCTTCGTTACTCATAAGCCTGTATCACACCTGAGTTTATGCTGACGAAGTGACTCTTGGTGGGCCCCTGCATAACTTCAGGATGCCGGCTGGTCACCCAAAAGACCAACCATGGGATTAGAGAGTTGGAACCTTGAGCCGGCCTGACCTCCAGGGAGAGAAGGTGGCTGCAGATTGACTTCAATCACAAAGCCAATAATGCAGTCATAAAATCCCATTACAAATTCTAGACAACCAAATTCCTTGTTGGTGATGTGCTAGAAGGGTGAAATAGGGTGACACACTCTGATTCCACTGGAAGGCAGCAAGGAAGTGTTTGGGACCCTCCTAGTCTCGCCCTCCCCAAGTCTCTTTATTATAAAGGATTTGTATCCTTTATAATAAAACTGTAACATAATTACAGAATGTTCCTGAGCTCTGTAACTTGGTTTAGTGAATTACAGAGCCTGAGGAAGATCAGAAGAACCCCTCCACACTAAATGATGAATCCGTCTCTTTGCTCTTCCACACTGGACTTTTCAGTGTGTTTTATAATAAAGAATTTGTCTGGTCTTGTCCTAGTTCCTGGCACACAGCTTCTAAGACTCTGGGAGTTTTAGAAGTTAGTCAGTCTGAGGTGAGGGCATTCTGCTGTGCATTGTCCCCTTTAATTCCGAATGGTCAGTACCGGAAGTGAGCTGCAGTACACCTGCTGGTGTAGGGACATAGCCCTTCCAACAGAGAGCCTGAAGTTCACTCTTCCTACCGTTCTGTTTTTAACTAGCTTAATAAAACAGAGAAGGAGCATTGGCCCAAAGGGATCAAATGTATGAATTAGTAACCGAACTGAAGCTTAAGATCTAATGGTGAAAGGAAGCTCCTAGTCTTCTCCTAATCCTGGACCAGCACTATCCAATGGAAATATATGTGAGCCTCAAATGTGAGACCCTTACGCAATTTTAATTTTTTAGCAACCATTTTTTTTTAAAGTGAGAAGCGTAAAATTAATTTTAATTACATATTTTACTTAACCCATTTTGTCCAAAATGCCACCCCAAAATGAAATCAACATTAAAAAATTACTGAAATGTTCTACTTTTCCACACTAATTCAAAATGTGCTGTGTATTTTACACGTTAACAATCTCAAAGATCAGAGAACCACAAACTAAACCACTTTCAGTAAAGATAACGGAAGTGGTCCTAGACAATTCAAGAATTTTCTTCTTTTGTATTTTACGCTTCCCTACATCTGGTCCATTATTTTGGTACATAACAGGATTCTGCAATCAGTAATAGAACATTTTCCCAGATATAAGCAAGTACGGCAAGAACTAGGGTGAAACATTATATTTAAAAAAATATGCATGTAGGGTGCCTGGGTGGCTCAGTCATTAAGCATCTGCCCTCAGCTCAGGTCATGATCTCTGGGGTCAAGCCACACATCAGGCTCCCTGCTCAGTGGGAGGCTTGCTTCTTCCTCTCCCATTCCCCTGCTTGTGTTCCCTCTCTCAATGTGTCTCTCTCTGTCAAATAAATAAATAAAATTTTTTTAAAAAATAATAATAGCTAATAGTTTTCAGAACTTCAAATTTCCAAGGTTTTAAGATTATATAATTCAATCTTCATAAATTTCTATGAGATGAATATTACCACTTCCGTTGTACAAAAGGTATATTAGTCAGCTTTCTCCAGAGAAACAGAACCAGGAAGACTGACCAAAATTAGAAGAGATTTATGATAGGAATTGGCTCACAACTTTAGGAAGGCCAAGAAGTCCCCAGATCAGCCAGCTACAAGCTAGAGATACAGGAAAACCAGTGGTGTGAGTCAGTCTGAATCCTGAAAGCGAGAGAATCAGGAAAACCAACAGGGTAACTAACTCCCAGTCAGAAGCTGAAAGCCAGGAAACCAGAGGGCACAGGGGGCGGGGGGATGGGGGGATGGTGGGGTGGGGAGGTGGGGGGTGACAACACTGGCATACATCTTGGAGTCCAACAGGCCCAAGAACCTGGAGCTCCAGGGCCCAACAGCATAAGATGGACATCCCAATCCAAGAAAAGACAGAATTCACCCTTCCTCTACCTATTCATTCTGTTCCAGCCCCCAACAGATTGGATAATGCCTGCTCCCACTGATAGGGGAGATCTTTGGTTACTCAGCCCACTGATTCCAACAATCTCAGAGACACAGCCAGAAATACTGTTTGGTCAACTATTTGGTTATCCCTTAGCCCAGTAAAGTTGAAACATAAATTAACTATCACAAAAGGGACAATAAAGCTTCAGAGAGTTTAAGTGATTTGCGCAAAATTTCAAAGCTATGATGCAAGAGAATCACAATCTGAACCCATAACTGTACAAGTCTGGAGCCACAGTATACTAAGTGAGGTACAGAGATGACTCAAAGAAATGAATAGTGAGAACATGGCCTTCACAGCAGAAGGAGAAGCAGAACGACAAAAAGGAGCTATTCACCTAGTTTATGTGCCTAACCCTATGTGCTTTATTCTCATAAAACACTCCTCAATATGGCTGGCCTGCTGGGCCCATACAGATAAATTCTTGAAGATGTCAGAAGATGAACAAATTTTTTTTTTAATTTAGCAACATAGATTCAACCTCTGATCCACAAAAGGCTAATCCACTTAATTCTAGTAGCAGCAATGGTGGAAGCACTAGTGGAAAAAAGACTTATTTATTCATCTGCACACTGCCCTGGGTCTCACAGGGCAAGGAACAGATGATCACCAACCTGGAGAGTGTAGGAAGCTAGCCATAGCATGTTAATCACTTTTAGACCCTGCTGTATATCAGAAAGCAAAAAGCTCTTAATTTCTCTGAGTTGGTAAAATACCCAGTTTTCTTTTACTTGGTAAAATAAAATATTATAGTGACATCCTTAAGAATTTCTCATTGGGAGGCCCTTTGGTATCATCAGGACTAAAACCCAAGAGAACAGTCAAGATTCCCCAGGGGAGCAGGTGTGAAGGTGTACATGGGAGGAACCCTCCTAGACAGATTCAGAATGCAGCACCCAAAGCAGATGGAGAAATCCCCAAAGTTCCACTCAAAGGAAGTAGCAAATATTCACTAAGTATTTTTGAAGTATGGGTTAAGGCACTGCAGATAAAATTTTGAATAAAATTTGGTCTGTGCCCTTAAGCTCGGAAACGTGCAGAACATTTATGGAGAGGGAGAGTAAGGAAAAATTAACTGCCATGCAAGGTGAAAAGTACATAAAAAAGAGGTACATGTAGAATGTTACCAGAACAGAGGTAAGGGCAGTCTTTGTTCTGTCATGGAGAAGGGTACCACATGGGCTGACCCCTGAAAGACAAGCAGAATTTCACAGTTCGTCATATGCCTAACAAGCATTAGGTCCTGGGGATACAATGGTCAGCAGGAATCATGCAGAGGAGACCAGATAAAATGGGGACTGTCTAGCCATTGCCCTTCCAAAGTGACTGTGGCTCTATCTTCAATGAAATTTAATTTTCTCCTTGCAGAGAAATCAAGAATCTCATTCTGGAACTCATCACAAAACCAAAGAGAAGCCACAACACTGAAGGGGGAGTGGGGTTAGGCCCTACCAGTCTATTTGATCCCCCCCCCCCATAGCTCATGGTCCCTCTGATGCTCACACGCAAGACCAACCACCCACACTAAAACTAGATGCCACATTTCCATAAGACGTTCTATAGCTTTAAAGCCCTATGCATACGAATAATCCATTGCTACATCTGAGCTAATTACATTTCCACCGAAACCAACAGAAAATGCACTTGGCACTGTGGCTAAAGTAAAGCTTGTAATATGATCTGGGACATCACCTTGCTTTACTAGTGCAGGATAAAGACAAATATCACCATTACAGTTTGAGCAATGAGTGGCCTGAGCGTCGACACAAAAGCAGGATAAAATGCCGAAAGGTCTACCACCCGGCTTCCAAAACTAATCTCAATGCACAGTGCAGTTAAACAAGAAATGACACAGACTGTGCTAGCTAATAACAGCAAAAGAAAACAATTTAATTTAAACATGCTAATCCAAACATTTGCTTCATTTAAAGCCTGGAAAATACCATGTCATTAAATCATGTTTTCATTTCAGAAGATGACTGTCAGACCCCAAACTCTTTCATTATAATAGGAGATAGGAACACATATAAAGATAATACATTTTTAGACGAAGTCAATCAAATTGTATTTGATTCCTTTTTTTAGAAAATTTGTATAATGAACTTATGAATCCCTAAACCTAAACCACAGAGAACCCTGTACAAATTTGCTCCATGCCCATACAAATGCCCCTCTACCTATAAGTTTATCAGTTATATCTTATGGGAGCTACATCCACTGGTAAATGATAAAATTTCCTTAAAGAGAGGACTTGCTCTTGTACACAAGGATATTGCTTATGGTCTGGGATCTTCCACAGCCTAGATTTTGAGCTCAAACTGTATCTACTTTGACTGAAAGCAGGCAAACAATTGACATAGGTTTTAAGGAACAAAGCTTCTGAATTTAAGGAAAGACATAAGCAAAAATAATTAGTTTCCTTAAACCATTTAAAAGTCTTTGAAAATAATTCTAATACTGTGTTTTTCTTGGGCAATACAAATAACATTTGGTCATTACAGAAAAAGAAATGTAGGTAGGAAAAAATTTAAAAATCATTCATAATCTATAAATTTGGGCATGAAATTTCCAACTGTTGATAAAATTTTCAAAAGAGGGATTTCATTTAACTCCTCATTAGCAGCTTGCTTTGTGTACATAGAATAATACATCTGTATTTCTATTTTATTGCATATTTTCTACACTATGACTTTCAAGTTTATTATATGTATATACACTAATGAAATGTAACAGCTTCTTATTACTGGAAATTTTTGTTTCAATTTATTTTATATTTTAAAGATTTTATTTATTTATTTGACAGAGATCTCAAGTAGCCAGAGATGCAGGAAGAGAGAGAGGGGAAGGGAAGCAGGCTCCCTGCTGAGCAGAGAGCCCAACGGGATAGGGGACTGATCCCAGGACCTGGGATCATGACCGAAGCCAAAGGCAGAGGCTTTAACCCACTGAGCCACCCAGATGCCCCTCAATCTTTATTTTAAACAAACGCCCATATATTGGCATACATATGCATAATCACATCCTAAATTCCCAGGAATAAAATTTGCGAATAATAGGAAATGTAAATTTTTAAGACTTTGATGAACACTGTCAAATTGCTATGCTAAAAAGTCGGTCTCATCAACTTCCCAAAAGGAAATCTGTGAGGATGTACATTCTGTGAGGATGTACATTCCTTTATTTGAGCTATCTTCACCTTAATCTTGACTTATTTTATGGACTAAAAAAATGGCATCGGTTTTATTTTTTATGTCTTTAATTACCAGACAAGATCCACAATTTTTAATGGGTCATGCATATTTCTTTTATGATAATGCTTATGTGTTTTGTCTTGCCAATTAAAAAAGTTAGTTTCTCCATCTTCTTAATAAGTTGACAAAACTATTATTAAATATATACTCAGTCATATACACGGTAAATTTGTTGCTTGTCCTTTATTTTTAAAGCCTTCAAACATTGAAATGAAACCCACATATCCCTTCTCTCCTCCTTTTTCTCCAGATTTCTTGAGTTTTTCAGGTCTTTGCAACTCAAATATTTTTACCAGGGAAATCACGATCTAATACAGGGCTACAGCTTGAAGTGACCCATGGTCTTGAGTCACATTTCTGCCAGCTAGTTGCTGTACGATCTCCGGAAGTGAGTCAGCACCCCTGTTTCTTTATCTGTGCTGGATAATTTCTAATATCCTTTCTTGTTCTAAAATTCAGTGATTATAGGAACTAACAAATACTGAAGTTTTCATTTGGTGTACATTTACATGTTTTAGAGGAGCATTTGCTTTCAACTTAATAGAAAAAGAAATAGAAGTTAATGAAGAGAAAAGCTTGCTCAAGTAATTGATTTATTAAGAGAATAAACTTCTTGCTCAGCAGGAAAATGCAGTTGGTCTCAAATGAACATCCATTTGAAAGGCAGGCCTCCCCAGGAATGTTCTATCATTATTACAGGTTGCTCCAGTTCCCAAAAAAAGTTCCCTGAAGCTTACATAATCCATCCTGACTTTATTTAGAGGCTGACACTGAAGCAGAAGGGGCAGGTGACTAACAGGAGACAGGGAGTCAGATGAAGGGAGGAGCGTAGACCCCAACCTCCTTGCCTCTAAGGAAAACTTCTGCACACTGCATTTTTTAAGGCATGGATCCCAACTAGAAGAATTTTGACTTTTGGAAAAGAGCAAAGAAGGTCCTATTATTTACCAATATCATGTCATACCACCATGCCTAATGTGATGGTCATGTCATTCACTGGAAGGGATTTCCTGGAAGGAGAACCCAGGAGTCAGTGTAACTCAGCTCTCAATGCAGGGAGGCAAGGCCAATGGAAAGGCATTGCTGGACGTCAACATCTGGCTCTGCTCGCTGTGACCACTGTGACCTGGGCGAATGACTGCTCCTCTCTCACAGCAGCATGTCTGTCCTCAAAATGCAGATAAAGATGTACCTACTCCCTCCACCTGCAGAGGGGATCAAATGCATGCTTTGTGCTTTGGCCCGATGCCTACACGGGTGAAAGTCCTCAGCAAATGTTAGGGGTCCGTGATATACTGACCCAGATAATACAGTATTCCAAAATGTACAGAGTTGAAATCAACCTCTCCCTCGACCCCTCCTTTCCCAATCTCACTCTTGGCAGAGGTCAATAGAGATTATTTGAATAACAGACAAGGACTTTTCACGAATGGTATTTACTGAGTTTCTAGGGTATGCTCAGAAGGATGCTAGGCTTGCTGGTTGAGGAACAGAGGATGAAAGAGAAATGAAACGTGCCCAGGTGTTTCCTCTTATGAAAATAGCCCCTGACCCACTGCTCCTAACTGGGCCCATTTAAGCAATCTTTCCCTTGGTATTTCCTCCACTCGGGAGGAAACCAGTGAAAAAAATAAAACCATAGATCAATACCCCCCCTAAATAGGACCAACAATTAATTAGACAAGATAACAGAAGTTCTATTCTTAATAGTGAACCATATGCTTAATACAGTAATAAATTTATAACAAGAAAATAAACTTAAAAACTTTAAGGGATATCGGGGCGCCTGGGTGGCTCAGTGGGTTAAGCCGCTGCCTTCGGCTCAGGTCATGATCTCAGGGTCCTGGGATCGAGTCCCACATCGGGCTCTTTGCTCAGCAGGGGGCCTGCTTCCTCCTCTCTCTCTCTCTCTCTGCCTGCCTCTCTGTCTACTTGTGATTTCTCTCTGTCAAATAAATAAATAAAATCTTTAAAAAAAAAAAAACTTTAAGGGATATGGAAATTAGCTTGCAAAAGAGAAATACTATATTCCTATAAAGTGCTTTCAAAAGCACTTACAAATGTAATAAATTTCAAGGATGCATTTTCATTGGAATTGCAATTATTAGCAAATTTAGAAACATGTTCTGGGAAAAAAATCAATAAGGCAGAAGAGTCAAACAATTTTTAAAATTAAAAAAGAATAAAGAGAATAGAAGGAAGAAAAATTTAAGCTAAAAGCTTATATAGCCTGATAGTAAAAACACAATATGAAACTACAAAAAGAAAAAAAAAAATAACGTAAGTTATTTTTTCATATGATAAAAGACATTTTAAATTAGCAATAAAATTAAGATTATTTAGTAAATAGTTCTAGTGCATTTGATCAACTATTTGAGGAACAAATTATAATGCTAGACTCTTATCTCATACCACAAGGAAAGGGAAATGAGTAACTGTTTAAAATTAAACTACAAAATAGCACAGAAATTAAATACATTTCTTATCATAAAAGCAAAGAAAGAAGCAATGATGACAAAGTTTTAAAAGATTTGATGTCGGGCGCCTGGGTGGCTCAGTGGATTAAGCTGCTGCCTTCGGCTCGGGTCATGATCTCAGGGTCCTGGGATTGAGTCCCACATCGGGTTCTCTGCTCGGCAGGGAGCCTGCTTCCCTCTCTCTCTCTCTTCCTGCCTGTCTACTGTGATCTCTCTCTGTCGAATAAATAAATAAAATCTTTAAAAAAATAAATAAATAAAATAAAAGATTTGATGCCAATCAAAAAAAAATCTGTTAATTCAAGAATACCATAAATAACATTAAAAGGCAAATGACATACTTGAAAGTTAACTCAACATGTTCTTATGCCATAAAAATTAAAAAGATGAAGATGAATGTACACAAAAAAATGAGCTAAGGGCATGAATTTGCAATTCACAAAAGAAAAAATGCACGTATTATTATGCATACAAAAAATACTTAACACACTTCTAATCAGAATAATAAAAATTAAAATAACAGTGAGCTATCACTGGTTTAATCTGTCAAGTTGGAAAGACCCAAGAAGTATAATATCAGCAAAGATGACCTGACTAGGGTCAAAGTACTTATATAAACTATGAATAATGAACAAACTATTTTTGAGGACAATTTTGCAATATTTTACAAAAACCTTAAAACAGTGAAATCTACTTTCTTTAGACATTCTTACGTTCTATGAAAAAATAGAGATACTCACAAAAATGTGTATACAGGGGTGCCTGGGTAGCTCAGTGGGTTAAGCCTCTGCCTTTGGCTCAGTTCATGGTCTCAGGGTCCTGGGATTGAGCCCCTCATTTGGCTCTCTACTCAGCAGGGAGCCTGCCTCCCTCTCTGCCTACTTGTGATCTCTCTCTCTGTCAAATAAATAAATAAAATCTTAAAAAAAAATGTGTATAGAAAGTTACCATAACAGTTGTATAAAAAATACTAAATTTTAAAGAACTGTAGAACACAGAAGATACAATGCAGGAAGCCATTTAAAATTATGTCCTTGCAGAGGGGAAGGGTTCAAGATGGCAGCATAAAGAGATCCTAAACGCACCTCCACCCATGGATACAACAAATTCACAGCAATAAATGGAAATCTCTTTCTTCTGAAAAGAGAACTCAGAACTGGATGAAATGGCCTCCACAACAAAAGATGAAGATGTGAGATAAGTATGAGAGGAAAGGAACTCACCCCAACCACAATGACCCACAATTGGAAAGGGACCCCCAAAATATTAAACTTTACTTTGAAGAGTGAGGGGACTGTGCCCCACATCACACACCCCAATATGATGGTCTGGTACCAGAAAGATGAGCCCCCAACATGCCCAGTTTAGAAAGTCAACAAGATTAACTCCAGGGTAACTATAAAACTGTAGGGAACAAAGAACTTGCTCTTGAGGGTTTGGGTGCAGATACTCCTGCCCGGAGTTCCAAGGCAAAATTAATAGTTGGAAATAAACCATAAGTAAGAGACCCACTTCCTAATCATAAAGTTGCTGCAAGAGAGGCAAGAATCTGCCGTGACTTCTTCCAAGGAAGACAGGAGGGTGGCAGGCACCATTTTTCATAATCTCCTTCTAACTTACTGGTCAAGTAGCTGTCAGACACCAAAAATGCCTGCTAATTGCAGTGAGTGTGCTTTCTGCCCTGGCCACAACACACAGATGTGCCACAAGCAAGCCCGGTGCCCTATGATGCCCATACAGCATGGGTACCACAACCAGGCTGGTCAAATGCTCTAAGCCCTGCCCACCCCCTACCCTGAGCAGGCACAACCTGTCCCATGGGCAGGGACCACGGCCAGTGGGCAGAGACCCCTTGAGTGTCTGGCTCAAGAGGCCAAGAGAGACTGTGCTTCTGAACCCCTATTACCTCCCACACAAGACCATTCCCTTCAAGACTGAGAGAGCTGTTTCACCTAATACACACAAACACGGACTCAAAGTCTTCTGCACAACAAAGCAAACCAACACCAAAATGGAAAACCAGCATACTGAATGGGAGGAGATGCTTGCAAACCATACATCTGGTAAGGAGCTAATATCCAAAATACATACAAAGAACTCACACAGCTCTACAACAACAACAAAATTGACAACCTGATTTAAAAATAGATAGAGGATCTAAATAGACCCTTTTTTCCAAAGACGGCACCATTGGGCAACAGGTACATGAAAAGATGTTCAGCACTACTAATTATTAGGGAACTGCAAATCAAAACCATAAGGACATAGTGTCTCACACATGGTAGAATGGCTATTATCAAAAAAGAAGAAATAACAAAAGCTGGAGAGCATGCGGAGAAAAGAAAACCCTCACATACCGTTGATGGGTTTGTAAACTGGTGTGACCACTGTAGCAAACATGATGGAGATTCTGAACCACCACCTGATCCAGCTATTTCACTACTGGATTTTTTTTATCTAAATATGAAGAACCTAAGTCAGTAAGATATCTGCTCCTTTTTTCCTTGCAGCATCACTTATAATAGCCAAGGTATGAAAACAACCTAAATGTCCATCGATGGGTGAATGGGTCAAGATGTCTCTCTCTTTCCCACACATACACACACAATGGAATACCGTTCAGCCATTTAAAAGTATGAGATCTTGCCATTTGTGACAACATGGATGGGCCTTGAGGGTGTCATACCAAGTGAAATTAAGTCAAGAAAGAAATACTGCATGAGGATTTGACTTATACATGAAATCTAAAAACAAATTAACAAATAAAACAAAGCAAAAATGAATTCATAGAGAGAACAGACTGGTGGTTCCCAGAAGGGGAAGGGTGGGGAATGAAAGCAGTCAATTGTAGGATGATGTTCGGGACCGAGATTTTGGGGAGTGACCGCTTTGTGGTGAACAGATACTGAATTATAATGTTGTACACCTGACCCAAAATTATGGTCTTCAATATTTAGGGTTTATGTTAAAATGGAAAGACATTTGACCACTTAGTAAACGCAATATGGTACCACCTTTATGAAAAAAAAAAAGTATTCACATTAAAAAGAGAGATACAGGGGGTGCCTGGGTGGCTCAGTGGGTTAAAGCCTCTGCCTTCGGCTCAGGTCATGTTCCCAGGGTCCTGGGATCAAGCCCCACATCAGGCTCTCTGCTCAGCAGGGAGCCTGCTTCCCTTCCTCTCTCTCTGCCTGCCTCTCTGCCTACTTGTGATCTCTGTCAAATAAATAAATAAAATTAAAAAAAAAAAAAGAGAGATACAGAAAGAGGCATAAATTGGATGAGTCCATATCAAAATGTTAACTGTGGTTTATCTCTAGGTGAAAGGATTACAGATGGTATTATTTGGTCTTTTGAGATTTCTCTACATTTCAATTTCTCTGCAATAAAAATGTACTACTTTTGAAATCTGGAAAAGCAATCATATTTTGAAAAATACATAGGAAGAACCTACAAAACAGTTAATGGAAAAAAAAATCAAGTTTTCTGTTGCTGTTGTTCTTCCTATTGTTTAGATTTCATATAAACAGGAATTGATTTTGACCAAGAATCTGGTTTATCAGAGAGACACATTCACACAAATAAGGCACCCTACAGCCTAAGGGAGACCTATTGCAAACATGGATGCATATACAAAGAAAAGCAATTTTGCCTAACAATTGTGTTTTAGGTAGAGCTTCCCCGGCCTGAAAATTTCTCCAGCTGCCTCTGTTTTTGACTGATGGAGACTGTGGCAGGAGGTTCTTGAAAGTGATGGAACAGCTGAGCGCACGGCTGATGGACTCCCACCCCTAACTGTGCAGGACTCCGTTCTGTTACTCATAAGCTAACCTGACAGTATACAATACTGAGGGTACTGAGTGTTCCCCCTCTGAGATCTCTGGCGAGAGCACCTGCCCTGAACTCTCCAAGGCTGTAAGCAGGGAGAGTGCACTTATGCTCAGAATGAGTCACACTAGCTCAGCCCACGCAGCTCTAACTCCTCAGTAGCTGCTGCTTCACCTCCCTGGTCAGAAGGGATGGGAGCCTTCCTGAGGACGGGCCCGAGAGAGCTAGCATTCAGCTCCAGCAGCATGCTTCTAACATCCACCACAGAATGCCTGTTCTCTCCCTTCAAGCTCTCTGGAGTCTCTGCCCCAACAACCTTCCGAGTTCCAGCTCCCTCCTCAGATCTCCACCCCGCCATGGGTTTGTCTTTGTCTGCCTTCCTGTGTAAATAGGTCAGATCATGTGACTCTTTGGATCTGACACTCCAGGGGTCCCAATTTCACCAGAAGCTAAGGCTAAAGTCCTTACAATGATGCATAAGGCTTTAAAGATCCCACTCACCGCAGCTACTCCTCCCCGGCTCGGCACTCTGCAGCCACACTGGCCTCCCGGCTGCTCCTTGCTCAAGCCAAGAACATTCCTGCCCTGTGGCATTTGCACTGGGTGTCTCTGCAGCCTGCAACTCTCTCGCCCCAGATACGAGAATGGGCCCCTCACTCATTCCAAGTCTCATCAATTGCCAACCTCACAGAGAGGACCGCCCTTCCCACAGCCAGAATTGCCCATCTGCCCTACCTGTTGTATTTTTTTTCTCCCTAATACATCTATCTCATAATTTATTATGTTTATTTCCTATTTCCAATTGCTGGGATATGGACCCTACAGAGGTAAGGATTTTTACCAGCTTTGTTCATCCTCCTCCCCAACATCCTAAAGCAGTGCCTGGTACACTGTGGGCTGTCAGTAAATATCTACTGAATGAATAAAAGAACAACCACCAAAGGGGGGAACAGAATGCGTACTGATTTTGGAACCACTTGTGCCATATGTGGTGTCACTCCTGCCCTACAATTTTTAAGTGAGACGTCCCATCTCGGAAAAGAAAGTCCGAAAGTCAACAGATGCTTGTAAAAAGCAACTACTGGAACTTGATGGGTACAGAGTCCAGAAACAGAAAGGTTCTCTTCTATGAAGCTCCTTTCATGAAGATCCCCTTCCATTATCAGGACTAGATCTTAGGAGCTATAACCACCTTGGTGAACCAGGAGAACAGTGAGGAATTATAAGGAGTAGCCCCCAAGCCTCCAGATCCAAAGAGGCACAGATGCTTGGCTGTCTGGGACAAATCTTCGAATCACAGAATGTCAAAATCAGGTAGAATCTTTGTGGCTCCAGGGGCCAGTCCCCGCACTCTACAGAGAAGAAAAGCTAAATGCCAGGGACGTTGAGGTCACCCTGGCATTTCCTAATCCTAGTTAGAGAGGAGGACAAACACTAAAGCAGAAAACTTTTTAAAAAATCATTTATCTTAGAAAAAGACTCTTCCTGACCCTACCCCAAGCCTTGCAGGCTGATCCCGGATGTAGGTCTGCATATTTATGCGTCACAGCAGATTCAGAAATAATTCCTCTTGTCTGAGTCAGATAACGCTGCATATTTTAATTCTGCCAGCCGCTTCAGACCCTGCGCTGTCTCAGACGCACGAGACATCTTATTAAATCAACTATTGGGGGGATGGGGGAGGGGAAAGCCAATTTAAAATAGACTGTCTCAAAAATTGCCTTTATATGATTTATGAGTTTTAAGTAATCTCTATTCAGATTGTCACTTCCAAGAATCTGATTAAAATTATTAGTTGACAGAAGAAAGGCGGAAGTGAGATTTAAAAGTAAAAGAAAACCTTGCAGGTTTTTCTTTGATTTCCGTACCTACCCCTGATACTGCAATGCTAACTAAAACTATACATATGTCTCATGCGGTGGGAGAAGGTGGGACAAGTCAAGTTAATAACGCTGCCAACAAAGGCAGACGATTATACCTTTATTCATAGGCTCTTAAAGTTTTTAAAATGCAGCACAGCCATCGCCAATGACTGGCATCTACATCTGGGTTGCTTGTGGGATCAGTTGTCAAACTAGTATTTCATTAATATAGTTTTTTTTTTTCATTGTGACTTTTTAAGATTTTATTTATTTATGTAGGCAGAGAGGCAGGCAGAGAGAGGAAGGGAAGCAGGCTCCCTGCTGAGCAGAGAGTAGGATGCGAAAGCAGGGCTCCTTTCCAAGACCCTGGCATTACGACCAAAGCCAAAGGCAGAGGCTTTAACCCACTGAGCCACCCAAGTGCCCCTCATTGTAACTTTTAAAGCATTGAATTCAAGCATGCAATGTGGAGTTGCTAGGAATTACTGAGCTAGATCAGTCTTCCAAAGATTTAGCTTGGATGCAGCAACAGAAAGGTGAGATCTTTGGCAGGGACAGATATGTATGTTCTGAGACCTACTGAGCTTTGGCAAAGGCCTTACAGCCATGTCTGGGGCTGGATGGACAACTTTAAGTGGTTTTCCCTCTCCCTCCGTGGGCTTAGCAGAAAAATACCTAGGAAATACAGTATGTTGAAGTAAGCCCTAAAAATGCAGCTCAGAAAGCTTCAACACAGTTGGCTTTAGTGTAAATGGCGGAAA
Organism: Mustela nivalis; assembly: GCF_964662115.1. NCBI lineage: Eukaryota > Metazoa > Chordata > Mammalia > Carnivora > Mustelidae > Mustela > Mustela nivalis. The sequence continues at coordinate 81,234,890 of NC_139028.1, read as the reverse complement.
TGTGAAGGAATTAGGTGGCAAGAAGAGGCCCTTAGAAGTGGGTCTATAATGTGGTCCTGGGAACCACAGTCCGGAACTCGGGAGGGTAAGGAACAAGGCTCCCTGCACCCATGCAATGACTCCTCCCTCACTAATCTCCTTTCCTACTTCCCTACTTTCTATCTCTTCCAATTATCAAGATGCTGAGTTTTTAAACCAGTGGGATTATGCCAAAGAGGTAAGACCAAAAGTTTTGCCTTTACTATAAAACAACAAGTGCCGCATCTATCAGTAATTCCCTTCACTCACCCCTGTCCTTCATTCACTCCCCCATTCCACATTCACTGATGGCTTACATTCTGCGAGGCAGAAAATCGGAAATCAAGGTGAGTCAGTATTACATGTAAGAACAATGAAACTCTATCTAATGTGCTGAACCATCTCAGACCCCAAAGAATATGAGGTTTCCTGTTCACATAAGGGAAAAAAATAATGAAGGGGACTCGGGGTCATACTGGTTGGCTCCAAGACATTGCAATTTCAGATTCATTCTTTTTTTTTTTTTTAGATTTTTATTTATTTATTTGACAGAGATCACAAGTAGGCAGAGAGGCGGGCAGAGAGAGAGGGAAACAGGCTCCCTGTGAAGCAGGGAGCCCAATGCGGGGCTTGATCCCAGGACGCTGGGATCATGACCTGAGCCGAAGTCAGAGGCTTTGACCCACTGAGTCACCCAGGTGCCCCACAATTTCAGATTCTGGAACAAAGAAGGAAGAAGTGTGTCTCCTCCTCTCAAGATGCTACTTATGGTAGCTCATTGGCAAAAATGCCCTTAATAATGTCCTACCTTGCAGACGTACCTTTGGGCAGTCCCTACCACACTCACTCTAGTCTCAGCCATGTGGCAATAGAAACTCAAAAGATACATCCTATGATAGAAGCAAATAAAGGGTTTATGTGCAAACCTAGACATGTTCATCAAATGCTATCTAACTCAGATCTTGAAGCCAATTTGCTTTGTTTCTTGAATCATAAATATGTGAAGTAGTTAGAGTTTCTGGAATCACCTCAGATCCAAATCAACTCAAGTTGGTTTAAATGATGTAATTCTGGAAGGAAAGATAAATGTGTAAATAATATATGGCAAAATAGCTGGTCAGGAAAAGGTTTAGCAAAAAAAGCAAATATTGAAAAGGATAATGAGAGACTTCTGATAATAGCTAGAGGGACCACATAGCCCAGCTCTCTTCCAAAGACTGAGGCTCTTACTCCCTCAGAGTCCAAGGGTGTTGGCAGCTGATACCTCTTAGCTGATTCTATTTTTAGGCATTTCCCTCAGCCAAGGAGGCTGCCTTGCCCAAAGTCCTATCCCCTTCATTGACTTGCCCAAGGTCATACTCAATGACATCTCTGCCAGATTAACGCAATCCTTTTATTTCAATGCAAGTCAACTGCCAAGCCACCCCAGCTCCAGAACTTCCTCCACAATTGGCTGTGGCAGTTGTTATGACTACAGGCCATGTCTACTGCTTCCTTTTCTCAGTCCCACATCTTTCACTTCTTCACACATGTGTACCCCGAGACGCTGCCCAGTAAAATCCCTGCAGGCCAGACTCCTAGTCAGAGTGGGTTTTCTGGAAAACTGCATCCAAGGCACTTTCAGAAGCATGGCCTTGCCAGACGCGAGTAAGAGCAGCAACCATAGGAGGAAGCCATCACAGAACGAACAGGATAACGCCAAAAGAGGAAAATGACAAGAAGCCATCAGATGCAGGAACATTGCATGTGCATGAAAAGGAAGAAAGGGAAGTAACCCAAGAGAGAGAAAAGTAGTTGGTAAACAGTGCTAAGCATATCCTTGTGACTGTGACCCATGTTTTTCACAGTCCTAAGAATGTAAGAATCGTGTTTGTTCACAACATTGAAAAGTCACAGGAGCCAGAAAATCAAAAGAAACTAAGTAGATGAAAAACTTCTCTGCTTGGGGCGCCTGGGTGGCTCAGTGGGTTAAGCCTCTGCCTTCGGCTCAGGTCATGATCTCAGGGTCCTGGGATCGAGACCCACTTTGGGCTCTCTGCTTGGCAGGGAACCTGATTCCTTCCTCTCTCTATCTGCCTGCCTGCCTCTCTGCCTCCTTGTGATCTCTGTCAAATAAATAAATAAAATCTTAACCACAAAAAAAAAAAAAAAAAAAAAAAAAAAACCAACTCTGCTAGAAGAGAGAACAAGGAGAACATGGTCATGTTACCTCAGAGAGAAATGTTAAGAGGTAGGAAGATGTCAAATCATCGCATGAGACAAACACACAGATCTTCATCATCAGGAATACAAATGAAAATCTAAGAGAAGACTTGAAGAAATGAAAATTATAAGGAATACTTTGACTTTTTGTAATGAATATGAAAATTTTGAAAACAGGCTGTCCTCTAGGTAACAGATGATGACACATTGATTCAGAAGTATAAAACTGGACTACATCAAAAACCATGTAAGAAAAGACATCCATAATTATTTTCAAAAAAGCTTTAGACCTACTTTTGCCAGAAAGTTGTTTAAAGCTTTGCACCTGCCAATAACCCCTGGGCTATACAGTGTCCCAAGTTAAAGAAAAAAGAATTGACATTCCCTGATGAGCTACAGGCAGGCCTTCTGTAGAGCTGATGAAATAGTAAGAAACAGAAAAGTGCCATCTGAGTGTGGTAGAATATGCCTTGGGGGTTAGAGACAAGCACTACGATGTGGATGTGAACTCTCCTTCAACCTAAGACGGTAAACCCCTTGGCTCTGAGCTTCTCCGACTTGGAAAATTCAACTTCTACATGGTGTGTTGATCACCCCAGTTTTGGCATGCTTCCCTCACAAACTAGGAGGACACTAGGGAGTGTATCCATTCACCTGCACCCTTAGTTGACATACAAGCTTTATGATACATGTGAGCTGGGTCAGTAGACAAACCAAGCACAGCAACCTTGAACTGAGTGTTTGTTATCCTTCTTGAATATAATTCACTTCAGAAAGTTCTGACAGTAAGCTAACAAAGAGAGCAACTGAAATCGAAAAGATGTAGTTGATCACTTCTTGCATAAAAATATGAGGGCTGTTGTATTTTTATTTTACCTGCATTTCTCAAAAGCAACATTTTTCATACTTGATTCTGTTACCCCTAAGGTTCATGGGTACACTCACAGGGATCCTTGAGTAGTCAACAGGGATTTTATATTTTTCTCTCTCCAATCATCTGAAAGGTAACTTTTTTAAAAATCTGGAGAAAATGAATTGGCAAAGCTGGATTTGGCCTGCAGGTCATAGATGATAATTGTGAATGGCCTCGTGATTTTGTTACAACTGTCCCCAAGTATTACTGTTTAAATTGTTGAGTTCTGATAAGAACAAAGTAGGGCCTACATTTTGCATTTTCATCAAGAGATGCCATGAGTGAGTACTTGGCAGTGATGGGGAAAACAAGAATGAGGGCCTGAACTGGGCCTTTCCCAAGTGCATGATACTTGATGCTGAACCCAATGACCTTGGGCTGAAGCAATCAGTACACAGTCACATCATACACAATGGTTTGAATTCAACAAAATGTTATTAACCACATATAATGAGTACTGTTAGTTTGATGTTTATGGTTTCATGGTATATAATTATGAGCTATCATAATAGGCATATTCTTAATTTTCATATTCTATGAATGTTATTCTAATTATCTTTTAAAATAATTGGAGTGATCACAAGTTGATCAAAATATTTTTTCCTTTAAAACCTAGTCTACACTTTTCTGAGATTTAGAATGTCTGCCTTGGAGAATCAATTAAAATACCATTAACACTACTAAAAAGAGTTCAGTAATGAAGAGATACAGAGTAAATACACAAAAATCAATAGCATCCTTAAACGCCAGCAATAAAAAGGTACAACACATAATGAAAAAAGATAATCACTACATTAGCACAACATATGATAACCAGGAATAATATTAACAAGAAGCATTCAGAAAGGACATATGTTGGAGGGGAAAAAAAAAGCATAAAACTTTACCTAGAGACTCAAAAGTACTTGAACAAATGGGAAGGCATTTGTGATAAAACTAAGTAATACTTAACAGGCAATTATTCTGAAATTTAATTATACATTTAATTCAATTTCAATGCAAGTCCAGACAAGATTATTACTGAAATGTGACCATGTTGGTCCAGAAGAATAAAATGGTGAGAATAGTCAAGAATGTGTAGCAAAAGATAAGAAATGAGAATGTGGTCTGAAAAAAAATAATAATAAAATGAAATCAATTTAACAAGTTTCTGGCAGAACTTCTTAGAGTCTTCTTTTTTTTTTTTTTTAAGATTTTATTTATTTATTTGACAGACAGAGATCACAAGTAGGCAGAGAGGCAGGCAGGGAGAGAGGAGGAAGCAGGCTCCCTGCTGAGCAGAGAGCCCGATGCAGGACTCCATCCCAGGACCCTGAGATCATGACCTGAGCCGAAGATGGAAGCTTTAACCCATGAGCCATCCAGACGCCCCTTTTTAGAGTCTTCTATGTAAAGTATGACTTATATCTAAGGAAGGGATGAATAGAAAAGTATGTGGCATTTACCGAGTATATCTGAATAGGAAACTCCTCCTTATACAACAGTTCTTCTGCTTATCTTTGTACACCAGAGACCATAATTTGAGAAAAGGTCAAAGTAAACATCTCCTGGACTCTCAGTTTCTCAACCTCAAAGCCCTTTTCCCTCAGCCCTTTCCCTCAGCTTCAGCCTTCTCACACCACTCCTCACACCCACACCTCAGTAGCAGCAGCAGCAAGCGTACCACCACCAACTGTCACGTTTCACACCTCTACAGGCAAACCACTAGCTCTTACCCTCCACACTCACATGCGCAGCTTCACCTCTGCCATCTTTTCCACCTCATGCAGGCAGTGGTCCACTGATCTACTCTTGGCTTTCTCCCTCTTCACCAGCTTTCTTCCCTTTGCTTGCTCTGGATAGCCTAGATTCCACATCTTTCTTTTTCATCATTCCACTGATCTCAACTCCCTTGGCCATCTGTTCCTCGCCATACTTGTCTAGAAAAAACCCTAAATGTTGTAGAACACAATTCTCCACTTCTCTGCCTTCAAACAGTTCAAAGTTTCAAGAAACAAATTTATGCAATCTGCTTTATGGAGCTTCAAAACGCTCTAAGACATTCCTTTCAACCTCTCTCTCCCATCTCTGAGAAGACTAGTCAAACTTCTCTCCAGATTCCAAGAATGTGTGCGCTCCAGCTCCCACCTGATATCCCCACTACACACTCCACACAGAACACAAGCTCATTTAGAAACACTCATCTTTTAAACACCAAATCAACACTCCTACACACACCCATCTTTTACTTCTTACTAAAAGAAATGTCCATCCTCTTATCAATGGGCATTTTCTCTACTTGTTCTCTAGATTGTATATTACTTGTCCCCCTAAAAGACACCCCCTGTTGAACCTCGCCTCTGTTGGATCTTTTCTATCTGTGTTTGTAACAGGCTCTAATACCATTCATCTTAAAAAATGAACATACATGCATACAATAACCAAAGAGTAACAGGAACAAACTTCAGCTTGTTCCCCAATCTGTCCCCTGCTACCAGCCCATTTTTATGCTACTGTTTAACATTTCTCAGTAGAGTCGTCTGCATGTGCTTTTTCACATTTTTACCTTTAAAGCACCTGCCCTCGGCTCAGGTCATAATCCCAGGGTCCTGGGATCGAGCCCCACATTGGGCTCTCTGCTCAGGGGGATGCTGCTTCCTCCTCTCTCTCTGCCTGCCTCTCTGCCTACTTGTGATCTCTGTCTGTCAAATAAATAAATAAAATCCTAAAAAAAAAGAAAAAGAGAGATAGCTTTCTGATCCCCTAATGTCTCTCAGCAACATTTGACAGAATTATCTCCACCTCGTTCAAACTCTGTCCGAGGCTCCTGCCTTCTCACTGAAGGCACCTTCTGGCTCCCTGAACACAATATGTCAGTGCTCACTGCTGGCCCTTCCATCTCCACCCAAAGTTTAAACTTTAAGATTCCTCAGGACCTGGTCTGACCTATCATTCTCACTGGATGAAGTCAAGAATTTTTAAGCTTTCAAGTATCACTTATATCCTGACAACTCATTAAATTTATGTCTTCAGGGTGCCTGTGTGGCTCAGTAGGTTAAGCCTCTGCCTTCAGCTCAGGTCATGATCTCAGGGTCCTGGGATCGAGTCCCACATCGGGCTCTCTGCTCAGCAGGGGGCCTGCTTCCTCCTCTCCCTCTCTCTTTCCCTCTCTGCCTGCCTCTCTGCCTACTTGCAATCTCTCTCTGTCAAATAAATAAATAAAATCTTTTAAAAAAAATTATGTCTCCAGTACAGACTTCTTTGGACTTGAGATTCATATATCCAATCTCTTACTATTCAACTCCACTTGATTATTACACAGATAGAGCAACGAGAACATATCCCAAATAAATTTTATTTTCCCCTCTAAGTGATACCATCATCCACATAATTACTAATCCCAAAACTCTGTGGTCATCATGGATTCCTCCCTTTCTTTTACTCTACGCTATTTAATTCATCTGTGAGAATTATCTATTTAAACAGATCTCAAATCCATTCACTTTGCTCCATCTTTACAGCTACTCTCCTATCACCACCCTCTCTCCCTGGAGAAGCTTCTGTGGAGTCCTTGCTTCCATGGTGACCTCCTCCCATTCATTCTTCATAAAGCCGTCACTGATCTACAAAAAAATCTAAATCAATGTTCTGCCTCTGCTTAGAATCTTTCAGTAGTAACCCCTTACACTTAGGAAAAATTTAAGATCCCTTAAAATAGCCCCCAGACCTTTTAAAACACAGACTCTGCCAGCCTCCTGAACTTCATGATGTGCCTCTCTCCCCCCACTGTCTTGAAACAAAACCACAATCCTTAGAACACACAAAGCTCCTCCCAAATAAAGGCCTTGACTTCCAGAATTATTAAAATCTATGGAGATTTTATTTTCTCATTTAACATTCACCCTCACAAGTTCAGAGTCAGACTATGTCAATCTCTTGACTGTTACATCTGCTGTAACGAATACAGGTGCTTGGCCATTGTAGAATCTCAGTATTTTTTAAGTTAGTGAATGAAAACAAGTACTCTCCTTGCCCACTCACTCTTTTCATCCCAGATAGGCCTATCATCTATCTGTATATGTTTTGAAAAGATCTTTTTTTTTCATGGACATGCCCCCTTTTTCGCCATGGTGAGTTAATATTATCAAATAATCAGTATCAATATGTTACTCTCAGTGTGCTTATGACAATTTCAAAGACTACTTCAATACACGGCTCTGCAATTACCATTCATTCTGGATCTTCAATTTACCAAAAGGCATGTGAATCCACTAAAAATGACCAAAAAGATAGGCATTTCAGTGAAACGAAATCTCAAGAACCACGTTCTGTATCGTGCAGCAACTGCCACAATGGTACATCAAATTTTGTAAAATTCAGTCTCCAGTGTTGCTGGAACACATGGGTTCCCTGACCTCCCCTTCGGATCTCATCAGATGTTTTCAAACATCATCACCAGCAAGTCCCCAGGTCAGCACGGCAAAGGACTGCCTCCAACCAATAAGAGATGAAAAGAAAAGTAGGTGCACCAAGGGAGTTACTTTCTGCAGGGTAGGCTTCCATTACAGACACTTAGTGCCCAGACTTCTGACCTACAGTGGTACATGTCTGGGCTAAGTTTTTTGGCAGACATTATAGACTGTCTGAGTAAGACCACTGTTGACTATCTCAATGGATATTCTTCCATGGCATTTCTAAGCTCAAAATCACCTGTGAATATTTATTTTCCTGGTCCATTGCCCTTGAGACCCTGTCTTTCCTGTGGGCTCATGAGCACAGTAGTAGGCCCATTGTCCTGAAAAAGGGTCCATGGCATATCAGGGATATATACATTTGTTCAGGAGTCTAGGAGACCCATATAATATATTTCAACAATAAAATGAACATTTTCATGTCACTATATTTGGGATAATCTGGATGTACTCTTCATAACTGAGCACTGCCATGCAATTTTTGTGTCCTTTTTTTTTTTTTTAAATTTACAATGCACTGTATATTTTAAGTACTATTAACAAATGACAAAGAAGTGAATTTGACTGATAAAGGATTCAGGACAGATGGTATTTACAGAATGTCCTTTAAAAAAAGATGTAAGGGCATCTGGGTGGCTTAGGTAGGCTTCTGCCTATGGCTCGGGTTATGATCCCAGGGTCCTGATTTGAGTCCCACATCTGGCTCCCTGCTCAGCAGGGAGTCTGTTTCTCCCTCTGCCCTTTACCATGCTCTCTCTCACTCTCTCTCTATCTCAAATTTAAAAAAAAAAAAAAAAATCTTTTAAAAAGTAAATAAGAAAAAAAGAAGACTTCAGAGTGGTGCAAATATAGAAAGTGGAGACAAATGAGTCATCAAGCCACAGTTGATGGTGCTCACATGCCAGATCCGAAGACCCTGTGCCTCCCAATCCATGATACACACACACTGCTAGTATTTAATTAAGTTCAGCAAAATACTACCCCTCCTCATGGTGAATCAACATAATTCATTTGAATTTTATTAGTTATGGCTTTGTTTATATTTAACTAGTAAATTGACTTGTCTTTGTAGTCATATAAGAGGTATAATTATTAGAAATACATACCTAATTTGTGTTTATACATATTTAAGAACTATTAGAATAAACATATAAATCAAGGCCTGTTATTTTGGGTTTTTTCCCTTTTAAAAGTTTGTAAATCCTTTTCTAGTATAAAAAGCATGTTCAGAATCAGACTGATCTAAGCTCAAACCCCAGCTCTAAAAACAACTCGTGCTGTGGTCTCTACAGAGCAATTTACACGTGCCCTTGGAACCACAGCTTCTCCAAGTTGTAAGCCCATCAAATGTGTTCTGTCCTAACCACCGAGCCTACAGCTGGTGACAAATAATACCTGGTCTCCCTTTAATTGACTCCCTGACTTGCTGCTGTGTAAGATCACCTTAAAATCAGAACTCCATCTCTCCATTGAGTGGTCACCCGTTAATGAAACAATATTATATTGGTATTAACCCTGTGTATTTTTATAACACTTAACTATGTTAATCCATAACTATGCAAAGTAATTAAGACATGATGAGCCCAATCTTACTGATGCGGAAAGTAAATTTTTAAAATAGTCAAGAGCCTTCCTGAGAGTCACCCACTGATACAGGATCAATGGTATAGTTTGCACTCAGCTTCTCCAAGTCTTTTTAGTCAAGTGGCACTGTTCTCATAACTATAATATATCCAGATTACAATCAAGTAAATCCTCTAAATCCTTTCCGTGTGGCATCCTGTTGGTTTGCTGATGAGTACAAGAAAAGGTGTCACTTTTTGATAAGTAATGTGCACCCTTATAAAACAACAGAAAGTTGAAAAAGAAAAGCTGGACAGCCATAACAGGGAATACTGGTTTTAACGCCAGGACACGGATTACTGAACTTGACGATTTCATTTTTTCCCTCTTTTTAGCATTCCGCTCGTAACTGCATCCTTTTAAATTTTAAAGCCGATTATCAATTCATGCTACAAAGAGATTGTGTAATGGCTTTAGAAATTATATTAGGTCAGAGAACAAGTTATTTTTTTTTTCTAATGACCCAAGATAATATGAGTGATAAGTGATTTAAGCTTTGGCCATGAAAATACAGATACAGTTGAATTTCCACTAAAATTAGGAAACTTCTCATGCTCATCTTTTTATCCAATATTGGTTGAGAGCCAAAGAAGTCAAAGATCAGTGGACACTACTAAGAGAAATGGCAGTGTCCAGGCAGGCATAAAAATTCCCTCTTACAAGTACCCCATAGCCTTCTCTGTGCTCATGTCACGAAAGGTCTAAGCCCACACTACCAACAAATAGCTCTCGGTGCATTAAGATGAAAGATGCAGGAACACAGGAAGGATATCAAGAGTAGAGGACTTCAAGGCTATAACACATGATGCCACAGGTACATATACTGGCTTAACAGAATTCAGTTCCTTCTAAAAGCATACAAAGATGAGTCAAAAAAATGTTGCTCAATTCATATATGTAATAGAGGAAAAATTAAAATAAACTGGAAGTTCAAAAATATTGGAATGATCATATAATTCATTCAATACTTGTGAAAGGATCTTGTTCAGCCACATTAAATAGATGTTTACAAAGAATTCTAAGGACAAAAGGAAGTGCTTTTAACATGATGCCTTTTTTTTTCTTTTTTTCTTTTTTTGATGCCTAGTATTTCTTAAGAGGTGTAAATATTCAATGTGATCCCAACTGTGCATAAAGAAAGTATATGGGTGTACAGAACAAAGTTGGGAGGAAATACGTGAATACTTGTCGTAATTTTACATAATTGAGATTAGAAGGAAATACGCTTCTACTCATATTTAACCTGTATTTTCCTGTATGTTGCAACTGTATGTTATTAATTTTTTTTCTCAGTAAAGACATTAAATTACACACCCTCTACAAAACTATTAACTTGAGTTTCATCTATTGCAGAAGGGATGACCTTCCTTCAAAACCAGACTTTGTTACACCAGAGATAAAAGCATGGTGCGGGTCAATGGAATAAAGGCTTGGGGATGTGCTACCTCAGAGGGGACTCCAGACTACCTTTGGGAATTCCCACTCTCCGATTTCATGCATTTTAGAGAAGGGTTTTCCTCTCTGTTAACCCCTGCATGGAGACTCAGTAAAGTCAAACCTGCCATATAATTGGCGCTTTTTGTTTTACACAATGAAAATTGAGACAGTTGGCAATCAGGGCATTGGAGACTTTTAACGAGGATTAGGTGTGGTACAGATCTTCACCAGAATACTGAATTTTTCCCCATATAGAAAATCATGTAGGGACGCCTGGGTGGCTCAGTTGGTTAAGCAGCTGCCTTCGGCTCGGGTCATGATCCCAGCGTCCTGGGATCGAGTCCCACATCGGGCTCCTTGCTCTGCGGGGAGCCTGCTTCTCCCTCTGACTCTGCCAGCCACTCTGTCTGCCTGTGCTCGCTTTCTCTCCCTCTCTCTCCCTGACAAATAAATGAATTAAATCTTAAAAAAAAAAAAAAAAAAGTACTTACCATAGAATTTACGGGACGCCTGGGTGGCTCAGTTGGTTAAGCAGCTGCCTTCGGCTCAGGTCATGATCCCAGCGTCCTGGGATCGAGTCCCGCATTGGGCTCCTTGCTCAGCAGGGAGCCTACTTCTCCCTCTGCCTACCATTCTGTCCGCCTGTACTCGCTCTCTCTCCCTCTCTCTCTCTGACAAATAAATAAATAAAATCTTTAAAAAAAAAATCATTTAAAAAAAAAAAAAGAAAAGAAAATCATGTAACAGTCATAAGTTTTTTTTCTTTATTGGTCTTATATAAAATCTAAAGGCAGATTAAAATGAGGATTAAAAACAAAAAAGAAGAAGCACTGAAGTTTCTCTTCCCTCAAATTCTATTCCCCTTAAACATAGCACCTTCCATTGACGACTCACCTGCCACCTGACTTCCATTTAGTCTTAGTCCAACTCCTTCTTACCTCTTTGACCTGTCAACCCCTCCTCTAACCTGGTGCTACCCAAAATGGTTATTCTGAAGACATTTTATTTTAACTCACAAGTTAAGGACTGGGTATGGAGAAGTAAATCAGCACACTACTTCCTTTATAAACAGCCTTGCTGCAAAAAAAAAAAAAAAAAAAAGGAACAAAAAGGAACAAAAAATGTCATCTGAAATAAGTAGCATGTTTGAAGATTTTGCTGATTTATGTTTTGGAGTAAGCTACTTTTCCTTGTCATAGACTAGTAACAAACATTTGAAAATCAGCATTAGTCCATACGTCAGTTGCTCTAAAATTCTAGTTCAATGTGTTCAATGATAAATTCACTGGATAAAATAACACAGGACAACAGACCAAAGAAAGTAGTGAGAGACTAGGATGCTCAGAAAGGAAGTCTGTTAGAAAGGGACAGATGAGTTGGTAAGAAAAAGTTAGTGCAGAAAAGAGCTAAAGAATTTCTAGGTAAGGGAAACAAGGAGTGCAAAGATCCTGACGTGCAATACAAAGTTAAGTATGATAAAGTTATTAAGTATTAAAACCTATTTTGAACATCAACTTGAATGGAGCACCCAAAAAGGGTGCTACAGAAGACAAATCCCATAGGCTGTTAAGTGGGATTTCATTTACAAAATATTCCCTGGTCAAGCAAGTATGGAAAAGGCTGAAAGAAGTTTAAGCCACCAAAAACCAAATCAACCAACCTCAGTCACTAAAGCACATCTTACCTCTCTGTGTTACCTAAAGCCCAAGTGGAGATATGCAATTTAACAAGTTAATTTTACAAATGAAAATAGGAAGGTCTGAAGATGTTTGGTGACTTCATCCCCACCCACTAGTATGCTAATAAATGTTTAGAAAAAAATTAGAAACAAAAGTATGTAAAATATTATTTTCTACATATGTATATATAATATGTGGAAGGGGAGTAAAAAGGAATTTCTTTTAGTATCTTTCTGAATTTAAGTGAAAAGGATGTTATATATGAAATTCATACGAAGAAAAAAAAAAAAAACACCAGTTAAAAAATGGAAAGAAGCACACACTTATCAATAATTACTTTAAAAGGGCGCCTGGGTGGCTCAGTGGTTAAAAGCCTCTGTCTTCAGCTCCCATGTCGGGCTCTCTGCTCAGCAGGGAGTCTGCTTCCTCTTCTCTCTCTGCTTGCCTCTCTGCCTACTTGTGATCTCTGTCTGTCAAATAAATAAATAAAATGTTTTAAAAATAAATAAATAAATAAATAAATAAATAAATAAATAAAATGATTACTTTAAAAGTAAATGGTTTATGGGGCGCCCAGGTGGTTCAGTGGGTTAAAGCCTCTGCCTTGGGCTCAGGTCATGATCCCAGGGTCCTAGGATGGAGCCCCACATTGTTGGGCTCTCTGCTCATCAGGGAGCCTGCTTCCTCCTCTCTCTCTGCCTACCTGTCTGCCTACTTGTGATCTCTATCTGTCAAATAAATTTAAAAAAAAAAACCACAGACTAGAAGTAGAAGGTGGAAAAAAGATATTTCATGCAAATGGAAACAAACAAACAAACAAAAAGCCTGGGTTAATTAAGAAGGTTCTTACAAATAATAAAGCAGTCACACCAACAAGAGAATATAACAGTATTGTAAATATCTATACACTCACCATCGAAGAACCTAAATACTGCAAATATTGACATAAAAAATTGATAGTAATACAGTATTAGTAGAGGACTTCAATACCCTACTTATATCAATGGATAGATCATCCAGGCAAAAACAAAAACAAAAACAAAAACAAAAAACTATATCTATATCTCAATAAGGACACAATGTCTTTGAGTGACACATTAGATTATATGGGCCTAAGAGACATATAAAGAGCATTCTATCCAAAAGCAGCACAATTCACATTCTTTCCAAGTGCACATGCAACACTCTCCAGAATAGATGACATGTTACAGTGCACAAGTCTTGATAAGTTTAGGAATATTTAAATCATATCTTTTCCACCTACAACAGTATGACTTGAAATCAATCATGAGAAAAAAACACAAATATGTGGATTAGACAAGGTGCTACTAAACAGTCAATGGGTCAGAAAAAATCCATGTCAGGGAAGTAGCCCCATCAACCCCATAGAAAGCAGCCCACCAGCCCCACAGAAAACTTAGTTTGGGGACTTCCAGGGAAGACAGCAGAGTAGGGGGATCCTAAGTTCACCTCCCCCCATGGATACAACTAGGTAACACTCAACATCAGTATACACAACACGAAAAATGACCCTAAGACTACCAGAGCAGATTCTCCACAGCTAAATCTTAAGAAAATGCCACACCGAAGAGTGTAAAAGGGCAGAGACATGGTCAAGAGCCAAACAGATCCACTATCCATCTAGAGCAGGGAGGGACAGAGAAAAGAGAAACACACCCTAAGCCAGGCACCCTAGGCACAGGGGACCCACATGAGGAAAAAAAAATCCCAGTAACATTTGGCTTTGAAAACTGTAAAAGCCCAACAATTAGTGGAGCTTAAGATCTGGAACTTTAAAAATCAGTGAGTTCAGCTCTGAGAGAGCCAGAACAGCATGAGGAAGCAAGTTGCCACCCTTCAAGAGATAGCACAACAGACAACCTCAAGGACGTGCAGCACAGAAGCAGCAGTTTGAAGAACCCGTGGGGCACATAGGAAGGAGGTCTGTATACTAACCTCAGAGGGACAGGGTTCCCCGGGAGACCTCTCCAAGAACCAAAGGATTGGGAGGCGCCGTTTCCCTTCCCCATACCTCGGCCTAGAAACATAGACAACTACAGAAACAAGCTGAACATCAGTGCTCCCCACCTAGCTTGTTAACAGCAAACCTGAACCCAATTTCTCCACTACAGCCAGGGCATTAGTTTTCCAGGGCAGCTGACACCCATGGCACACTGGTGCAATCCTTGTTGATACCACACAACCCACCCCAGCATGCTCCTTCCAACTAGTACCCTCCAATATGTCCACAGCCAGAGCCCATCCACAGCAGTGCCACAAGCCTGCTGGCACAGTGCAAGTACCACCACCAAGGGCCAGTACCAATCCAAAATGACTCCTTCCCAAGGGAGAAGGAGAGATAACACTCCAGTCTCATAGCAGCCCCAGCAGAGGGCTAGAGCAGACATCTGGTTTGAGACAGGTCACGCCCACCTGTGAAAACTTCAGAACAGATAACACAGAAGAAGCAACCTGCAGTTTGGTGCTACTGCATCTCTCTTAAACACCTGGTCTGGCTCAACTCATGCCCAAGGCAGCCCTAGACTGGCCCACTGAAAAAAATGGGGACACAAACCTGCCCACAACAGGCAGGGAGAGACACTGTAGATGACTGAACCAAAGGCTAAAGTGGCTCAGCAACACGGTAGGACACACACAATACTCATAGGAGACATCCTTAAAGCCCAGTTTTGAGTGAACAAGTGACAAATCACTGCACAGCACCACAAATGTCTTCTTCACGAAGCTACCACTTTCAAGAGTAGAAGACACAGATGACTATCCAAGCACATAAAAAAAAGGGGGGGGGGGTCAGACAAAATGAGGAGACAAAGTAATACGTCCCAAATGAAAAAGCAAGACATCATCATGACAAGACAGCTAAATGAGATGGAAGTGAGCAAAATGCATGATAGATAATTTATAGTCATAAAGATGCTCACTGGACTTGAGAAAAGAGTGGAGGACCTCAGTGAGATGAGACCCTCAACAAAGAGACAGAAAACATAAAAAGAGAACCTATCAGAAGTGAAGGTCTCAATAACTTAAATTAAAAATACCTAGATAGAATAGAAGATAGAGGAAGCAGAAGAATGAATCAGTGACCTGAGAATGGAAAGAAATCAAGCAAAACAGGAGAGAGAAAAAATAAGAGTAAAAAAGAAAAGAGACTAAGGGAATGCAGTGACACCACCAAGCATAATAGCATCCAGCTTACAGGCAGCCCAGAAAGCAGAGACAGAAAAGGGAGCAAAAATTTTATGTGAAGAAATAACAGCTGAAGACTTCCAAAATCTGCATTTCTGTTTCCTTCCCCAGCTTAAGGAGATGCAGACAGTCCCCAACAAAATAAACCCAAGATACACCAAGACACATAATGAAAATGGTTTAAATAAAACAACAACAGTGATAGAGGGCACCTAGGAAGCTCAGTTCATGATCCTGGAGTCCCAGAATCAAGTCACACATTGGGCTCCCAGCTCCATGGGGAGTCTGCTTCTCCCTCTGACCTTCTCTCCTCTCAAGCTTCCTTGCTTTCTCGCTCTCTCTCTCTCTCAAAATAAATAAATAAATAAAATACTTTAAAAAAAAAGAGAAAAAGGGAACAGTGATAGAGAACTTTAAGAGTTAATGGAATACAAGAGTAAACCCATAAGGCTACCAGCTAATTTTTCAGCAGAAATTTTTCAAGACAGAAGAGAGTGGCATGATATATTCAAAATGCTGAAAGAAAAAAAACACTGCAAACAAAAGTACTCTATTTTACAAAGCTATCATTCTGAATGGAAGGATAGTTTCCGAGACAAACAAAGCTCCAAAGATTTCACTGCCACTAAATCATCCCTAGAAAAAATGTTAAAAGGCACTCTTTGAATGGAAAGGAAAGGCCATACGTAGCAATAAGAAAATTTGAGAGAAAGCAATAAAGTATATCTATAAAAATCAGTCAAAAGAGTCACAAAATAAAAGGATGTGAAATATGATCCCACATACCCAACACATGGGGGAAAGAGGGAGAGGAATGAAGAGCGGGTTTGACTTAAGCAATCAATTTAACACAGACTTCTGTATGCATAAGATGTTATATACATACCTAATGCTAACCACAAATCAAAAACCAGTAACAGATATGCAAAAAAATAAAGAGAAAGAGTTCCAAGTGAGTCACTGAAGAAAAACAGCAAACAGAAGAGAACAGAAGAAAGCAACAGAGAAAAAGTACAAAAACAACCATAAATCAAGTAACAAAATGCCAATAAGTATGTATCTATCAGTAATTACTTTGAAAGTAGATGGACTAAACACCACAATCCAAAGACACAAGGTGACAGAATGGGTTTTAAAAAAGCAAGATCTATAAGCTGGCTATAAGAGACTCATTTCATAAATAAATCAGAGAAATAATAACATATGACCTCTCTGACACAAGGAATTTGAGAGGCAGGGTAGGGGGCTGTGAGGGGTAAGGAAGGAAAAAAATGAAACAAGATGGGATCTAGAGGGAGACAAACCATAAGAGACTCTTAATCTCACGAAACAAACTGAGGATTGCGTGGAGGTGGGAGGTGGTTAGGGAATGGATGGCTGGGTTATGGATGGGGAGGGTATGTGCCATGGTGAGTGCTGTGAAATGTTTAAGCCTGATGATTCATAGCCCTGAACCCCTGGGGTAAATAATATATTATATGTTAATAAAAGAGAGAGAGAGACTCATTTCGTACCTTAAGACACAGGCAGAGTAGAAATAAACTGGACCATTTCTTACACCACCCACAAAAATAAATTCAAGGGGCACCTGGGTGGCTCAGTTGGTTAAGGTCATGATCCTGGAGTCCCGGGATCAAGTCCCGTATAGGGCTCCCTGCTCAGCAGGGAGTCTCCTTCTCCCTCTGACCCTCACCCTTCTCATGCTTTCTCTCTCTCTCTCAAATAAATAATAAAAATAGAAATCTTATAAATAAATAAATAAATTCAAAGTGAATGAAAGACCTTAATGTGAGACAGGAAACCCTCAAAATCCTAGAGAACACAGACAGAAACCTCTTTGACCTCGGCCATAGCAACTTCTTACTAGACATGTCACTATAGGCAAGGGAAATGAAAGCAAAAAGGAACTATTGGGACTTCATCAAGATAAAAAGCTTCTACACAGCAAAGGAAACAATCAACAGAACTAAAAGACAGCCTACAGAATGGGAGAAGATATTTGCAAACAACATATCTGATAAAGGCTTAATATCCAAAATTTATGAAGAACTTATCAAACTCAATACCCAAAAAACAGATAACCCAGTTAAGAAATGGGCAGAAAACACGAATACACACTTTTCGAAAGAAGACATCCAGAAGGCTAACAAACATGAAAAGATGCTCAACATCACTCATCATCAGGGAAATACAAATCAAAGCCTGAGTGAAATACCATCTCATACCTGTCAGGATGGCTAAAATTAACAACACAAGAAACAAGCGGTGTTGGTGAGGATGCAGGGAAAGGGGAACCCTACTGCACTGTTGGTGGAAATGTAAACTGGTGCACCCACTCTGGAGGTCCCGCAAAATGTGGAAGATGAACTACCCTATGCCTCAGCAACTGCACTACTAGGTATTTATCCAAAGGATACAAAAATACAGACTCAAAGGGATAAATGCATCCCGATGTTTACAGCAGCATTATCAACAATAGCCAAACCATGGAGAGAGTCCAAAGATGCAATTTTTATATGCAATGGAATTATTACTCAGCCATTACACAGAACTATATCCTGCCATTTGCAATGATTTGGAAGGAGACAGAGTATATTATGTTAAGTGAAATAGGTCAGAGAAAGATAAAAACCATGTGATCTCACTCATATGTGGCATTTAAGGAACAGAAGAAAGAAAACAGATGAATATACAGGAAGGGGTAAAAGAAAAAAAGGAAAGAGAAACAAGCCATAAGAGACACTTAACAAAAAAGACATGGATGTCATACATCCTGCTTTATTTTTTAAGATTTTATTTATGTATGTATGTATTTATTTGTCAGAGAGACAGAGAGCACACAAGTAGGCAGAGTGGCAGGAAGAGGCAGAGGGAGAAGCAGGCTCCCTGCGGAGCAAGAAGCCCAATGCCTGACTCAATTCCGGGACCCTGAGATCAGAGCAGCGGCTTAACTGACTGAACCACCCAGGCATCCAGAGACTCTTCACAATAGAGAACAAACTGAGGGTTGATGGAAGGGGGTGGGGTAAGGGGTGGGCTAGACAGGCAATGGGTATTAAGGACCGCACTTCTTAGGATGAGCACTCGGTGTTGTATATAAGCAACCATTCACTGAATTCTTCTGCAGAAACAAATATTGCAATGTATGTTAACTACCTAAAATTTAAATTAAAATATATATATATAGTTCTTTTTTGAAGGAAAAACATTTTTAAATCACCTTGGTTAAAAACAAACAAAGAAAAAAGTGAAGGGATGTGAAAGCATTAATCATGCAATCAGAAGTGAAAAGAAGACTGAGGTGACAGCAGAAAAAACAGACTTTAAAACTAGGTGGCTCAATAGGAAGCATCCAACTCTTGATCTCACGTCAGGGTCCTGAGTTCAAGCCCCACGTTGGGCTACACAGTGGGCATGGAACATACTTTATTAAGTTAAAAAAGATACTATACACTCATAAAAGTAACAACTCAACAATAATATATAACAATTATAAATATTTAGACACCTATCATGGGAGTATGCAAATGGTTAACCAGCTAAAAACAAAATTAATTAAGAGTAGTACAATAACAGTAGAGGAATTTAATATTCCACTTACATCAATGGATAGATCAACCAAATAGAAAACCAACAAGAAAACAGTGGCTTTCAATAACCTGGTGAATTTAACAAATATAATCAGAATAATCCACCCTAAAATAACAGAATACACATACTTGAAGATCACATTTTAGGGGCGCCTGGGTGGCTCAGTGGCTTAAGCCGCTGCCTTCGGCTCAGGTCATGATCTCAGGGTCCTGGGATCGAGTCCCACATCGGGCTCTCTGCTCAGCAGAGGGCCTGCTTCCGTTCCTCTCTCTCTGCCTGCCTCTCTGCCTACTTGTGATCTCTCTCTGTCAAATAAAAAAAAAAAAAAAAAAAATCTTAAAAGAATGCTACCCAGCCTTAAAACAGGATGAGATCTTGCCTTTTGTGACAACATGCATAGACCTAGAAGATACCAGACTAAGTGAAATAAGTCAGAGAAATACCATATGAATTCACCTACCCATGGACTCTAACCAGCAGAATAAACAAACTAAAAGTAAAAACAGATCCACAAATACAGAGAACAAACTAATGGTTGCCACTAGGAAAAGGACTGAGGGGATGACCAAAATAGGTGACGGGGAGTGGGAGATACAGGCTCCCAATCATGCAATGAGTCACAGAAATGAAAGGGACATTATAGCAAATAGAGTCAATGTATTGTCATAGAGTTGCCTGGTAACAGATGTTAACTACACTTGTGCTATAGCTTAACACTGACAGGTAGAATTGTTACATTGCACAACCAAATGTAACACAGTGTGTCAATTATACATTAGTTTAAAAAAAAAATAAAAATCATCATGTGGTAACCCACATACCAAGGATCTGAGGGTGGTCTTTAGGAACGGAGGGCAACCTTTAGCTGACATCCAGCAAGAAGCTAGGTTCTTCAGTCTCACAGCTTCAAGGAAATCAATGCTGCCAACAGAGTATATTCTTTCTCAGCTGAGCCTTTGAACAAGAACAGAACACAGCTACCTTGGGAGACCCTAAGCAGAAAATCCAGCTACCCTGTGCAGGGCTCCTGACTTAGAGAAAAATGTGAGATATTGTGCAATCTTGGGAGACCCTAAGCAGAAAATCTTTATCACAGCCTTAAGAGACCACCAGAAAACGCAGCTACCCTTTGCAGGATTCCTGACCGACAGAAAATGTGAGCTAATACATGTATGGAGTTTTAAGCCAACAGCTTCAAAGCAACTAAATTCTGTAGAAATCTGTATCTAATGTAGAAATATACTGGGGGTTATTTCATAGTTTTCCTACTATAAATATGTAGTATTACAAGTAACAAAATATGCAATAGTCTTTACCTAAACACTATGTAACCAGTTGATTCTCACAAAATGCTTTTTTGGGGCTTTGCTGAACACTTGTATTCATATCTAACCTATAGCTGCAACTGATGAACCAGTAAAGTTCCAACAAGGATGTTGGCTGATACTTTATTTACACTAGTGAGATCATTAAAATCAAACAGCAGACATGTTTCAAGACCTCATTCATTTGCCAGTGCTGGGAGACTTCTTTGCAGACTTGGAAAATCATTTTTGAATGCCAGAAGACTATCTCCTCCTCTGTAAATGAGAAAAATAATAATAATAATAATAATAATAATAATAATAAAAAGACTATCTCCTCAATTTTTTTTACTATTCACAAAGTAACTACTACAGACACAAAAAAGCTGTTAAGATGACTCTGTATTATTAACACTCTGTCACTTTGTCTAATCTAAGCTAGAAGTCAACAAACTTGTTCTGTAAAGAGCAAGGCAGGACATATGTCAGGCTTTGCAGGCCACACAGGTCTGTACCATATATTCTTCATTATATATGTGGTTTTTTAATTTATTTGTTTGTTGTCACGACCTTTTATTAATATTTAAAAAAAAAAAAAAAAAAAAAAAAACATGCTTAGCTGACTACAACACACACAAAGTCCTGGGCTGGGTTTGTACCATGGACCATCATTCATCAGCCCCAGCCTACACAGCCAACTAAACAATAAATCATAGAAGCCCTGATTTGTAGCATTTGCCAATTTCTGTGATGTAAATACTTCCACCATGGCCAATTTCAAGTTACTGACATGATTTCACTATACGTGGAAGTGGGAAGAAATCCACAGCAATACACCATTTGTCTTAGTCTGATCACACTGCCATAACAAAGGACCCCAGATTGGGTGGCTTCAACAACAGAAGTTTATCTTCTCACTGTTCTGGAGGCTGGAGAGTCTACAATCAAAGTGTTGGCTGCTTTGCTTCCTTGGGAGAGCAAACTTCCTGGCTTGCTGACAGCCACCTGCTCTCTGTGACCTCACAGGCAGAGAAAGAGAAAGCCAGCTCCCCAGTGTCTCTTCTTATAAAAGCCATCATCTTATCACACCAGGATCCTGCCCTGATTACATAATTTAACCCTAACTATGTATCTACAAACACATTCATGTTGGAGGTGAAGGCTTCAATATTTGGAGAACACAATTGAGTCCATAAAACTTTTATACAGCACTTCCACCATACAACTACAAAATCATAGATCACAATGGTAAAATGTAAAAAAAGGAATTATTACCTTTGCTTTTAATATAATTTAACTGTACGTAATTTTATGTATACATTTAATGTATATATCATATACATTATACATTATATTTAATATAAACATAATTTAATGTATACAATTTAATTTTTAATATGGGCTGTGTTAACAAGTGGCTCTCACGATTCTTGGAAACATAATAATTGGCTCTAAGGAGCTACTAGAACTCAGTTCTAAGACAGTACTACCAAAGCAAGTTACTACCAGAGCTGGTACTAGAAACCATATTTTTTTTAATCTAGTGTTCTTTCTTTTTCCTTCAGCAAATCACCAAAAAAAAAAAAGTATTAGTACATATATTGCCTAAAATCAAAAGAAAATGCGACTAAACTCTTAGTGTTTGTGACAACTAATTTCTCTTTTCCCCCAGGTTTTAAAAGGTATGAAGATGAAAAGATTTTTATCCCATAGCTTTTTTCATTTTTATTTATTTATTTATTTATTTGACAGATAGAAATCACAAGTAGGCAGAGAAGCAGGCGGGGGGCGGGGGGGCAGGCTCCCTGCTGAGCAGAGAGTTCGATGTGGGGCTCAATTCCAGGACCCTGAGATCATGGCCTGAGCTGAAGGTAGAGGCTTAACCCACTAAGCCACCCAGGTGCCCCCCCCATAGCTTTTAACTGGCTGACTTACTCATAAAATCCATGATTCTTATACTACTTTACTATTTGCTTTCTTTACAGTCCAAAATTTTCATAGCCAGTTTTTGTAAAGTATCATCAAAGAAATATTATAAATATTGGTTTCCCAAACAAATATACACTAGAATCAACTAGCAAGCTTTATAAAAACTAAACCATGACATTTAGTAATACATTAGAATTTGGAAGAGAAGAGCCCCAGAGATCTGTTTTTTAACACATGCCAATGATGATTCCAATGTAATTAGCCCAGGATCTGTTGTCAAACTTCTGAAAACTATTAGCATAGATGATAAAACTACTCTAAAAAACAAGGCATCGGGCAAGTCCACTATTCCTTATTCCTTTATACACAATTCTAGTGGTCCTTTTCAATCGTATTTGTATCAGTCTTTAAAGAAATGCCTTGTTTCAGTCCTGTGGATAATATAAATGTAATTTCACTAGTTCTCTCCTAAAAGTTAACAAGGCAAAATAGTGAGCATATGATGTTTAAATTATTTCCAATCTCTTGTTTCTTTTTCATCTCCCTAAATTCTTTATCCTGCTTTTTTGTCAAATTTGCCCTCAGAAAGGAACTGTATGTGCTTATTCACACTAACATGTAAATGACTAATATGGGAATAACCTCAATCTCATCCGTTCTCACATACTATATCCCATGTCATCAACAAATCCAATCAGTTTCATGATAAATCCAACTAGAAGCCAACCACTTGTCATACCATGTTTCCACTAACACTCACTCATAGGCTACTATCCTCTCTGCTAGATTATTACAATAGCATAACGAATTTTCCTGCTTCTACCTTTGCCTCCCAGCAGTCTATTCTCAACAGGGTACTTTTAAGGTATAAATAAGGTATGTCAATTTTCTGCTGGAAACTCTCCAATGGCTACCTATCTTAGAGGAAAATCCAAAGTCCTTACTTATCAGGGTCTACAAAGACCCACGTGATCACATCTCTGTGTTCCCCTCTGACCCCTATCCA
The DNA here is from genome assembly GCF_964662115.1 of Mustela nivalis. Taxonomy (NCBI): domain Eukaryota; kingdom Metazoa; phylum Chordata; class Mammalia; order Carnivora; family Mustelidae; genus Mustela; species Mustela nivalis. Next base: position 81,211,530 of record NC_139028.1, on the reverse strand, counting down.
CTCTACCCAGCTCCACCTACATGGCATGCCTTGCCTGACCAATCTGTTTCAAACAGCACACACACCAAACACTCTCCCATCATTATTTCATCCTACCCTACTGCATCTCTTTCAGAGCACTTGGCATACCGTTATTTGTTACTATCTGCCCTGCCCTACTAGACAATAGGCTTCTTGAGAGCAAGAATTTTTATTGGTTTTATTCATTGTGGTTTTATTCTTGTAAGCTGTCTGTATGTGTAGTACTCACTTAATATTTGTTGAACGTAAATGACTGAAGAAAAGGTCATCTTTGTCACCTTTCCACAAGTATTTGTTTTTTGAAAAACTACCTTCTTCTCCATCTACTCCAATAGCCACCCTTCAGCATATTGGATTTCTCTTCATCAAGATGTCTCTTCATCAAGCCTCCTAACTGGTGGAGCCCAGAACAAAATAAAAATGTGGGGCCCCCTTGTTCAAAAATTAAGGTTTTCAAGATGGCAAGAACAGAGCAGTAAAACAAGGATAAGGTCGTTCTCCAGGAAGAGTCCTGTGTAAGTCTACAGGTCACTCACCCATGAAACGGGCCCTGCTCTCTGTTCCCTGGCCCTTTTACCCTTGCCCATGTGCTGGCCCTGTATGCTGCCCCCCTCCCTCACCTCCTGGTCCCAACCACCCGCTCAGAAAGGCATTTCCAAGCTTGATGGGTTGGCTCAGAGGCCCTGAATTACCACTGTTCATTCCTCCGTTCATAAAACCTTTACCCTTGTGCTAACTATTGATTCTGATCTTCTCCACCAGGATATCATGTAGACAGAAATGTGCTATGTAACTCTATTCCCACCACAAAGCCTGGATCCTAGAAGGTGCTGATAACAAAACTGGCTAAAACGGGTAACTTGCTAGTTTCAGAATTTTACATATTAGAAGCAGAATGGAAGGTAAACGAATAATCTGAGAATTCTTGGGCCATGTTAAAATTGCTCACAGTTGTAAGACTAAGACCCAAACTCTCTTCGTCGTCAAGCCTGGGAACGTGTGGGAACTCTGGACAGCTTTGGTTCTAAAAACTGACACAGCCTGGGCAATCTTGACAGTGAAACAAGTAACAAGAGGAAGGAGAAGATGTGAACATCAGGAAAGGTTAAGCCTGAGAAGAGGGTAAATCAAATAGGCAGTATTCCCAAGTCATGGTGAGCCTCAGAGAGCCCTATTGGCATCTTGATGTACTACATAGGTGGGAGTCATGACAGCCAGCCCAGCAGCAGGAGCTTCTCAGCAGTAATGTCGCTATAATTTAGTAAAGAGTAACAGGAGGAGAAGCCTGCAAGCAAGTAATGCAAGTATCGGAACCTCAGCCCAGCATGTTGGGTGACACCCAGAGACTTAAGTACAATGGAAAAGTAAAGGCTGAAAACCAGCCATTGAGATTGGCATAACTCTTGGCACCTGGAGATAACATGAACACTCAGCAAAAAAGTGGGAGCTAAGGTTCTCAGCCATGCATTCCAGAAGCCTGATGTTAGGATGAGATAAATTCCAGACCCTACCCATCTGCTAGTGAGTTCAGGGTTGACTCCCATTCACGGGGGCTAGGTCTGCAGATGGAAGTCCTCAAAGTCTACACCAATATACCCATGCAGAAGGAAGAGCTGATCTAAGGGAGGCTTCCTGGCTCCCGCTATGTGACTTTCTCATCCAAGTGAGTCCATAGATGCCCCTCACTCTAAATTTCTAACACCCACTGCGGCACTGTTAATTTAACTATTCCAATAACTGTTCCCAACTCCTTCCTTGCCTAGCTTCTACTAGTCTGAAAAAAGTGAGACATTCAATTTCCCAACATCCTTTGCAGCCAGAGGAGGCCATGTGACATAATACCATTCAGTGAGACAGAAGACTGTTGTTGCATGAGTTTTAGGCAAAGTCTTTTCTCTCCTGATTAAAGGGACAGACAGAGCTACCATTTGTTTTCCTTTCTTCCTACCCTGAATAAGAATATTATGTCTAGATATAACCATGTGGCAAGCCCAAAGATAAAAACAGACATGCTGAGGATGGGGAGGTGGGGAGAGCCTTGATCCTTGATGGCATCTAGACATCTTGCTACGAGGGAGCTTGCTTGTAGCAGAAACTGCACCTAAAACGTTCACTTAACACCATCGATTACATAATTATAGAAATCAGTATGTGCAACATTACAAAGTATATCTGAAACGCTATATAGTGGGGTCTGTATTAACCAAAGTGTAGCCCTACATTTCTCTTTCTCGTACAGATTACCCTCGGCCTTCTCTTACATTATGTAGGTGCTTTGCCCAGCAACTAACTTACATCTAATTCATATGTGCATTTTAAAACAAAGAGGGGGAGAAATAATAGACTTATCACCAATAGACTCACCAAACCAAGATCCTTTTTCCGAAAACAAAACCACAGAGGCATTTACAACCTATCACCTAGCTAACTGAATCTCACTACTACCTTCCAGGTTTCTTACACAGCTGAAATAAAGTAATTTGACCTTCACAACATGGACTTGGGGCTGACAAATCAATAATCCCATGTGCCTTGATACAGCTAGAGTAAGAAGATGCTTGCAGCTTACTCATAAACAAGGTAGGCTAAACTCTATAAACATACCGTATTAGTTGCCAATACAAAGTATTATGTTTCATCTACTATATTCATGAACTTAATGGCCTGTGAAAAGACTTCTTTACATTTCTATTCTGTTACTTAACTACCAGCAAATACCTCTCCATGCCCAGCAAGAAAGGCTTCCAGTATCTGTCTGGTTCAAATAAATCAGTCAGACAAAAAGAACTAGCAACATTTCATTTCCAACAGTAAGGCACGGTAAATGTCCTGATATTTTATCACAGTTGGTAATGCTGGATAAAATATAACAAATCCTCTTCCAAATGACTATCTGAGCTTTTAAGAATGTGTAGAGGAAATTTCCAGGGGCCAAAAAAAAAAAAAAAAGGCCAGGGAGGTAAAAACCAGACATGTAAGTGATTTCTGACCAAATGACTGGCAGATTTCAATGTTGGGGGAAAGAGAGGAGAATTTCGATTTTCCCAAGATTGGAAATGACATCTTTAAACAAAGTTGGGACTTCTTAAGAGCTGTGTGGGCTAAAACTTTGTCCACCAGAAAAGAAAGATGGATAAGGAATATGCCTTTTTTGTATATATAAAAATATCTCCCTGAATTTGCATAGCCATAGGCTTACACTGACTATTTCAGGATAAACCCTACTCATCTGTGTGGTATGGAATACCTCAGGCCACAAAGTTAACATAAAGTGGCCCCAAATGAATAGTCCCAAAGTGCACCTGAAAGAAGCAAAACAAATAGCCTCTAGCTCTGTGCTGCCCAATAAGTTGGCCACTAACCATATGTGACTAAATGAAAACTTTAAACTGAAAATCGAGTTGCTCACGTTAACCATATTTCAAGTGTGCAATAGTCGCATATGACTAGTGGCTACCATACTGGAAATTTGACATTTTCATCAGCAGACATTTCTATTGAACAGTACTGGTCTGTAGAGATCTACCCTTAATCCAGGCTCCACAGGATTCCCATTGCTAATTGCTGTTGAAAATGAATTCACAATCCACAATTACTAAACAAAAAAACAATGCACAATGAGAGTAAGCAAAAAAAAGAAACCAAGAGTTAAATGAGAATAATATTATCTCTAGATAATAGAATTTTGCAATACATGTTATAAATAGTTTAAGTAGTTTGCAAAATGTTAAGTAGTTTGCAAAACTGAAGACGGAATCCAAAACTACAACAAAGGAAAAAGATCCTATCAAAAGGGATCAGGTAGATCTGAAAAAGCACAGAACTTCTAGAAATATATGTATGAATATACACATATATGTGATATGTCTGTATATATGTAGGGTGTTTATGCCTGGACGTACATATGTTAGGGTTAGGATTAGGGTTACAATCACAAATTCTGTAACTGAAGAAATCACTATCACAATCACAAATTCTGTAACTGGAGAAAGAATTCATAACTGGCAGGTATATTCTAATAAATTACCAAAATTGCAGCATAACACTTTTCATGCCATGGATATAAGTATGAATAAAGAGACATGGATGGCAGAGGAAGAAATCTTAACTGGAGTTGTAAGGGAGGGAGAAAAGTGAGAATAGGGAAGAGACAATACTTGAAGAGAATAGCTGAAAATATGCCAGATTTTATTATTCTCACCAATACTCAAATTCAGGAAATTAATACTGAACACATTAAATATAAAGAAATTCATATATGGATAAATCATACTAAAACTATAGCTGACAAAAGAGGAAGTATGTATTATACAAGTGAAGTAATGGCATCACCTACAAAAAAGTATTTTTTAGAATACAATGATCAGAGCAACACACTTCTCTTCCGCACCAACAAAGGGAAACCAGAAGACCATGGTATAGTGCCTCTAAAACGCTGACAGAAGGTAACAGAAATCCTAGAATATTGAGATCACCACTAATGGTTTTCACTGAAGAAACTTCTCACAGATACACTGAGAAAAGAAAATCCAGAACAAAAGAATAGTGAGCAAAGACCATGACAATAAATCACACCAACAATGACTATCCAGTCGGATAGTATAAATAAATTAATACATAGCATAAATAGTGTAGTAACAAAACAAAATAGACCTAGAATTCTGATAAAAAGTAACATAAAAGAAATAGATATTTGGACTTATAGCATTCTAAGTAAGTCTGTTCAGAAGGAGGATGAAAACAATAACTTTACATGTTGTTAAGCTAAGTCTGGATGGTACAACTTTAAGGATGACAATCTGAAACACAGAAATGAAATGTCTAACTTCAAAGCCTGTGAAGTTACAAAGTCATACTGAGAATAAGGACATAATTGTAAAGAATAGTTTCTTTGGGGGAGGGAGAGACAGTACAACTGGAACAGGGTATGATGTCTCAATTAGATTAGTAATTAGAACACATTAAGAAATGTCTTATTTCTTAAAATAGACCATAGGTACATGAATTGGGGGGGGGGGGAGTAGAGAGGGAAATAAATCCCTTAAGGAGGCTCCACACCAGGCACAAGCCCAAAGCAGGGCTCATTGTCACAACCCTGAGATCATGACGCAAGCCAAAATCAAGAGTCAAAGGCTTAACCGACTGAGCCACCCAGGAGCCCCCAAATGAATTTTTATTTTATCTTTCCATTTGTCTAAAATACTTAGCAAATTAAAACAAAACAAGGGGCACCTGGGTGGCCAGTGGGCTAAGCCTCTGCCTTTGGCTCAGGTCATGATTTCAGAGTCCTGGGATCGAGCCCCACATAAGGTTCTCTGCTCAGTGGGGAGCCTGCTTCCCCCTCTCTCTCTGCCTGCCTCCCTGCCTACCTGTGATCTTTGTCTCTCAAATAAATAAATAAAATCTTTTTAAAAATCAATTAATTAATTAATAATGATATGCCACCCCCCTGAAAAATACCTGCTATGCGAAGATACATTAACCAAAACCTCACAGAGTAAAGTGCTTTAAAGTATACAAAAGTGCTATTATCACGATCTCATTTAATCCTGATAAGAAGAAAAAGACAAGTTTCATATCCCCCACTGTGCAAAAAAGGAAAAAACAAAACAAAACAAAACAAAAACCCAGTGTGGTGAACGACCTTCCTGAGGTCACACAACTAAGGATAACTTGTGCTCAATCTGCACCTTCTAAACTTGAATCCAGTTTCTTCCCAAGAACACAATGCTACCTTGTATTTATCAAACCATTTTACAAAATACAAAATTATCTAGTCCCAAAGAAACAGTATTTTACCTGAAAAAAAAAAAACTGAGTATTAACATGAGAATATATTCAAAGGGAACAGTCAGGGATCTAAACAAGATTTTAATACAAGGATGTTCACTGAGGCATTATTTATAAAAGTGAAAACTGAAAACGACCTCAGTATCTAGCAACAGGGAAATGCAGAGAATGATACATCTGAACAATGCAATGTTACACAGTTACCATAAATCCTTTTCTTAAAAAAATTTATAGCTTAGGAAAATGCAAATAATATTAAAGAGAAATATAGTATTAAAAGTGCAACAGCCATCTTGTTCAACGATGGATGTTGATGTAAAAACCAACAATGATATTGACACACACGCGTGCGCACATACGTGCAGGTACGCACACCAAAATCCTGGCAGTAAGTGTGCCAAAACATGAAGGCTAATTTTATCTGGGGAAGAGAGGTTAAAATCACCGGGGACTTTTAACTTCATTCTGTAAAATGAACACATATTATTGCTCTAATCTGAACAAAATAAAAACATAAAATCAGCATGTATGTTTCCAAAACTTTTATAGAAAAGCACAAGAAACTTTAAATGTACTCCCCCACTGAGTTAAACAGGTAAAAGTCAACGTGCTATAAGACAATAAAAGAAAAGAGGAAACATAAAAAACGAAGACAAAACAAGTCTGATATTGAGATGTAGGAGGACACATACTGCTTCTCATTACCATTGCGTCTTTATCAATTAAGTTAACGGCTCTCAGATATAGAACTGGAAGCCAAACACAGAAGGACCCTAGTCCCCAAGTCGCTGATTTAACAGTAGCATGAGCTGAATATCAAAAGGCTGCCCAGGAAAGGCACTCCAGCCAGACACTTCATCAAGAACAGTGGTTTGTGCAATTGAAAGGTCAAAGGGTGTCTCCGAAAGTTCAAACCACCCAACCACAGAGGTACATCAAATCTTCAGATCATGAGAAGGCTTTAACCCAGGACAAATTGGGAACTCTTCATATCCAGACACGGTTCCTACACCCAGACTCACAAGGGCAGTAATAATTTTCTTATAGAACATACCCGTTCTACCGACTCTCTTCTGCTGACTCTTAGAGAAATTGCTAATGTAATTTGAAAGTTCAATTAACAAGCTAACATCCAATACTACAGGCTGTTACCTCCCCAAACTTGCACATACCTGTCACCTCTCACCTAACGCACTATTATGAGCTTCTGATCACTGCATTTAGTCCTGTGACGGCTGTCTCTCAAGTACCCATTCAGCAGGACACAGGAGGTCATGCTGACGATACGGGACATTTTAAGATCTTTAATACTGCTTTCAGGGAGAAGGTACCTGCCATTAAAATAAAAGCAGCAAATGGTTTTTCCATTTCTCTTCTGTTAGGGAAATGGAGGGAGGGAGAACTGAACACTGGAAGCTAACACGTTAGGTGACTCTTACCTTTATTTAAATTGAATATTCTTTTGTGCCCTTGATTGAACTCTTCCGCCTGCTCCCTTTCTTCCTCTCCTGCTTCCCCTTGGGACTCTAAGCCTGAAACCAAGACTCACGAAGCAAGCAGTTCAGGTCAATATAAGCTTGGAACTCGGAAAATCAGATTATCTGCTTGAAGTCATTCAAGCGGAGTTTTCAGACACAAGCCTGAGAAGTCAGGCACTTGCACAGACACTCAGAGCTCAGCTGGGCTTTCCTCGTGCCTCTGGGAGGTCACAGTGGCGGTGGTGGTGGTAATGAGGGTGACCGCGAAGACGGTGAGGGGGAGGAGGATGATATCAAGGCAGAAGTGGTATGAGCTGGGAAACTCAGCAAATTTAAACCTATGCAACCAAACGAGTTTGTTACACAAATACCAAATTGACAAAAAAAAAAAAAAAAAAAAAAAAAGAAGTTAAAGGAAACCAGTACAGACCTAATTATAAATGTGAACTTTAAATAAGCTTAACTCAGCCAGTTACTGAAGATAGAACCCTAGTCTCGTCCACTTTCAATGAATGTTAGGAAGATGGAGCAGAACAAACACCCCCACGTGCTAACACGAAAGCCAACAACAGTTCTGTTTCACTTAATCCCTTTATTTCCAGAGAAAAGTGGAAAATCCATGGATTTCAGTGCTTGTTTTTGAAACATCAAATTTAACATTTAAGAATCCACATGCAATACAGAGGATGAGAAAGGTGTGATTACGGGCTCACGGAATTCTTTTAACTTGTATTGTGCTAACTTAGGGAGGTAATCAGGTTCTATTAGATTCCAGCAACTCATAAGAGGGGAAGGGCAGAATCTGGGGATGCCAACTTTTCAGGAGGTCATGTATATTTAAAAAACAAACAAACAAACAAACAAACAAAAAACTCACTTCAGGACCTTTTCACTTAAGAGAAATAGAAAATGCCCAACTAATTTGCTTTTAAAATAAATCATTGAGAACATGAGTTCCTTAATAAATATTGCAGACAGCACATAAGTACCACACCTTGCACTCTGGCCAAAAAAGAGAAATAAGTGGAGGGAAAGAGAGAAATATAAATCAAAGAAGAAAGGTTGAGAGAAAAGAAAAGAGTGTGAATACAAGGAGAGAGAAGAAAGGCAGAGAAGCATGGAAAGAGGTGGGCGGGAAGACTAGAATAAAGTCAGCCTGGGGTGGGGGATCAGCCTGGGAGGTATTCTCAGTAGAGACTTAAGAAAATATATAAGTTAATTAAACTGGTTTGGTCAACCCAAGCCTTTGATTTCATCGGTGGCCATTACCAGTCATCCCTGCTCTCTGACATGCTGAGTAAGATTAATTTAAAGATGCTAAGTTCCCTTAAAATTTTTTAAGTTGTGAATAGGTTATACTTTTCCCTTGCCAAGGCACTACATTAAATCTGCAAGAGGCAAGGATTCTCTTAGTGCCCGGCCCAGAGACCACTGAGAGCAGCTGCTCTCTTGTCCTGCCTGCATGTCAAGACTCACAGGGAGAGCTTTCAATCCCAACACCGATGCCCTCTCTAGCATGGATTAATGTAATCAAAATCTCCCAGGACCTGCCCCCAACACAGAAATCTTATGTGTTGGGTGAAAAGCTTTCTTATAATGTAGAATGGTTTCTGGAACTTAGGTACATGGAATTTTTAAATTATTACATTTTGTTTTGTCTCTATTTTCAGCTGGGTTCCACAGGGAACAGGTGAGTTTCTAAGAAACAAATGTAGAGACCTGTTTCTCCCTGTAGACTTGAATCCAATATGGCTTTAAAAAAAAAAAAAAAAAAAAAAAAACCATGGGTACAAGAAGAGCTAGGCTGCTGGCAGAGAGAAGCCACAGCGAGAATTCTGCATGCAGTGACACCTGGAGCACAGCTTAGCTTCACTCTCCGCGAGGCCAGGCCCACCCCAGCACTCCAACTTCTTGTAATGCCTTTCAACTGCTCCTTTCTGACCAACATATGAGTTTTTCAGAGAGAACACAAAGGTTTCAAGGAGACTAAGCGTCGTCCCGCTGAAACTCGAAACAGGAGAAAACAAGTCTTTTGGGGGAACCGTAAGGAGTCCGGGAATGCACTTTCCAACAGACCTTCTGTCCTCTCGTCCTATATGACGAACCCAGAAGCCGAGAGGTGGTTATTGCTGACGTGGCCCAGCGCCAAGCAAACATGACATCAGTAAGTGTTAACTGTATAAAGGTGGAATAAAGAGGCATCGGGTCTGGGATCAGCCCCAGGCCCGGTGTGAAGAGCGTCAAGGAGGGGAGGCTGAGGAATGGACTTCACACGGTCACGTGTTCCTTTACTCACCCATCTGGAATTTAGGTCTGTTTATTTTTACTAACAGTCACCCTCGTTTCACTCACTAATAGAAGACATGGCCCTTGCCTTGCAAGAGACTGAAAGTAGCAAGAAGAACCAGAAATACAGATGAAACAGCTAAACCAGGCTGGCCCCAGAGTAAACATGAGAGCCGCCTGTTAAACTCCCATCAGAGGTGTCCGGGGAGCCGGGCTGGCCCTCGCAGACAGAGCAGATTATCGTCTTGCAGGAAGTGAAACAGGTGTTTAACCATTTTCCTGCAGATGTCGTTTAAAATAAATTCTGGTCCCAAGCCTTCCCCCAACCCCCTTCCTTATTTAGCTCAGTGAAAGAAAAATCATCACTAGCACTAAATCTCCTCCTTTCCCTTAACGAATGCCTGTTAATCCTCTCAAGAAACTGAGAAATGCCAATATTACAGCAGCCCAGAAGGAACTGTCTCAAGAGGGCTAAAATGGAATGTATTTCTAAGAAGGGGGCGGGGCCAGAGATCTGGGCTGGCCCCCTATAAACAGCAGAACTTAACTGTTTGGAGCAGGGGGTTTCAGGTGAAGGAAACCAATGTCTACATTGAGCAAAATAGTTCAGCTTTTCAAGCTTAGGTGTCTCATCTGTAAAGTATACAAAATAAGACTATTTAATTTTAAAAGAACATGGTGAATGCTTCATAACTTAAGAACAAATCCCAAATGCTCAGCACAGTGACTGTCAAGTAAATACGAATTACTCATTCATTTACTGAGTATATACAATGCACCGGGCGTGCTCTGGGGGCTTAGATAAGAAACACAACAGACGAACATCTCTGCCTTCATACAGCTTCCCATCTACGGTTAAGAAGGTGATGCGACGGAGAACATAAAAGGGAGAAGGGGGACAGGGATGAAGAATGAGCTGCGTTTAAAAAAAAAAAAAAATGAATGAGCTGCGATTTTAAACAGACTACAGATTGGTGACACAGGAGGGAATGAGACATTCTGAGGAAAAAGTCATCACAGGGTCCAAGAGAAAGAACCTTGTCTGGTGTATCTGCAGATCAGCGAGGAGGTCAGTGTGGCAGAAAGAGGCTAAGTACAGGGAAGATTAGGAGGAGATGAGCTCTGGGAGGTGAGGGCATAGCAGACTAGCTAGGACTCCAAAGCTTGGCATTTACAGAGTGAATTAGGAAGCTGCAGAAAAGGTCTGGGAAGACAAGTGACACGACCTAATTTACACTCTGAAAGGATCACATTATCGGCTGTGTGCCACAGAGATGGGGTGGGGAGGGGTGTGTGCAGGAGCATAAACTGAGGAGTTTAAGACACTATTACAGTAACAGAGGTGACAGCTGATGGCAGCTTAAACCAGATAATGGCAATAAAGAGGGTGAAATGTGGGCAGATAGAGTAGGGATAGATTTTGAACATTGAGTCCATAGGCTTTGCCGATGAATTAGTGAGAAATGGCTATCAAGGATAACACTTTACAGTTGAGCCTAAGCAACTCAAATGATGGCTTTTAACTGATGGCAAAGACTTAAAAACTTAAGAACTGAAGGTCAGGGGAAAACAGGAATACGAAGAAATCGGTTTCGGATGTATTAACTTTTACGTGCTTTCTGTGTATCAAGGGGAGGTATAAAGTGAACAGTAAAATATCTGATTCTGGGATGCAGGGTTCAGGAAGGGACTCAGGTATAAACACGGGCATGATTTATACACAGATGCTCTTTGAAACTAGAAGACTAGATGAAATCATCGAGAAAGTTTAAAGAAAGAAAAGTCCATGAAGAAAGCCCCAGGGCACCTTCAAGTTTAGAACTCAGGAAGGGGAGGAGGAACCATCAAGGGTGACTGAAAAGTAGTGGTCAGTGAGGAAAACCAAAGAATACAAAAAACCCTGAAATTTCCTTTAGATCAAATTCATTCACCTAATTATGCACACACCCATGCCTCCAACCATCTAGTAGAACAAAACATTTTAGAATATAGAGATGAGAATGAAATATACCCGGATTCAAATTCAGAGTCTTTCACTAAGCAGGTTTGTGACCCTGGGAAGTTATTTAAACTCCCCGAGTCTCTACTTCCTTGACTCTAAAACGAAGAGAGTGAACACCAGCTTCACGCGATAGTAAGGAATAAATAAGATGCTACAGATGAAGCACAGGGCCTGGTACTCCAAAGACTCAAAAAAGAATGGCTACAGTCTCTATCTATTCTTCCTTCTTGTGTACTTTTTGAGCACCTACCATGGAGGCAAAAAGCACCCCACGTCAGGCACGGAAAGAGAATAAAATCTAGCCAAGAATGAAAGATGATACATGGAAATTTCAAGAGTACTATATAGACCATGTCCCTGAAGACAAGTTCTTAGGGGACAGTGACCTTAACATAAAGGTAGTATTTCACACATCCCTGCCTCTGCACTTACACAGTATTGCTCTCAAGTGGGACAAGCAGGGCCTCGAGTGTTCCATGAATGAATGAGGGACTGACATGAATAGACACTTCAAGTTTGTGGCAGAGATCACCATAAGTTGAAGTGGACATAGAACACCATTCATGACATGGAAAGAGAAGCTTTTGTTGAATTTTTTTCACTGAATGAACCACTATTTATATAAACAGGCAAGATGAACAGGGAAGGGACTGGATTACTAAGAAACAATGAATAAGCCATGAACCTAAACACAAAGAGGATCCTGTGGCCTTGCTAAATCTTGTTTTAGGGAAGTTCGTTTGCTTTCATGTTTGTCACCCACAAAATGCAACTTCCTTTAATCAGAAGAATAAAAGCATGTAGTCATTGAGATGTAATATAGACCAGACACTCTTGTAAGCAATTTTATGCCACTACTGATCAAACCATCCTACAAGATAGAAATGACTATTATTTCCACTGGATCAATGAAAAAGCTGGTAAAGTACAACTTTAAGTGGTAGAGTGCAACTCTACCGCCCAACCAAAGCCCTATGACAGTGCGTCCTGCAAAGACCACATAAGTCCACAGGCCAAATACTGACAATATGCAAAGAACCTGTTAGGTAAAGTAAGCGATAAAACAGACAGTTTAGCCACATTAATAATAAACATGATAATCAATTTCATTTTTCTGACTTACTTGATTTTAGGTAAATGCGTTTCTCCACGTTGATTTTGTGGTTCAGCAATTTGTGAATAAATGAATCAGTGAAATTAACCAACACATTCCTAAGGTTTTGGAATGTCTGAGTGAAGCAGAGTGTGTTTGTTCCCCCACTGTGGAACATCAATACATCTCAGGGTCTTTTTCTTTTTTATAAAGGATAAGAATTGTTACTACTTTTTTTTTTTTTTTAAAGATTTTATTTATTTACTTGACAGAGAGAAATTACAAGTACACTGAGAGGCAGGCAGAGAGAGAGAGAAGGAAGCAGGCTCCCCGCTGAGCAGAGAGCCCGATGCGGGACTCGATCCCAGGAACCTGAGATCATGACCCGAGCAGAAGGCAGCAGCTTAACCCACTGAGCCACCCAGGCGCCCCTGTTACTACTTTTGATGACGAAATAGACATCGTTATTTATAAGAAGGACCTTGAAAAACATTGGCAACTGTTTTGGTAAAGCAGCTTGTATCCAATAGTGCATCATCTCAGAGCAACCCTTAGCAATTAATAATAGATGTACAGGGCACCTGGGTGGCTCAGTTGGTTAAGCAACTGCCTTCGGCTCAGGTCATGATCCTAGAGTCCGAGGATCAAGTCCCACATCAGGCCCTCTGCTCATCAGGGAGCTGGCTTCTCCCTCTGCCCCTCACCCCTTTCATGCTCTCTCTCTCTCAAATAAACAAAATCTTTAAAATAATAATAATAATATATGTAGAAAAAGGAAAAGTAAGATAAAACCCATCAAGGCAACTGAGCAAAGAGCCAAACATATCTGTTTTCTCCAGACTAATGAGCAGAATAAAGATGCCCCTCCAGCTACCTCTGCACATGCAGCGAAGAGCTGGGCTTTGACATGTGTACATGTAAGCACTGCCTCTCTTAGCATGTTCCTTGCTGCATTAGCTTTCAGATCATGGTTCGGAAGCCCAGAAGGGTTGAACATTGCCTACATTCTAAGTCGTAAGACATAGAAGCTTTCTTCTAGCTGGAGAGTATTTTTTTTCCTCTTGGCCTATTAAATTTGCATGTTCAATACATTCTACAATGCCAGCGCTACCCCGATTCCAAAAACCACACAAAGATCACATACACACACACACACACACACACACACACACACACACACTTATTCACAACACAATCATGGGCCCATATCCCTGATAAAAACAGACACAAAAACCCTCAAAAATATCTTAGCAAATACCATTCAAAAATACATTAAAAGGATCATTCACGACCATCAAGTGGGATTTATTCCAGCAATGGCAAGATGGTTCAATATTTGTAAGTCATGATACACCACATCAACAAAATGAAGGATTAAAAATCCTATCATCACCTTAATCAATATAGAAAAATCATCTGACAAAATTCACTGTCTGTTTTTGACAAAAACTCTCAACAAAGTGGATGTATAGGGAACATAACATAATAAAGGTCATATATGAAAAATATACCACTAATATCATACTAAGTAGTGAAAAACAAAGCTTTTCCTCTAAGATTAGGAACAAGACAAGGATGTCCACCCTCACCACTCTTATTTCACACAGTACTGGAAATCCCAGCCACAGCAATCAGACCAAAAAAAAAATATATATATATATATATATATATATATATATCCAAATTGATGAAAAAGTTAAACTGTCCTAATTTGCAGATGACATAATACTATACATGGAAAGTCCTAAAGGCTTAACAACAACAACAACAAACAAAAAAAAAACATTAAAATCAATGAATTCAGTGAAGTTGTAGGATACAAAATTAATATCCAAAAGCTGGTTGCATTTCCTTCTTTTTTAAGCATTCACTTATTTAACAGCGAGGGAGAGTGTGCACATACACACACATGCATGAGCAGGGAGGGAATCAGAAGCATGGGGAAGGGAGAGAATCTCAAGCAGACTCCATGCCAAATGTGGAGCCCAACATGGGGCTCGAATCCACGACCTTGAGATCAAGACCTGATCCAAAACCAAGAATCTGACCCTTAACCAACGGAGCCACCCAGGTGTCCTAGATTGGTTGCATTTCCCTACACCAGTAACAAAGTAGCAGAAAGAGAAATTTAGATAGTAATTCCATTTAAAATTGCACCTAGGAACAAACTTAACCAAGGAGGTAAGGACGTATACTCTGAAAACTATCAAATATTAATGAAAACAATTGAAGATGACAGAAAAGATATTCCATGCTCATGCACTAGAAGATGTAATACTATCAAAATGTCCATCCACACAAAGCAATCTATAGATTCAATGCAATACCTATCAACAAAATACCACCAGCAATTTCTACAGAACTTGAACAAATAATCCTAAAATCGATATAAAACAATGAAAGACCCCAAATACGCAAAGCAATCTTGGGCAAGAAGAACACAGCTGGAGGCATCCCAGATTTCAAGATACACAACAAAGCTGTAGTCACCAAAACGATATGGCCCTGAGAGAAACACAGACACACAGATCAATGGAACAGGATAGCAAGCCAGGAAACAAACTGACAGGACAAAGTAGGAGAGAATATACAATTCAGAAGAAAACAGCCTCTTCAATAAATGCTGCCAGGAAAGCTGGACAGTTACATGCAAAAAACGAATGAACATGGACCACTTTCTTGTACCATATACAAAAATTAACTCCAAATAGATTAAAGACCTAAATATGAGACCTGAAACCATGAAACACCTTGGGGGGGGGGGGGGCATAGGCAGTAATTTCTTTTACCTTGTCCTTAGCAATAGTTTTTGACAATATGTCTCTCAAGACAAAACAAAAACAACAACAACAAAAAAACTATTGGGACTACATCAAAATAAAAAGGCTTTGCACAACAAAGGAATCCATCAACAAAACAAAAAGGCAACTTACTGGATGGGAGAAAAGATCTGCATATGATACATCCACTAATGGGTTAATATCCAAAATATATAAACAACTTATACAACTCCACACCAATAAATAAATAAATAATCCCATTAAAATTGGGCACAGGACTAAAATAGACATTTTTCTAAAGACATACAAATGGCCAGCAGACACATGAAATGAGACTCAATGTCACTAATCATGAGGAAATGCAAATCAAAACCACAATGAGATATCCCCTCGCACCTGTCAGAGTGTTTAGAATTAGAATGACAAGAAATAACAAGTGTTGGCAAGGATGTGCAGGAAAAAAATAACCCTTGTGCACTACCGGCAGGAATGTAAATTGGTGCAGCCACTGTGGAAAATAGTATAATTAAAAACAGAACTACCCTCTGATTCTATCATTCCACTGCTTGGGTATTTACTCAAAGAAAACAAAAACACTAATGCAAAAAGATACACGCTCCCCTGTATTTATTGCAGCATTATTTACAATAGCCAAGATACGGGCGACACCCAAGTGTCCATCAACAGATGAATGGGTGAAGAAAATGTAGCACGCAAGCACACACACACGCACACGTACACGCATGCACATGGAATATGACTCAGCCACAAAAAAAGATAAAATCTTGCCCTTTGTGACAACACAGAAAGATGTGGAGGATATTTTAAGTGAAGTAAGTCAGAAAAAGACAAAGAACATACAATTTCACTTACATGTGAACCCTAAAGTACACAACAAATGAAACAAAAAGAAGAAACAGACCCACAAATACAGAGAAGTGATGGCTGCCAGAGGAGACTGGTGGGCCAGGAGGGATAAAATGCATAAAGGGCAGTGGGGGACACAGGCTTGCAGCTAAAAAATGACTAAGTCTTGGAGATAAAAGGCACAGCATAGGGGCTAGAGTCAATGGCACTGTAACAGTGTTGCACGGTGGCAGATGGCCACTGCACCATGGTGAGCAGAGCACAACCTAGAAGCTTGTCCAGTCACTCATGTTGTATATCTGAAACGAATGTAACATCGTGTGTCAATAATACTTGAAAAAATTGGCAGGTTCAGAGACTTAAAAAGTAAGTCAGCAGCATTAAATGTTTCCTGATTTGAGAAGTGATCAGATGTGTACAATAGAACATTTGGCAAATACAAATAAACCCCAAAAAATAAAAAGTTCCCCATATTGCCACTAGCCAGGAGTAACTCCTTAGATTTAGGGAACTTTATTGTTTTTTAAAGATTTATTTATTTATTTATTTATTTATTTATTTTTTTATTTGAGAGAGAGAGAAAATGAGCAAGAGAGAGCATGAGTGGGGTGAGGGGCAGAGGGAGAAACGGACTCGCTGCTGAGCAGAAAGTCTGAATTGGGACTCGATCCCAGGACCCTGGGATCATGACCTGAGCTGAAGGCAGACACTTAACCAACTGGGCCAACCAGGCATCCAGATTTATACAACTTTAAAATCCAAGTAGAAGTGACACACCCAGGATTTGGAGAGCTGCCAGGTGTGGCTGAATGCAGCTTCCTGTAGTGTTTTTTCACATTGCTATAAAATTATTGTGTGAGTCTGTTTTTTTTTCCTTTTTTAAGATTTTATTTATTTATTTGACAGAGAGAAATCACAAGTAGATGGAGAAGCAGGCAGAGAGAGAGAGAGAGGGAAGCAGGCTCTCTGCTTAGCAGGGAGCCTGATGTGGGACTCGATCCCAGGACTCTGAGATCATGACCTGAGCCGAAGGCAGCGGCTTAACCCACTGAGCCACCCAGGCGCCCATGAGTCTGTTTTTTAATAGATGGGAAGATATCAAGGCTTAGTCTCCATTTCTTCTACAGTGAGAAAACTATGGCTCAGAGGTGGGACAGGACTTGCTTAAGATGGAACAGCTGCTTGTCTGTGAATAAAATCAGCACTGGGCTTCCAAGGCCAGACTTGGCACTCCCTCTCCTACACACCATGCAAAGTGAAATACCACCTCTACAGACCCGTCACTGCGGTCCTTTATGGTACTTTGGTTTGTTTGTTTGCTTTTCAACAATTTCCTATAAATTGGAACTCTCCTAGGTAGGGAGGAAAAGCTTAAGCTTTGGGTTACAAAATTTCCATGAATAGTCTTTCCAGATGCCGGCCTCTCATGGAGCCAGAGCACAGAGAGGTAACCCTTGCTCAGGACCCTTCCTGCCTACCACAGCCCGAGGATCCTACCTACATTCCTTTGTATCTTGAAATCTAATCATCAACAATTTATTGAGTGCTCAATACATGTCAGGCACTATATGATACATACATTAGCTAATTTAATCCTTATGATAACCCTGTGTTCAATTAACATCTCTATTTTATAGAGGCAGAAGTAGAAGAGGCATATTCCCAAGGCCATTGAAAAGTCAATGGCTGAAACTCAGACTTGAATCTAGAATGGTCCAACTCTGAACTCTCTCTTCTCCCTTCTGGATGCTGAGAAGGATGAATTCTTCCAGCATCTTCTACTAGGGTGTTCTTACAAACCCTTTTAATACCGACAGTTACTAGAGATTACTGTTGGGAAATCAGAAAAAAAAAAAAATCAAAACCACCAAAAGGGTTTTAAACTTACACAGTCCTGATTTAGGGTTAGGAAACCGATTTAGCAGTTGTACGTCCTGACCTTTAGTAAGTCGCTTGAATTTCTGAGCCTATGGTCCTTTTCTGCAATTGTATCTTCCTCAAAATTAAGCAGCCTAGGAAATTCATCATTTAAACCTGTGTACTCCTGAAAGTGAACAGGGGTTCTATTATTTCAGTGGGACAACAGGTATAAAATAGGACCTGCGTGGACCAATCAGTGCATCCAGTTCACTGTAGATAACTGTGTTGGAGAAGCTGGTACACTGCCCAGCATATAATCGAGAGTCATGAGATAACAGATTCTTTTCTGTTATCAATGCAGCATCAGCTAGCACACAAGTGTTTAACCACAGGCAATTCTGCCTTTTAGAGAATGCTTAGCGATGTCTAGAGATATTTTTAGTTATCAGAACGAGGGGAGTGCATGGTACTGGATAGAAGTCGAGTATGCCGCTAAGCACCCCCCAACACACACAATGCACAGGACAGGCCCTTACAGAAAAACAGCAGTCATGTCAGGGTTAAGCAACCGGGAAACTGCACTTTTCATGAAGGCAGAAAAGAGAATGGAGAAGCTCTGACAGCAAAGACAGAAGCTCACTTTGCTTCTCTGGGTTCTATTTTGGGTCTTTGGTTTGGTCAGCCCAAGCACGGTGCTAATGATATCAGTCCCTTTGGAACTCAAGTGAAACGGCACATTCTTCTGATAGTTTAACAACCACAAACAAATTTGCAACCAGGCCCGTCACCACTCTGAAAGCACCGTCTCCCATCTCAGACGTAAGTCGCTATGCAACAAAACAGGCCATGTACCGGGTACATAATGCAATCTGCATGCATTCACGGGAGAACAGTAGTTCCCATGTAATCAACACAGGTGCGTCTCTAAAGGTACAAAATCATCATTAGCAATAATAAAGCCTTCATCTGACTTGCCTTCCCTGAGCCCTGTTCTCAAGATAAAATTAAGCTGAATTTTTAAACCCCGATCCTAAAATCAAGCAACTACTCAGGGAACCATACTATTTTTTTTTTCCTTGAAAGAGAATGAGCAATTATCCATAACTGTATGGGCTGTAATTAACTGATCATTCACTCACATTTTCACACTCTCAGATAAGCCTGAAAGAGGTATTAAAGTTTTAAAAGCTCTCTCTGGATGCAGGGCCCTCCCCCACCCCATCAAGCCAAACTTCAATATCAAACGTTGGCATTCACGGGGTGCAGGTTGGCTCAGGAGACCAGCGGTAAGACTGGATATATAAATACCATTTATCTCAACTCTTAAGGCAAAAGTAGCTCATTAAAATACAGTTGCAAGCAAAACATAATCCCTGTTTCTCTATAGTAAGGATACTTCGGCAGCTTGGGTACCTTTCTGAAGGCCTAAAAACTCCAGGAAAGAAATTTTAACTTTTTTTTCTTTTTCAGTCCCAGGTTTCTGCCTATACTGTCAGCCAGTCGATCCCCGCCAGCAAGGATTTCTTTCCTGAGCATCATGAGGGTGAACCAGATCAAGCAGCTTCACAGACCACTGCTGTCTGATACGATGTCCAGCAGGTCCACTGCATGGGCTCCCAAAATGAGTGCTTGTTCTGGTACCTCTTTCCAAGCAGGCAAGGGATGAAAGGAGCATGTTCAGCGGCTTTCCTACACAAAGATGTCTTCTTTATTAAGACCTATTTATTAAGGCATAAAAAGAGAAAAGAGATAATACAAAGTAATGTCTTCCTGCAACTGCAGATCAGGGAGATGCATTTAGTGGCACTCGTCAGGAAGACCAAGCTTTGGTGTGAACAGGGTTCAAGAGAGACAACACGTTGTGTTTAGACAATGAGAAGCTTCCGCTTGGGATGCCTGGGTGGCTCAGTGGGTTAAAGCCTCTGCCCTCGGCTCCGGTTGTAATCTCAGGATCCTGGGATCCAGCCCTGCGTCGGGCTCTGTGCTCCACAGGGAGCCTGCTTTCCCCTCTCTCCCTGCCTGCCTCTCTGCGGGCTTGTGATCTCTGTCTGTCAAATAAATAAATAAAATCTTAAAAAAAAAAAAAAAGTTTCTGCTTTCTATGTGGAAAGCCCATTTCCGCATCTGCTTTGTCAATGTACATAAACCAAATTCTAAAATGGAAAAACAAACAAACAAACAGAAGAGGCACCTACCTTTCTTCCCAGATGGCTGTGGACAGAAGGAACCACTCTTGGCCCTGGCGCGGCCTCAGTGGAGGGCAGGAGTCCTATCCTAATCACTGGACCACACAGTAATACATCTACCTTCAGGCCAACAGATTCCTGAAGGAAATCTTTTATTTCCCACTGCTCAGCATTGTCAGGCACAAAGTAAGGCATGAAATACAGTTGTGACCAATTGAATTGAAATGATATGGGAACCACAGAGTGATGCTATCCTGATGTGTACTGGCTCTGGATGACAGGTGCATGATGGTTAACATCTGCTAACACTGAGTGCCAAGTACCATCCTAGGTATGAATTCACTGGTCTATTTTATCTGCACAAATTTACTGCACTACAAGTGTCTGAGATAGGTACTAGTATCTCCATTTTATAGTCAAGTAACTAAAGCCACAGAGAGGTCCCAGGATTCAAAGTAGGCATTCTATCTGCCAAGTCCATATTCCTTTTTTTTTTTTTTTTGAAGATATTTATTTCAGAGAAAGAGAGGGAACACAAGTAGGGCGAATGGAAGAGAGATGGGAGAGAGAGAACCAGGCTTTCTGCCAAGCAGGGAGCCTGATGCGGGGCTCGATCCCAGGACCCTGGGATCATGACCTGAGCTGAAGGCAGATGCTTAATGACTGAGCCATCCAGGCACCCCTGCCAAGTCCATATTCTTAATCATTATATTATATTGATACAAGAAACTATCCCAGGGTGAACAATGAGCAGAGAAGAGTCTAATGCAAGTTCATGTAATAAGCAAGCACCAGGCTCTTTGAGCTAAAACCCTGGAGAATTCTGGAGTGGGGTCTAGGACCAAACCAAGAAATGACCTTCAAGCAGGCCATTCAGAGTGTTCATCATATCCTCTGGATTCTCTGCATCCTGATTAGTCCTAGAACTCTGGGATAGGACGAACAAGGATTCAGCAGCGTTTTCCAACCAGAGCACTACTGGCATTTAGGACCAGATAGTTCTTTGTTGTGGAGGCCTGTCCCATACATTGCAGGATGTTTAGCAACATCCTTAGCCGCCACCAAATTAGATGCCAGATGCATCACCCACCCCACCCCCTGCACCTTCTCCTGTGGTTATAACAATCAGAAATCTCTTCAGACATCACCAAATGTCCTCTAGGAGGCAAAGTCTCCCCCCCACAATTGATAGCCACTAAATGACGCACAGTCCCTAACCAGACAAGGTCTTAACAGCATACAATGAGTCTACTCCCCCTTTTCTTCCATCAGAGTAAACCACACTCTTCTTGGAATGGTGGGAATCTCCCCAAACACCCCCTCTTGGCCCACATACGCTCTAGCTTTCTGCTGCCACTGGATACTGGCAGGAGAGGATATGGTGTCAAAGTTCAGCCACATCCTTCTCATCGCTTAAGCATCTATGTTCCAGTGAAATAACTCACTCATTTGGAAGAACTGGAACTGGTTCTAGTTTTGCCCTAGTACTAGAAAGCCTTTAATCTGATTAACATGCCCTAGGAGCTAAGAAGACCAATTATAATCCTTCCCATATAAAAGAGTGTGAACATGAGACTCAGAAAGGTTAAGTGATTTGTCTAAAGTCACAAAACCAGTTTGTGGTAGATCTAAGACTTAAGTCCATACCTTCTACATCCAACTTGAACTAAAGCACCTTGTCATGCCCCTAGGGGAGTAAAGCTTTCAAAAGCCTAATTAAGAGAGAAAGGAAAGTGAAAACTTCTCTACTGCTTTGTAAGGAGTAAATCATCTTGAGTAGAGAGTGGGAGATGCCCAAACATCAGGAATACTTGAAATGGAGTGGACTACAAGAGGGGAATGGGAAGTAGCTGCGCCGATGAGAAACGAATGAACAACGATTCTGCCACGCTGCATCCATCTCCAACTTGCACCATTTGGTCAATAATAGATCTAAGCCTTCCTGCAGTAACCTACTCACTGACAATTTCCGAGCAGAACTCAAGTGTCACTAAAAATACGCATCTTCCCTTGCACCTGCTCATGGGGCAACAGCAGCACATTACACGTTGGCTTCACCTCTACATCGGCAGACAAGGACCTCTTCTGCTACCAGGCCCTCATGATCTCAGCTGCCCACCACACTGAAGCAGCCAGTGATGACAGCCAGACCAACAGGGAGGAAAACAGCATCCCCTGAAGACTCAGACAGTCCCCTAATCAGGAAGATCAAACCCAGATATCTGACATCACAGGGCTGCCAACAGCATTCACAGCTTGTTTCCGATCACTATCAGTTTAACAGATCAGCCTTTGTACCCACTGGCCAAGATATGTCCTATTGCTCCATGTCCTCAGACACAGGCTTTACAGGATGACAGAATCAGTAATACCACGGCCTCTAACCCCCTTGGCCAAGTGTACTCCTTTGGAAGCTGCACAGTCTATGTTCAGCTGAAAGTGTTTGATCATTCATTCATCGAACGCATATTAATGAAACCTATTTCATCCTTCTCTCTGGGCTGGAGATACCAAGAGAAATTAAAAAAGGCTTTTAACCCAAATATCTTACATAATGAAGGCAAAGACAAACATGCAAATATTTAATTTGAATACTCTGAGGCAAGCATGGTAAATAAGTTCAAAGCAGAACGGAAGTTAGAAGAATAAATGAACAATTGTGCTTGGGATTTTGGAAGGGAAGATACAGAAGCAAAATATTAAAGATGGAGAAGATAAATAGGTGCACAGTAGTGGGAAGGATTTCCCTAGCAGGTGGAACAACATGTGCAAAGGCAGAGATGTATGAAATACTAGCGTTAAGTTCTGGGATCATCAAGATCAGCAGGGCTACAGGACAGGCTGAGGGGACAAGTCATCTATCATGGACAACCTGTTCTTCCACTCCATGGGACTAGTTTCTGCACTTCACCTAACAGATAATGGGAGCTAGCGATAGTAAGGATAATAAGGAGGAGAGAGACTTGACACTTCTACGATCAAGTGAAGAACAGATACATTATGCAAATTAGACAGACAGCAGAGGAGGTAGCCCAGAAGGGAATCTAGAATGGAATGGAGTCCAAAGCCTGAAAGGGGATGAGGTGGACACACACACACAAAAATTAATTAATATAGAATACGCTCCGGGTATATTATATTTTTCATTTAATACTACAAGGCAGCCATGATTATTATTTGCATTTAACTGATGAGAATACCGTGTCAGGGTGTAATTAGGAAATCAGAAACCACTCTATGGATGCCAGGTATGAAAAAGAATCCGAAGGGTTTAAATGGTTTGGAAGGACAAAGGGAGTAAAATCTGGGAAGCAATCACCAATGATCTCAGGCTACAGCAGTAAAGTCTGTTACTTTGGAAGCTCATGAGGAAGCCACTAAAAGTCAAAAGAATCTCTGGAGAGCCCTCAAAATTGCCTGGAGCTTCAGGAGCAAACAGGTCACTCTCAAGGGCTTCCTGGGAAAACTGCTGTGCTTTGACATCCACCCTAGTGCCAGCCTGTAAATGCTTCCGGAGAACAATGGTGGCTCCTTTCCAGCTTCCCAATACCAACAAAGGTGTCTATCACTGGCTGCTTTTAACCCACAATCATGAAGGAAAGGGGACCTTCTATGTAATATGATGAAGATAGGGCCATTAGGAGGGGATGGCGATGGTGGTGTGCCCGATCTACCACACAGAATCCAGTGTCAACACTGAGGCACAGGAAATTTTGGTGACTTTACCATGAATTAAGTAACATTCCCAGGGTGACACAGCCAAGCCAGATTTTTGGACCTAGGCAGTCTGATTACAAGGTCTCCCTATTTAATCACTACGCTGATATGAGAAATTCAGGAAGAGATCAAGGATAACTTATAGGTTTCAGATTGGCTACCTGCTTTAGATGCTGGTAACCTAAGATTTTTCTAACCTGTTCGTTAGCACAAATAAGCCACGTGAAACAGGAAAGAAAAAAATGCTTATAGGCCACACAATCTTCACTTTAATGCAACTCCAAAAAGCTCTTCATTAATGGTCTCTGAACCTTGAAATTGGTCAACACACCTGTGACTCAGGGGCCTGAGGGAGTGCCAAGACAAACCAAGCTGAAAGCTCCCCTAATTTTTACCCTAGAAGGGCACAACGGAAGAGTTAGGATCCGGGATCCAAAGCTATTCTTTCTAATCTCAAGGAAAGGTCACCCTACTAGTTCCAGGCTAAAATGGTTTTTAAATAAGATGACTGTAAAATATTACTACACATAATAATAATAAATTGAATTGGCAATATTCCTACCTTTCCGAATAATGTGGTTTTTCCATTTCATAGTCCTTTACTCAAAGCTTTCACCTTGATCAAATTGCTAAGGGACATGAATTTTAAATGCCTCAAGGTTGAAGTAAAAACAACGGAAACAGATTGTTGTGGGCTTTTTATAAGTTTTGAAACAATCTATCATAAATAAATCCAGTATTTATACTCAACAGGGATCCTAGACAATGCTGCTTTCATTCATTCATGCAGTGTCTGCTCTGCACCAGACATTGTTGCAAGGGTCAGAGCTACGAAGATGACAAAGGCACATTCACAAAGACCAAGAAGCAACAAACCTTCCCTCTAAAGGGTCAGAGAGCAAGTTATTTTTTGCTGCAGAAGTCATGATCTCTGTTACAACTACTCAATCCTGTCATTGTGGAATAAAAGCAGCCATAAACCATGTAAATGATCTTTTAATACAACATATTCAAAGACTGGTATCTGATTAAATTTGGCCTGGAGGCTGTCATTTGCCAACAGTGGTCCACACCACTAGGTTTTCCAGTATAAACACTCAATCAAAAATATCAGCATCACTTAGGAATGTGTTAGAAATAAAAATTATCTGGCCCTTCCCTAGACCCTTGAATCAGTAACTCTAGGGTTGAATCCTAGAAATCCATTTTTTGATAGGCCCCCAGGTGACTATGATACAGGCCAAACTTTAAGAACTACCAGTCTAGACCTGCACTATTCAATATGGCAGCAGCAACCAACTATATTTCAGTTCCTCAATTTGCACGAGCCACATTTCAAGCATTCAATAACCACATGGGGCTGCTGGCTACCATAATGTGCAGTTTCACCTCACTGCAGAAAGTTCTAATGGACAGCACTGGTCTGGACAGACACAGACCAAAAAATTGCCAGGTATAGTGATAAGTGCCACAATATACCAAGCAGAAGTAGGGCATGAAGTTAGGAATGGTTAACTCTACAGGTGGGGAAGGAGAGGGTCGCTGACGTTTTAATTAGGATGGGCCTTGAATGCTGCCTTGGGGTTTATCTGCTGGTAATGCCAAGTGGGAAACCACCATGGGGAAAAGTAACACAATAGGAGCACAGCATGCACAAAGCCCCAAGAGATGAAGGGCATGGTTTGTTACAGCAACCTTGATTTCTTCACCATGGAGAGAACAAAGTGTGTGTGGGTAAGAACAGAGAAAGGAAATTAGAACGATAGTGGAACTAAAGCATGGCACATCAACATGCCTTTTTGAGGGACTGGGGAACCTACTAGCTATTCAAAGTAGCATTGGTTGGGGCACCTGGGTGGCTCAGTGGGTTAAGCCACTGCCTTCGGCTCAGGTCATGATCTCAGGACCCTGGGATCGAGTCCCACATCGGGCTCTCTGCTCAGCGGGGAGCCTGCTTCCCTTCCTCTCTCTCTCTCTGCCTGATCTCTCTCTGTCAAATAAATAATTAAAAAAAAAAAAAAGTAGCATTGGTTGGTGTTTACAAAGGGCTTCCGACTAAATGCTTCCAAGGTCTAAGAGAGAATAAACAATAACTTTACTTCTCTGATTTATCCCAAAGCTTTTCTAGGTAACTTATTTATCCTTAGCTAACAGAGGAAGAAAGTGTGTGAACTAAGCCAAAACTGATTTGTCATGAAAAATAATGTAATGACAACCACCTCGCCCTGAATGGCCCTGTCTGTCCTTACACACAGCAGAACTACAAAGTTTAGGTTCTGATATATTATCTGGTATCCATCCATTACTATGCAGTAATGCCAATAAGCAGCACAACAGAAAAGGCTCTTTGCAATGCAGGATCTGGGGGGCACAGCTACTTTCTGCCAATACTAGAAGCACACAGGCAGATGCTTACAGGTTTCTGCAGCTGAGTCCAGACACAAAAGCTCCATACATTTTAACTATGGATATCAGGCCTAAAATCACCATTTATGGGGCTAAATGGTCACCCAGAAAGGGTGACAATGCAAGGATAATTAGCAGGAGGTTGGTGGGCATGGAGAACACGGTGTGTTTCCAACAGGATGTGCCTGCTTAAGAAAGGGCAATGTCATGTTTTACTTAAATGCAACGTTAACACCTGTAAAGAAGAATCATTTAGAGGAAAAGCACAGATGGGGTGCTGGAATCAATTCTCGGTGGGAGGGGAAGGAGAAGGGGGGATGGAGGGGAATCTTGAAAATGGGCCTTACATTCCATTACACACCAAGCCCTTTCAGAAGCTGCTGACCTTTTCACAACCACATTGATTCGGCTACAGGACAAAACAAAGCTGGAAAGCAAATAAAGTCACCTCAGGGTAACAGGTTAAAGCCTATGGTGAAAAAAAGAAAGAAGCATGACCTTCAAAGGCTAATATATTGTCAGACTGACACAATCTGGACAGGCATTTATCACCAAGGTCACTCCCAAGTACAAACTGCTATTGCCACGGGAAAGTAAGAGCTGATGTGCAGATCGAGTCCTGGCCCACAATCTGCTCACACCAAGTAACCGTGGCAGTAACTTCAATAGCAGGAACAAATCTCCCCTCTCTTTCTCCCTCTTCTTCTGGGTCCCTCACCAACACCTTTCTTCATTCACACCCGGGTCTCAGAACCTTGTGCATTCTTTATGTAGACCTCAGCAATAAAGAGAGCTAATATCTTTATCCAACTCCTTGATGTTAAAGCTTGAAGGAAACTGAGCAACACACTCCCAGAGTAAGAAAAGGGAAGTGGGGCGGGAGGGTGAAAATGGTAAATAGAAAGAAATTGTTTAAAAGATGAATACCTTAAGAAAAATAGCACTGACATAACAGGAACAAGCCAGAGATCTGAAGAAACAAGGTTCAAGTCAGTTAACAAGGATGTTCAGTGTAAGTGAAAGGCAAGAGGAAAATATTTGAAAAATGCAATGGAAAAATTCAGCTACAGAAAACAAGAACTAAAATCAGTGATTTTTTTTTCCCCTAAAAGTACTTCAAGAGGTTGATAACAAAATGACTACAATATAAAGAGGAAGGGAACCAATTTATGACTTTCCTTAAATATAAATTTTATTATGTAAATTGATTATAAGATTTTTAAGTTCACCAAATAAATCAACATTGTAAAGCCTCTAATACAGTACTGTGCTAGACAATAGATTCACAAATATGTATAAAATACAGTCTCTGCCTTCCAGGAGCTCACACTCTCCTGAGATTAGAGCAATCTGCAAGCAAATAATTACAGAAATATGCATACATTGAATTAACGGGGTCATTAGCCCCACGAATGTAAAGCTCACCTGAGAAATCAGCCTGTCTAGTGCTTGGTTAGAAAAATTTCAAACTACAAGAAATGCTAGCATTGTGGGGCTAAGAAAGTGGTACGTTAAACCACATTTCTTCATTAATCTTTCTCCTAGGGAGGCTTTTTCCCAGTTGTTCGAACAGAATTTACAGTGTGAACAGGGAGAAAAGGTAAGGCAACAGACCGAACAAGCTTGGCTCCAGGAATTCCAATTTTAGAGGCTAGAGAGACCTGCAGGGGACATGGCTTGACACATTCTGGCAAAGTGAAGGCTCTAATCACGGTCAAAAGCAGTGAGAGCACAGGCGACCCCTGCTCAGAACCCCAGCTGCCTATTTTATCAAATCCGAACAAGCCACTGAGTTGATGAAGCCAAATCAAACTTGAAATCCCTGTCACCAGAACCAACTGGAAAAGTTCCCATTTGACAAAGTTGGGACAATTAGAGTCAACAAAAAAATGTCATACTCAATTGTGACCCAAAGTATAAATACCCACAAGTCCTCCATCCCTAACATATAACCCCAGTCTAAACATGAGAAAAACATCAGACAAATCCCAACGGAGCGATGGTCTGTGAACTACCCAACCAGTACTCCTCCATATTGCTGAGGCCATCAAGAGCAAGGAAACTATCAACTATTGGGTCTTCCAGCCCAAGATGGCAACGTAAGACTCTGAACTCACCTACTCTACAGAACACACCAAATTACACCTATTTATAAAGCAACTCCTTCTGAAGAAGAACTGAGGGTTGACTGAATGGCTTTTACACAATGAGAAAGAGATGGGGACATGGTAATAAAGAGAACCCCCGCCCCTGATGCTGAGAACTGCAGTGTGGAGGGTCAGTACTGTAGGATGGGGAGAAGCTTTGTCTGTCCTTGGGCACAGAAGAAAAGCCACAGTTTAAAAGAGCAACTAGGTTATCAAACCAGCCCTCAAACTCTGCCAAACTCTCCAGTGGAAAAGCTACTGGAATTCTCTCTGGGTCAGAAGGACTGGTGAGCATTTAAAGCTCTTTCCTCTCCCCACTGAAAGCACACACTGGAACAGGGTCTGGTTGCCATAGCTGGCTTGTCCCTTCAGCAAGCCCTGGGCCTCTAGGCCACACCCATCCTGGAAACCCCAAGACACAGGTAAAAAGCTGAGGTATAAAACAACAATTAGTATATTAAAAAAACCAGCCTTAGAACTCTGCCAGCTGGGAGAGTCCCTAGAGGGTTAGGGAGCTGCTGGGACTTCCCCCAAATGGGAAGGCCTGGCAGACACAACTAACATACCCCATCCCTTTGTAAAGCACAGACCAGTGCCAGATCTAGGCACCCTAACCTGCCTGCTGCCTTAGAGTTCAGGGTGTCTAGCCCATACCAGTCACAGCCTTCCCCCCAAGGTGGCCACAGGGGAGTGCAGACCAGGACACCCTGGTCAGCAGGTACTATAATCCCAGCCTTTGGTGCCAAGGTGACATAGATGCAAAGCACCATGCAACACTCCAGGCCCACACCATTTCAGCCACAGATGCCTTGAAGGGCCCTCACGGAACAAAGTACTCCCAGAACTTCCAGCTGATACTTGATTTAGATCCAGGGGTCTTGTCAAAGTACCACCTGCATGGAGCACACCAAGAGCAACAGCTCATGCCTGCTTTGGGTCAAGCCAACCCACCAGGGAACCCCCAGAACCCACAGAGCACCCTAGAACACCACTGCCTGAATCAGCCTTCATTCCTGTTGCCTGGCCAGGGAACCTTCAATGTGGAGAGCCCCAAGACACCCACCTCACAATTACTTCATCTTCAGCCATCCTGTCAGGGCACACTTTGCACAGAGACTCCATGCATCACACCAAACCACACTGACTTCAGCTTTAGCTATCCTGGTAGGGCACCCTCAGTGTGGAGAGACCCCAGATCCCTTAGCTTGCACCCATGTCAGGAATACCTGTCCTGCCAGGGCACTACCTGTGCAAAGCACCTCAAGGCTGCACCAGTCTGCCCACACTCCAGTTCCAGTCATCTCCCCAGAGCAGACCCAGAATGGAGTGGCCATGACCCACAGCCCCACTAGCCACAGCTCCCACCAGCCAGCAGAAGTCACCAAGCATGCACAGCCTAAGAAGGAATGACCATACACAAGACCACTCCTTCAAGTTTAGGAGGGGTGTTCCACCTAATTCACAGAAACACAAAGTCAAGCAAATGAGGAGACAGAGGAATATGCTCCACAAGAAGGAAGTATATAAAACCACAGAAAAGGAACTAAATGAAATGGAGATACGCAATATGCCTGATAAAGAGTTGCAACTAATCATCATCAAGACATTCACCAGGCTGGAGAAAAGAGAAGAAGAACTCAGCGAGACCTTCAATAAAGAGAAAAATATCTAAGAACAACCACTCAGAATTGAAGAATACAATAATTGAAATGGAAAATAAACTAAAGGGAATCAAAAGTAGACTACCAGATGCAGAAGAATGTATCAGCATTCTGGTTAACAGGGTAACGGAAAGCACCCAAGCTGAACAGCAAGAAAAAAAAAATTTTTTTAATGAGGATAGGTTAAGGATCTTCTGGATAATATCAAGTCAACTAACATTTCCAGAAGGAAAAGAGAAAGAGAAAGGGGAGAAAACTTACTTGAAGAAATAGCTGAAAACTCCTCTAACCTAGGTTAAAATAGATATCCAGGTTCTAGAAGATTTCCAAATTAGGTGATCCCAAGGAAAACTACACAATACATAATAATTAAATATCAAAGGTTTAACTCAACATCCAAAGAACAAATAATCCAATCAAGAAATAGGCAGAGGACATGAACAGATATTTCTACAAAGAAGACATCCAGACGGCCAACAGACACATGAAAAAGTGCTCCATATCACTCGGCATCAGGGAAATACAAATCAAAACCACTATGAGATACCACCTCATACCAGTCAGAATGGCTAAAATTAACAAGTCAGGGAATGACAGATGCTGGCGAGGATGCAGATAAAGGGGAACACTCCTACACTGTTGGTGGGAATGCAAGCTGGTGCAACCACTCTGGAAACAGCATGGAGGTTCCTCAAAAAGTTGAAAATAGAGCTACCTTATGACCAGCAATCGCACTACTGGCTATTTACCCTAAAGATACAAACATAGTGATCCAAAGGGGCACGTGCACCTGAATGTTTATAGCAGCAATGTCCACAACAGCCAAACTATGGAAAGAACCTAGATGTCCATCAACAGATGAATGGATAAAGAAGATGTGGTGTTCATATATAATGGAATACTATGCAGCCATCCCAAAAAATGAAATCTTGCCATTTGCAACAACATGGATGGAACTAGAGGGTATTATGCGTAGCGAAATAAGTCAATCAGAGAAAGACAATTATCATATGATCTCCCTAATATGAGGAAGTTGAGAGGTAATGTGGGGCTTTGAAGGGTAGGAAAGGAATAAATGAAACAAGATAGGATTGGGAGGGAGACAAACCATAAGAGACTCTTAATCTCACAAAACAAACTGAGGGTTGCCAGCGGGGAGGGGGGTAGGGAGAGGGTGGTTGGGTAATGGACATTGGGGAAGGTATGTGCTATGGTGAGTGCTGTGAAGTGTAAACCTGGTGATTCACAGACCTGTACCCCTGGGGCTAATAATACATTATATGTCAGTAAAAATATAAAAGATTTTTTAAAAATCAAATCAAACCAAATCAAAGGTTTAAGATAAACAGAGAATTGTAAAAGAACAAAAAAGAAGCCAAAAGTTATATACAGGGGAAAACCCATGAAGCTACTAGCTTATTTTTCATCAGAAATTTGCTAAAAGGGAAAAAAACCTAGAACCAAGAATATTCTACCCAGAAAGATCATCATTCAGATTTGAAGGAGAGAGAAAGGGTTTCCCAGATAAACAAAAGTTAAGGGAGTTGATCATGACAAAACCAGATTTATAAAAAATATTAAGGGACATACTTAAGTGGAATTGAAAAGGCCATAATTAGAAGAATAAAAAGATATAAAACAGGACTGCACATACATAAAATGTGGAGGAATAAACAAGGCTTTTTAGAATGTGTTTGAACTCCAGTGATAATCAACTTAATATATAATGCTATATATTTAGGATGTTATATATGAACCTCATGTTAACCACAAACCCAAAACCTGTTACAGATAACACAACATAAAGTCATACATAACACTACAGAAACTCACCAATCACAAAGAAAACAAGAGAACTACAAAACAATCAGAGAACAATTAACAAAATAGCAATGGTACATATCAACCAATAAATATAAATGACTTATCAAAAGATATTTGCCAGCAGAATGGATTTTTTAAAAAAGACCTATATACATGTTACCTACAACAGACTCACTTCAGACCTAAAGGCACATACAGACTGAAAGTGAAGGGATGAAAAAAACATTTACCATGTAAATGGAAGCAAGAAGAAAGCCAAAATAGCAGTACTTACATCAAACAAAATAGACTTTAAAACAAAGACTGTAACAAATAACAATGACATTATTTAATGATCAAACAAGAGGATGTAACAACTTTAAATATCTATGTACCCTAAAACTGAAGCACGTATATATATAAATCAAATATTAATGGACATAAGGGGAGAAATTGACAATAATACAATAATAGTAGGCAACGTTAGTAATTCTCTTGTATCAATGAACAGGTCATCTAGGCAGAAAATCTGTAAGGAAACAGTGACTTTAAATAACACATTAGACTAAATGGACATAACAGACATATACAGAATATTCCATTCAAAAACAAAATACACATTCTTTTCAAGTGTACATAGAACATTCTCCAGTATAGATCACACGGTAGACCACAAAACAAGTCTCAATAAATTTAAGATTGAAATGATACCATGCATCTTTTCAGAACAGAAATCTATGCAACTAGAAATCACAAAAAAAAATAACTAGAGAAAGACAAACCTGTGGAGGTTAAACAACATGATGGTGAACAACCAACAGGTCAATGAAGAAAACAAAGAAGGAATCAACAAATAAATGGAGACAAATGAAAATGAAAAGACAGTGGCCAAACTATTTGGGACACAGCAGATGCAGATTTAGAAGAGAACATAAGCAGTAATTTCTTTGACATCCGCCTTAACATTTTTCTACATAGGGAAATAAAAACAAAAACAAACTAAAAACAAAAACAAACTACCAGGACGACATCAAAATAAAAAGCTCCTGCACAGCAAGGGCAACAATCAACAAAAAAGCCAACCTACTGAATGGGAGAAAATTCATGCCAATAATATATCCAATACGGGCTTAAAATAAAAAATATATAAACTTATATGACTCAAAATTTTTTAAAAAAATCCAATTAAAAGTGGGCAGAAAACCTAACTAGGCATTTTTCCAAACACCTATAGATGGCCAACCGACACACTCCACATCACTAACCATCAGGGAAATGCAAATCAGAACCATAGCGAGAAATAACCTTATACTTGTCAGAACAGCTAAAATCAAAAAGACAAGAAATAACCAGTGTTGGCAAGCTTCTAAAGAAAAAGGAACTCCTACACACCACTGGTGGGAATGTAAACTGATACAGCCACTGTGGAAAAACTAAAGAGGGTTCTCAGAAAAATTAAAAATAGTCCCCTAGTAGGTATCAACCTGAAGAAGACAAAAACACTAGTTTAAAAAGTTCTAGGTGCACCTGAGGGGATCAGCCAGTTATGTGACAGACTCTTGATTTTGGCTCAGGTCATGATCTCAGGGTGGTGAGATCAAGCCCTGCATCAGGCTCTGTGCTCTATGGGGTGTTTGTTTGAGATTTCCTCTCTCCCTCTCCCCCTGCTCATGCTCTCTCACTCATTAACTCAGAAAGAATATCTTTAAACATTTTTGTTAAAAATTTCTACCCACCCCTTTGTTTATTACAGCATTATTTATAATAGCCAAGATAGGGAAGCACGTAAATGCCCATCAACAGATGAATGGATAAAGAAAATGTTGTATATATAGACATGTGTACACACACACACAGACACACGCACTCAGGAATATTACCCAGCCATATAAAAAAAAATGAGATTTTTCCATCTGCCTTGGACGGACCCAGAGGGTGTAATGCTAAGTGAAATAAGACTAAGAAAGACAAGTATTATAGGATTTCACTCATATGTGCAATCTAAAAAATAAAATAAAATGAACAAACACGCATAGTCAGACTTATAAATACAACAAACTGAAGGTTGCCAAAGGGGAGTGAGTGTAGAGATGGGGAAATGAGAAAGGGGTGTGGGAGACAGAGGCTTCCAGTTATGGAACGAGTAAGTCATGGGAATAAAAGGTACAGCCTGGCAAACACAGTTAATGATTCTGTAAAAGTGCTGCATGGTAGCTGACAGGTGGTAGCTACATTCGCAGTGAGCAAAGCATAATGTAATATACAGACTTGTCGAATCACTATGTGTTGTACATCAGAAACTAATTTATCATTGCATGTTAACTATACAAAAAAATTTAAACACAAAAGATGTTTTATGTCAAAAAATTAAAAAAAGGAAATGGTCACATCCAGGGAAGTGTAAGGAGAGATGGTGACAGACTATAAGGGTTATAATGGTTGGGGCAGGATGCTCTAACACATAAAGGACGTTAGGTAAAAATTAAGGAAATCTGAACAAAGGTATAGACTTCAGTTAATCAAAATGTATCAATATTGCTTAACTATAAACAAACTCGCTATGAAACTGAGAACTCTATGTGCTATCTCCACAATCTTTCTGCAAACCTAAAACTGCTCTATAATAAAAAGTTCACTTAAAGAACAAAAGAAAAGAAAAACACCCTTGTGTGATAATATAGAACCCATTTAATCCTCACAGCAACCCAGTGAGAAAGCTACCGTAATTTTCCTAATGTTGTAAAGGAGAAAACTACAAGTGAGGAAAGTAATTTGCCTAAGGTCACGCGGTGGCGGAGTATGGATTCAGATCCAGTGTGACCACAGACTACGTTTCTAGTTATCACATTGGAGACTGATAGCGAATACGAAACTACATGTGCTCTCCGCGTTCACACCTACCACTTCCGGGCATCGGGCTTTCTCCAGCAAAGACATCCGTCCCCAGCCCAGACATCCGCCACTGAGCTCGACTGGCACAGGCTGAGATTTTCTCCTACAACTTTGTGCCACTCCCACAACTCTGTCCTCTAGCCATCCTTTTTTTTTGGGGGGGGGGGGGACTTGCTCCATGATTAGGAGCCCAACTGGCCCATTTCTAGACCCTTTCTAATACTGGATTTCTCTAGAAATTTCTAGAACTTGGGGCAGAGGGAGAGGCCAAGTCAAGTGAATATCCACTTTCACATGGCACGTAAATCAGCAGTTTCAGGGCATGGCCTGGGGTCTGCCCAAATGAGAGCACACACAGGCTCAGGGGAGAGACCAGGAACAGCATCTTGGTCCTGACAGTTGCCAGTGGAGGCTTCCATACAGAATGAGGGAGCAAGGGAGCTTCAGATGCCCCTCTCTCCAAGACAATGCCAAGTGGGGAGAAAAAAAAGGGGATCCTAGGGGAAACCTTGTAGGTCTGAACTCAAGGCTGGCAAGGGGAACAGCTCTGAACATAGTATACCAGCAAGAGCTGGGACATGCTCTCAGGGTTGGAATGGACAGAAAGAGTAAAGCAGGTGGAGATGTGTAGTCCCAGGATGCTTGCTCTAAGAAACAGAGCATGCTGGTGATAGGAGAGAGCCCTTCCTACCTTAGCTTGGCAAGAACTAAATAGGAGGATGGCTAGAGTAGCACTTAATGGGGGGCGGGGGTGGCCTGTGTCCTTGGGGTTAGAATCTCAATATGGATGCCAGAAGAGACATGGCTCCTAGCCCAACCTTCTCTCAACGTGGTGCCTGGAGGCCCACTCTCACCAGCAGGTAGGGTGTATGTGGTACATTGGAAAACTCGAAGGTCCTGGAGTCAGAGCTCCCCCAATTCTCTCAATGGCATCTCTTCAACTGGAAAGTGGGAGCAAGAACTTGATCCTGCAAAGCGGTTGTGAAAATGAAATTACTTTTGCAGAGGTACAAGAGTTGCTGGCATCCAAGAGGAGCTCAGGGAATTAGCTAGTTTCCTGCTCTTCAGATTATAGTGACTCTAGTACTAGAAATAACTCCAGAAGTTGAAACTAAGGAGAAATGTATTTATGATTTTTCCTTGCATCCCTGTTACACACTCAATGCTGGACATGAGCAAATCACACGCAGCCCCCGAGCGTGGGGAGCTCACAGTCCTGTGGAGAAGGCGGACCATAATCAATGGACCACAAACAAGGGAGCTGGCAAAGAAATCAATAAAAGGATTCCGCATATGTGATAGATATGAAGTTGGAAACCAAAGATGCCCATGCAGGAAGGACTTTCTGCCCAGATGCAGAGTGCGGTGAGTAGATGGTCCCCAGCTGTCAGTTCTTTCAGGGTTCACCTGGCTGTAGGGAGATGGCAGTTGTGAGGACATGCCCTCCCC
The DNA here is from genome assembly GCF_964662115.1 of Mustela nivalis. Lineage (NCBI taxonomy): Eukaryota > Metazoa > Chordata > Mammalia > Carnivora > Mustelidae > Mustela > Mustela nivalis. The sequence continues at coordinate 81,175,092 of NC_139028.1, read as the reverse complement.
AGGGCAGGCTGCACTAGGGACAAAGCCCAATGGAGTTATACATGCTTGGTTGTTTTGGTCGAACACGGCACAACTCTGACATGTTTATTTGCTCCAGATCTTTGTCATGTTAGCATTATAACTCCTCTCTCTGCCCAATCCCATTTCCTTCCCTTTGCTTTCACAGAGGTTAATCCCTAATAAACATATCGCACCCCAAATTCTAACTCAGTGGTGTCTGCTTCCGGAGAGCCAAACCTGTTACAGGAAGAAAGGGGACTGATTTGGACCACAAAACATATCCTGCCTGGGAGCTGCAGAAAGGCTTTGCTAAACAGGTGTCTTAAGCTGACTTCAGCGCATAGTTAAATCCTAAGAAAGCAAACAGAAGGGAAATAAGGATGACACCCAAAAAATAAAACATGTGAAACCCACATTGAAAGGATGAGATTAGCGGTCTGGAGAAAGAGACTGCGAGAATTCTATAAACGAGTGAGGAATTCAAGAGCACCGAAAACTCCAATCAAGGTGACTTGGGAGTCATTTGAAGGAATGAGAACTACAGTGTGATTGTAATTGACAAAGCAGAAGGAAGCCTCATCCATGGCAATGTCGCTCTTTAGAGAAAGACCCTGAACAGTGGGTTAAGCTGCTGCCTTCGGCTCGGGTCATGATCTCAGGGTCCTGGGATCGAGTCCTGCATCGGGCACTCTGCTCAGCAGGGAGCCTGCTTCCTCCTCTCTCTCTGCCTGCCTCTCTGCCTACTTGTGATCTCTGTCAAATAAATAAATAAAATCTTTAAAAAAAAAAAAAAAAAAAAAGGGACACTGGGCAGCCAAAGCAGGAAAATACTCCAGAGAGGACATGACTCAAGCTGGGCAGTTTGGACTTTGTGGAGGCTTTTTACAAAATGATCTGGGTCAGGAGAGGGGGCCAGGGCAGGGAGGGTGAGGAGCGTATATTTTTACCTGTTTTTATTTCTCCAGTAAAAAATGTTTGTCAAGTTTTGTTTTGTTTTATTTTTTGTTTTTTTCTTTTTAGAGAGAGAGAGAGTGAGCACAGGCAGACAGACTGGCAGGCAGAGTCAGAGGGAGACGCAGGCTCCCTGCAGAGCAAGGAGCCGGATGTGGGACTCGATCCCAAGATGCTGGGATCATGACCTGAGCCGAAGGCAGCTGCTTAACCAACTGAGCCACCCAGGCGTCCCTGTTTGTCAAGTTTTGTAATGCCTCACAGTTCAGAAGAGCCCCTCAGGTCTTCCCTCAGCTTAGCTTATTTTTAAAGCATGCAATTCTAGGTACTTTACATACATTTTAGTGTATGATTTACCCTCGATTTCTAGACAGCAAGTATTGCCACTTTGATTTTTTTTTAAGATTTTATTCATTTATTTGAGAGGGGGTGAGTGAGCAAGTGAGCACAAGAGGGGGGAAGGTCAGAGGGTGAAGCAGACTCCCCATTGAGCAGGAACCTGATATGGGGCTCGATCCTGGGGCTCCTTGATCATGACCCGAGCAGAAGGCAGGTGCCCCGACCACTTTGAATTTGAGGAGGATAAAACCCAGGGTCCTAAGTTTTAACTTAAGTTGTAGCTGTTAGGTCAGAGCATGGTTATTTGAACCAGGTCTGCTGTGCCCCAGTCTTTGGGGATTCTAACTGCACCCTTGGCACAGTCCAGCCCTTTCAAACTGTACCTGAGGTCTCCTGTTAATCCTAGCTCTCTGGGAAGGGAGGGAAGAGAAGGGGCAGACAAGGTAGGGTGGGGAGTCACTGGCCAGCTGAATCCTCATTTACTGTAAAAGAAAGACAATAGATAATGAATAAAATTGTATAGAAGAGAGCAATATAAGAACATCATTAAGAAAAAATAGCTTATGACCAAGAACTGTGAACTCATTATGATTTCTTAAATCTTCTGAGTCACCAAACTCGGGATCCACATTCATCAAACTCTCCAGAGATATGGATCTTCAAGCTCAAGTTTTTCTCCCAATTTAAAGCATAAGTGAAACAGACCAGATTTCTCAAGTTTAGAAAATCTTAGAGAGAAGGAGGAAGTAATGCATTAAAATTTAGCATTACTATCAAACTTAGGCAATTTTCACTTCCTTTTGCTTTCTCAAAGTTTTAGAGATGTATGAAATTATTTAATTCAGATTGAATTAGGGCAGCAGGGGTTAGGGGTGAGTCATAGACATTTCATATGAAATACTGTGCTCTGAGAGAAAAAATATTCATATAGCACAGTCTCCAACAAAACATGCCAGTCAAACCAGTCCACAAATGTTTCACACTTCCATTCCTCTAATAAGCCAGAACGGCAAACGGCTACAACCACAGACCACAAGGAAAGGACAGGGAATGGGGCAGGATGCACCCCAGGACAGAGGACTCTCGTGGTCACTCAAGAACAGCCACCTCCTGATAGGGTATGTGGACTGTCCACACAGACTCACCAGCCTACCCGAGCCTGCTGCTAGTAAAATCCTCCTCTGAGCACACACTTGTTAAAGAAGGCTCTGATCATTTTCCCTTCCCTCAAGGTGAGAATATCCTGGTCTAGCTGAGATACATGTCTGAATTGCCTGACAGTTACTATAAATTATTGAATTGGCATTCTGAGATATCATATGTAATCAAGTTCTATGAGCATGTTAAACCTCAGCCTGTCCGTAAGAGAGGGAAATCTTCACCATCTGGCAAAATCAGATTTCTGAGGGATCAAGAGGCAACCCTGTGCCGTGGTGAATTGCACCAGAGGAAATGCCACCTTGCATGGCTTTCTGGGTAACCAGTCATGCCTTGTTCCTCTGGGGATGCTCTATGATTCACCGTGAGCCACAGGTTTGACATACAAGACATTATAAAGTCTAAGCAAGGGTTGGAGTCTTATTCTGTTTTTCTCACCAGCGCGCACCACAGACACAGGCAATGTGTTTCCACCTTCATAGCCTCAGCTTTTTTTTTTTTTAAGATTTTATTTATTTATTTGACAGACAGAGATCACAAGTAGGCAGAGAGGCAGGCAGAGGGGAAAGGAAGCAGGCTCCCTGCTGAGCAGAGCCCGATTTGGGGCTCAATCCCAGGACCCTGAGATCATAACCTGAGCCGAAGGCAGAGGCTTTAACTAACTGAGCCATCCAGGCACCCCATAGCCTCAGCTTTTTGCACTCCATCTAAGAAACAGAAGACCAGCAACAATGCTTAGGGAATGAATGATACTAAGTGCCACGAGGCTACTTAGAAGTTGACAGGAGAAAACTGTGGATCTCAATGCCAAGGAGTATGCTGAGCGAGGGGAACTGGTGCTCCTAGAATTTCGTCGATGGCGGCTCTGAGGCAGCGGCGACAGTCATTGGGACCCATCTTCAAGTGGCTGTCATGTTTACAACAGTGAACTGGAGTATGATGGGCTGGAAACATACCAAATACTACACAGCCCCAAGACATCAAAGTGTGATCAGAATCCACCTCCCACCAGACAAACTATCACACTCGCACTTGATCCTGTGAACCTGCTTGGAGCCTGTCGTGTCAACCTTCCTTGGCATTCAGAATTGCTTCTGTTGAGGAGATGACGAGATTTAGGAACATAACCTTCCCCTTCATGTTAAATTCTACTTTCCCTCTCAAATGCCTAAGGCTAGTGACTTTGAATGGCTGGTACTAGAATATGACAGGAAGATATCACAGACTCAGGCCCCCCAAAAGGAGACCTCTTGAGTCTGCCTGTCTCACACTCCAGTGTAGGATACACATGAGGATGGGCGTGTGGATTCTAGCAAGTTAGCCCTTCCCTATAAATTTGCTCTTCCCCACCCCCATACTTCTGTTCACAGCGTTTTTCCCCCTGCTATTAGTTCACTACCCACACTTTTCTTTTTTTTTTTCCCCCACACTTTTCTTTCAGTTACTCATTCCTTCATTTATTCAACTTTTCAGCACCTTTTAGGTACCAGGCTCAGTGCATTTAAAAATTACTATATGCAGCCTTTGTACCCAAGACACTCACAGTCTTGACCCCATATCTGAGACTCTAAAACATTCTAATAAATTTTCAAAAATTATCCCAGTATCCTTTTATGGAGAATCATGTAGACAAAATACCCAGATAGTTCAATCAACAAAAATTTACCGCATCTTTCCGCTAAACAATTAGCATTCAATCAGTCTTCAGGATAGAAAAGCTCTAGGATAGAGCTCCTCCCTCTCAACATACTTCCAGTGAAGGAGGTTAGACAAGTCTATACATATGAAACAATAAGCAATGGAGGAAGTTGCAGAATGTGCGATCCAGTATCTAATTATTTGGGGATTATGAGCTATCATTACCATATAAGTTGAGAGAAGGCAAGTGGGAGCTGTTGAGAAAGCACTGGGAAGTTCAACTTCTTCCACTAAGAAACTTGAGGCAGTTACTTCACTTCTCTGGGCACCAATTTCCCCCAGCATAAAATGAGAAGGTTGCCTTAAATCATTAATAACACAACTTCCAGCTCTGAACTCTTCGTGTCTCTAGTATAAGTCACAGAAGGCTCCATGTTGGGGAATGAACCTCATCTGCGCTTCTGCAAGTAAACAAATGTGGATAATTCCATTCATATTCACAACTTCAGTTACGTATCCCAAGGGTTACAGAAATCACTTTCTATCACAGGCCATGCCTTAATTTTTAAAACTGCTTGTTTTTAAGTGGGCATCTTGATCCTGTTGTCATTCCTTAATTTGAGAATTAGAGGATGGGATGAAATTACTGATTAATCATAAAAGCATAGCAGCTAAGTTACAAATGAACGCATGCCTCCCTCCCACACATACCCAGCACTGAGACACCAAGAGGATGGAATCTGGCTGCCTTGTTGCTAACAAAACAGAGAAATATCCAAGAGAAGGAAGAGAATGCCAGTGAGAAAGGCTGCCGGGAAATGTAATATATGCATGCGAAAAGCTCCAAACAAGATTTGCAGCAGTTAAAGCTGAGAGCAGCCCCAGGCTAGCAGTAACTTTCATCCCAATCATTTCTGCAATTTCTCACCCCATGCCCGATATATACACACACAGCTGTGAATGCCCAACCCCATCAATATGCCTCATGTTACTATGTCTTCCGGGGAAAATATGTCACAAAGAACGGACATTCGTAACAAGTTTAAAGGTTCTAGGAATTTCAAAAATGCCTGCGTCCACCCCAACTTGGGAAAATAAAATGTAACCAGATAGTAAGAGGATAAGAGAGAGATGCGGAGTTGATGGTTTTCTCTGGTTTCCCAAGTTAAGGGAAGCCTATGTCTGAAACACAACACTGCCTTGATCAAGATCTGTGAACTTCTGTTCTGCTCCCAAGAATAACGCAGGATCGCCCAACTTCATCAAGTGCTGTTATTTGTAAATATATCACCTGCTTAACCACCAATAAGGTTGACAGCCATTCAAGTTAACTCTGAACTTAATTTTGTTTTGCTTCCCTAGTGATTGATATTGTCAGAGGCTGCTGAAAATAACGTTCATTTCACTCAAAGATCAAGGAATTCACTTTGGGTCAGCCTGCCCACCACCCTATGAGGTTGTCCAAGGGAAACAGTCATGGAAGGGGCAATGACAAGTAGAAAGTCATGTGCCACAGTGGACACAAGGCTTTTAGATGAACGCCATGCAGTTAACAGCTTCAATCCTGAGAGAAGCCTTGGGATGGTACCCTGCTACAGCAGGCTCCATCAGAGACTGGGTTTTGAGACACTGTGAGCACTGAAATGAGGAAAGAGCAGGCTGAGAACCAAAGATGCCTAGAGCTGTTTCAGAGAGCAAGGCCAGACTAAGTCACCACACGGTGGAAGATAAGGCCCCATGACTCAGGTATAACATAACAGAGTCGTATTAACAATCTCACTCCTTGAGAAGGATCCAGAGGGATTTGGGGAGAAGGTCAAGACCTCCAAATTCGGCAGCCCCCATCAAGAGTAGAGATTCTACCTATAGACACCATACTGAGAGACTAGGAAGGCTTCTGATTGTCTACACTTGCTGTCATTCGGAGTCTCAGCCATTTCAAGAAAAGCACTCAATTAAAATGAGTATCTTGAGTGTCACCAGGAAGACAACACACAAGACAGACTCCATATCCTAGTACTTTGCCAGACACCAGGTGTGTTTTGCTTTTTTAATCTTCCCCTAAAATCTATGAAGTTAGTCCAATTACATGTATTTTATAAAGAAGTCATGACTCAAGGTTAAGTGAGCTGTCCAAGTCCACTGGCAACTGACGCAAGTGGGACTCAGACCCAGGTCCGTCTAAGTCTAAAACTTGCTTTATTGCTGCTATGTTGTACTCGCAGCACAAGACACGTTCCTATCATCATGCAAATTTTTTAGCCAAGAATAAGCCCACCAAGGTGGCAGCCGCCCCTCTGGGCTGTAACTCTAGAGCATCCATCACTGTTAAGTTTGCCTCTGCAAATTAAAGTCATTTGAACTGTGATGATTCAAGCAAGGGTGCATAGACAATATTAAAAATGAAATGCCATTGTGAGTTAATGAGATATCGGAAAGCTTTTAACCTCGGGGCTACACAACTGTGTCATTAATGCCAATGCTCATAAACACCGTCTTGATCGAGAAGAGAAGAGATTGAAAATACACGCTACTCATTCAGGAAGACAAGGGCCAAGAGGCAGCAAAATGCCAGTGATCAGGCAGCAGTACCCCTGCTTGGGGAAAGTAGGCTCCAAATGCCACCAGAGTGATGAGCTAGCCATGTTCCTGGCCTGGTGGAACTCTGCCACAGGCTGGCTCAACGGCTACACCATGGGAATGCAGACTGAGGGGACCACGCTCACCTTCTGCTCCCACCACCAGCCTTTGGGGCAAGAGAGGAAAACTTTAGTGTTACCTATATTGTAAACACAGAGAAGAAAGTAATTGTCTGGAATATTTTGGAAACAGAATATTTTAAGAGGAAGCTGAAATGAGAAGTAGCAATAAACCTCATTTTAAATCCTATTGCAGAAAATTGTCATATAAATGTTTTTAACCACCCCTAAGTGCCAGCAAATACCATAGTAATAAAATACAAGCTCACAAGAATAACACAACTCTGCTGATTCCGAATATGAGCCCTCACTTTCCAGAGCTGTAGCTAAAGCAAATCTGAGAGAATAGACTTGGTGTATTCTGATCATAGGACACGCCCTAGATGGTTTTTAGGTGGATGTTGTCTTAATTAAATATTTTATGTGAGCTTGTTTGCTCACCATTTGCTTCCAAAATACAGTTATGGAAAAAAAATAACTGGTTGAGATGTCTAGGGTGGTTGAGGTGGTAAAAAAATAAAATAAAAAAATAACTGGTTGAGGTGGTTCCTAGGCTTTGAGTTTAGCAGACTGGTAACACACATTGCAAAAACATTGTTTTTAAAGACTGAAACTCTCATAAATTGTAGACAATATTCTTTTCAGACAGGAAAGATTTCACATACCATATGCTACCACCATCCCTTTATTTTTAAAAGGACATTTTAAGGCAAAAACATAAAGGATGGTCCTTTAAGTTCAGCATTACAGAAAGCTCACTTCTCTAATTCTCCCCCTGCACATGTGAAAACTAAGTGGCACCAGTCTATGCCAGGTACTTGAAAATTTCCATGGGGAGTTTAGACCCAGGATTCCTGGGTTAGAATCTCAATTTTCCTATTAAATAACACAATATAACAATGGCTCCTCTAATGCTGTGCCTTCATAGAACAGTGGTAATACCGCCCCTTTGGGAGGGGGTGGGGGGGCATTATATTAGAATGAAGTAAAGGCAATAAACAAAAGTAATTTGCAATTAAAGAAAGGTCTGCATTAATGTTTATTGTTATTATATATTATGTAAACTTCATATGCCATTCTAATTAGATTTTATTATTACTTTTATTAGTATATACAGAATACCTATTATGGACAAGAAAGATAGAGAAATGGAAAATGAACTTCCAGTGTCACAGGTGCTCTAACAGGCACCATGAAGTAGAGTGGAAATGCAGATGGGAAAACCACCACTTGTCCAGGTGGGATCATAGCGCACTAGTGTAGTAACCCATGACCCAGACGGGCCCAGGTCCTTCCCTTATTACAACATCCCTCATTCCACAAATATCCAGGAGAAACGATCATCTAGATTTAGTATTTGAACACTTGGCTACCTCAAAATGTGAGCCTACAACATTTAGAGGCTAAGTAAATATTTTAGGTAAAATGCAAAAGCTAATTTGGCATCCGTTCTTGCAGTGTATTTCTTAGAGTCAAACATCCTCAGAGCTGGGGGATCCTGGACCTAAGTCTCCCTGCAGCTCACACAGTGGCAGGCAAATGCTCTTCCAGCTTCCCCGGCACTAGGCCCATTGTCTCTGCACCAACACAAGTCAGCACAAAGGGTGTGGAGAAGGAGCCAGAGCCCCAGGCAGCTCATTTATGGGATCTGTGACATGGGACAAGTCACTTGCTCCCTCAGAGTCCCTTTGGACCCTGAGTCCTAAAAATGAGGACTCTGGGCTAGAAGACATCTATTGCTCCTACCAGTCTCAACATTCTAGGCTGTCCAGGGCACAAGGTGAATGTGACTTCGAAAAATGGCACGTTAGTCACCACTGCATTGCTGCAGCCCTCTTGGTCTGTCTTTCCATAGCATGTCTTGGTACAGGGGTAGCCAAATATGTCCCCACTTTGTCAAAGAACCAACAATCAATAAAGCTAAATGAAAAAACCTAATCATATCTGCATAAAGCATGATTATAGGAAAATGTAAAGACTGTTAGTCTTCTAAAATCAGGGACTGAGTCTAACCATTTTATTCCCAAATGTACTCCACCACAGCACATAGACATACAAGATGCTTCTACACATGCTTTTTCAATTAGTTATTAATAAGAATAGATAGCACATTTAAAAATACAGAAGTTACCAATTCCATTAGTGGGTGAAATATTAATTTACTACACATTCTATTTGTGGTTAAAATTATAACCATGCTTTTAAGGATTCAGTGCAACACCCTAGGGACAGAGGAATCTGGGGCATTAAGAGAAATTCTTAGCATTCGACATGACTCCTAGTGTAGCCAAAGGTTGCAAAAAAGAATCCACTGCAGGGGGAGGTGGCAGGAGACCGTATGAGCCAGAGGCTGGAGGCATCAAGATCGGCAGAAGAGCCAGTCCAAGGACAGTATGCCTTACCCAAGTGGCTCACCGGAGGAGGAACATTCCCTATTGGCTGAGAGCTCTCACAGTCAAGCAGTCCCTGAGCAGTAACACCTTCTGTCATACGGAACATGACACTTTTTGGTTGGAGAAATAGCAAAGTAGTTGGGGAGAGTATGGAGGAAGATTCGGTGTAAGCCTGCAGGTCTTTTTGGCTGAAGAAGTTCCAAAGTGTAGCTTCCCCTGCTCAGTGTACCCTTATACTGAAATAAAAGCTTTCTAATTCAATACAATGGAACAAACTGTCCAGATAAGCAAGATGACGTTACAGTTCCCTTACCCCCCAACCTTCAGCAGCTCCCATTCACTGCTCCAGAAGTATCTACCAGGGACAGAACTGTCAGAGAGCCCAAGTATCTGCAAAGCTTTTCCTTTTGCTGGCTAACTACTGTAGGTCAGTGTTCTAGAAGATTCTTGCTTAGCCTCCATATTCTCTGGATCTAAAGACTTTTAGGCCCTATGGCCTAGATTCTCAACTTATGGAGAAGTGGTTTATCGGTCCCTGGTAGCCATGGAGATGTGTCGCTCGGCTCTCTTCAAGAGAGATCTTGCTGTTTAGTTGTGAAAAGCAGTTCGGGGAGAGCCCCCATCTGCATCATGAGAAGCAGCATGAAAGCTGAGGCCACAGGCTTCCTGTGCTCTCCAGCCAGGGCCTGAGTACTGCAGAAGCACCATTTATGAGCAACGTGGGATTCCTCTAACAGACATTCTTGGTTTGGGGAGTTCTCTACTGACTGGCCAAGACTCCCCCAGGTCAACAGGTGATCTGAGGATACCCCTCCCCCATATGGCAGCTTCCCACTCCATTTTTCATAGGCCTTTCCCTCTTCCCTAATAAAGAAGTTTCCTTACTAACTCTCTTTCAGCATCTGCTTCCCAGAAAATCCAAATGACCCACCAGGGATATCTGAAATGTGACTCTAATTGGGGGTGCAAGTCTTTCAATCAGAGCCCCTGATCCCACTCAAGTAGTGCTCAAGGCACTACTTCAGCCAACTCTCAAGCTCCCAGAAACACAAATTCCCCAGGGATATCCTTGAAGCTCTTCCCACCAGGCTCAAGAGGAGAGGAAATTCTCCTCTCCCCTTCCCAAAGGTAGAAAGAATTTAACAACACTGCTCGCCCCCCCGACTCCCCAAAAAACCTCCCTCCAATCTTTGGTTTCTTCTTCTGTCTACAACCTTTTTAATGAGATAAAGTGCGTGGTCACGATGACTTCCCAGGCACCTTTTCATAAGCCCCATTTCACTGGTCCCACATCTCACCCTGGAAGTAGGGAGCTGTCACCTCTTATGCTGTTCTATGCCTGTAAGCTTGCCTCCATGGGACATAAAGAGTTGTGTTTTATCCTACTACAAAAAAAGAACATTTATGTCCAGAAATAATGGCTATCAAAAGCTTCGCCTTCTGCTGCAGCTTGTAAAAAAGCAATTTATCTGATCTATATAAACCCAGTCAAATGTACTCTGTTAGGATCAATTGGAGGTATTATAATGTTTTCTCCTAGAGAATCTCTTGATTTCAAAAAGATAAGATTTTCAAAGTTACTAAGAGCTATTTTTGTCCTTCCCAGGTTTTCTTTAGCTTCTTTTTAAGTATGCATGTCCATAATTGCTAGGAGAAAGAATACTGAGAATCCAAAGCCTAAGGGGAAAAAAGAACTCCAACACCTTCAGAGGATTCTGGCCAAAGATCAAATCCAGTAACAACTCTGAGGTTCTAACTCTGTATACCAAAAGGCAGGATTTGGATGACTGGACAATTCAAGATGAAGCTCTCAAGTAGGTTACGCTCAAATATTTTACAATGATCTTGAATCTCACCAACCCTCAGTAACATAGGAAACTAGATTAACGTTTTTATTGAAGCTCAAACAGTAACAGTGAATGTTAGCTTATTAGGAAAAAAAAGTTTCCCAAATCCAGATCTACATCTTTCATTGTGATTTAGTCAATCACTGCTAACGCCTTTTGTCCAACCCCATTTATCTGCCCTTTGGGGACCTGAGGAACATGATCTATCAATGTGTTAAACATTGCCACCCAAACACACACATTCAAAGCCTTCATATGACCTTTCAAGTAATCAAATATAATTAACAAACACTCTGGAGTATTGATGTCCTTTACAGAGCAAGTAGCAGATCAGAAGCTAAAACTCTGATACTACAATGAACAAAAAAACAACAGAAACCACCTTATTTGAAGCTGAAATATGTCCAGTTAAAACAGCTTAAAACTCAAATCCATTAAAAAAAAAAAACACCAAAAATCTATGTTCTTTAAAATTGAGTGCTCAGGGAAACTCAAGTAAGGGAAGCTGAGGCTGTCTACAGAGGTTTCAAAGTCTTATTAATGAGCTTTTAAAAACCAAACAGAACAAGATCCAGAGGAAGAGTATTAGTAAGCATGTGATGCCTTCAACAGTCACCTGTTTGCAATGCCATCATTACTGTTAGACTTGCAGAACTAGTACCAATTTAGCCACCAGAGGAGAAGGGACTACATTTGGTGGCTTCAATGGATGCTCCTCAGCTCCCCTTGGAAGGCCCGCTACTCTAGCCTTGGCAATGAAACCAAAAAAAATTCAAACTGAGACATGACTTTTTAGGATGGAAAGTCTAAGGAATGAGTTGAGTGTTACTGGTTCTAGGTGCTGTCACGAAGAAAAATGTCATACTACAGAGAGAGTGCTGCCAAGACCCCAAGAGCTAGCATGTAGACCAGAGCAAAGCTGTAGAGTAACATCAGGATGAAAGGGTAGCATCACGTTCAAGCCGAATGGAGCCTTAACTCCTACAAAAGCACCAATAGTGACGGGCAAGGACATAAAGCAGAAAAAACAGAACCATGCAGCAGGTTGCAGAACGTATCTTGTGTACAATACGCTTCCATGACAGGGTTTCTGCCAGTCTTGCAGGATTAGCCCCCTAACCCTGGTATTTGACAACCATCACTGATTTAAGGTAGGGACTCAAAATAGAATAGACTAAAAACCACCACATATTCCAAACCTGGACACCAAGAGTCTCTTTTGCAAACCAGTAGTCTAGCCTAATAAATAACAGGAATCTTGTTCATTTGATGTGTGGAGTTAAATTTGTCAAGTGATGGTATCATTCTTTGAATCCTACTAAAAATGTGTATTCCTTTTAAGAAAAGGTGAAATTATAAAAAGAAAGCAAAGTTCCATAAAAACAGTCTTTACAAGAAGGTAAGACATGTAATTTTCATCATCCTTGGCATTAGACTGAATTTAATCCAATCTCCTCTTATACAGAGGCACACCCCGATGGCAATTTTCAAAGGCACTCATTAGACTGCAAAGTTAATAATGCTGACCAGCAGGAGTAGGGAAAACAGTGGAAGTTTTCCTACCGGTCAACATTATTGACCAGGCCAAAGCTGTTCAATTAGCCACTGCTTCGGCTCAGTAGCTCACAAGACGTATTTTGTGTCACAGTGCTTACACACCTAGAAAAGAAGATTAATTTGGGTAGTAACAGGACTAGAAGTACATAAAGAGAGTGGGGAAGGCAGTGTGTGTGTGCTTAATGAAAACTGTCACCATCATCATTTTGGAAAAAAGATTGTACACTGAGTACAAAAATGTATCCTTAGGGGGGAAAAAAACTTGAGAAACAGCAACAACAAAAAAAATTGGCTGTGATTAAAAGAAAATGGGGGGGGGGGACCTTGTTATCTATACTGAATGCAGGATGACTGCCATTCTAACAGAGGATGGTTCTATCAAAAGTACTAGAAGAGAGGTAGCGTTTCTTTTTTTTTTTTTTTAACATATCTAAATGATGGTTCATTAAAACCAGCACATGTAAATAAACAAATAAAACTATGTATACACATATGTATATATAACTTACAGAGAAAGAAATAGAATTTTAATTGTTCAACATTATTATAATCTTAAAAATATCCAAAAACATCCAAAAGAGTTAAGAAACAAGGTTGCAGGGCGCCTGGGTGGTTCAGTGGGTTAAGCCGCTGCCTTCGGCTCAGGTCATGATCTCAGGGTTCTGGAATCGAGTCCCGCGTCGGGCTCTCTGCTCAGCAGGGAGCCTGCTTCCTCCTGTCTCTCTCTGCCTGCCTCTCTGCCTACTTGTGATCTCTCTCTGTCAAATAAATAAATAAAACCTTTTAAAAAAAAAAAGAAACAAGATTGCAGTAATCAGTTTAACAGTTTTTCATTTGCCTCTTGCTTTCTGGCTTTGTCCACAGATACAAGTAACATATCTTAAATAAACTTTCTATTAAGGAATAATTTTAAACTCCTCAAAAAAGCTGCAGAGATAGTACAGAGAGTTCCTGAACACTCCTAATGATAACATATTATATTAATGTGGTGTTTTTGTCAAAACTAAGAAATCAACATTGGTCCATTACTATTAACTCAACTCTAGACTTCATTCATATTTCACTGTTCCTTCCACTAGTGCCTTTCTTCTCCTCCAGGGTTCCATTAACGGTAACATGTTGTATCTAGCATTATTCTCTTTCTCAGGCTGGTCTGGGAAGATTGACTTTTTTTTTTTTTAAGACTTTATTTATTTATTTGACACAGAGCACAAGCAGGGAGAGTAGCAGGCAGAGGGCGAGGGAGAAGCAGGCTCCCAGCTGAGTAGGGAGCCCTACGAGGGGCTCGATCTCAGGATCATGGTATCAAAACAAAAGCTGAAGGCAGATACTTAATCAACTGAGCCACCCAGGTGTCCCAGAAGATGGACTTCTAATATGACCCCAGACCTGTGAGTTGTGAAATGCAAAGGAACTGCTGAGCACTCCTGTCTCATCCTTCAGGTTTTGGCAGATGCCTCACTTTAGTCTGGTTATGTCCCACATATATGACTGCCTCGATGTCAGGGATCTACCATCTTAAATCCAAGGCAGCTGCCATCTTTCACTATTTTACTAAATTATAAATCAGAGACACATGGTTGGGCCCCTTTGGTCATATACGTATGTTTTTAGTAGATAGATTTTGTGAAACATTTCTTGATGTATTTTTCCTCTTGAGAATTGAGTTTTGTGATGGCAGTTTTTCTTCTCCTACCATTTTTCTCATCATTCAGGATAAGGGTGTTTCGACAAAACAAAAGGCAAGGTATACACATCCATGAGGCAGTACTTCTAGGGAAGTATGATGTCAGGGAAGTTCCTACTTAATACAAAAAGGCAGCTGAAGCCTTTCCAGTGAGGGGGCAGCACAGAGGTAGATGAGATTCAGAGAGGGTGTATGAAGAAAGAAGGCATCAAGGACCTAATACTCCCAGGCCCTTACATTTGCAGGGGCACAGGCATCCAGAAGACAAAAACTCGACATCAGAAAGAGGAAGATGGGAGAACAAAGAATTCACTGCTCAGCCTGCATTTTTGGAAGTGTGGCAGGCGATCCTGTTACAGTGCACTCCACATCGACAAGGGGAAGTTGCAGGTACCCAGAAATAGCGATGTGGTGTATTTAGGCAGAAAGAGGATCAGTAGTTCCTCAGATCCTGGGGATAAGGCGGGAAAGAATCCAGAGTTTCCTAGGTCCCCACTGCGTACACTTTTCACGGTGAGGTCATCAGGAAGGGGCCACAGGGGTGAGGGACAGAATCTTCCTGACACGGGGATGCCAAGGCAGGTGAGAAAATGGGAGCTGCTATGAGGTCTCAGAGGATCAGAAGCCCCAGTGACCGCAGAGGTGGGACCCACAGTCGTCGAGACGGGAAGGTGCCCTGGGAGCACTCACCAAGCATGGAAACCTCCGCTGGGATACGGAGGAGCAGAGACGACCACCTGAAGATTGACATCTCACCCAAAGTTAGGGAGAGAATAACGCTGCAGAGCAGACACTCCAAACCTAGATGCCAGAAGGACAGGTCACCTTGAGAAGATAAAGGGGAAAGGGAAGTATCCAAAAACTGTAAGAGTGCTTTAAACTTTGAACAGAGACCCAAGGTTTGGCACTTCCTCCTCCTTTTCTCAAGTGTAAGTCATGAGAATTAGATCAGACAGAAGAAAATAAATTCTATACAGTATTCCCCACTTACGTGTAGGGCATACATTCCAAGACTACCCAGTGGGTGTCTGAAACCACAAACCATATCAGTTATCTATACATACTAAGTTTTCTTTTTTTTTTTTTTTAATACAAATACACCTATGTTTATTTTTTTTTAATTTTATTTATTTGACAGACAGAGATCACAAGTAGGCAGAGAGGCAGGCAAAGAGAGAGGAGAAAGCAGGCTTCCTGCCGAGCAGAGAGCCTGATGCGGGGCTTGATCCCAGGACCCTGAGATCATGACCTGAGCCAAAGGCAGAGGTTTTAATCCACTGAGCCACGCAGGTCAAACCACCCCGCCCCCCGGATTTTTTTATTTTTAATTTTTTCCATTTTATTTTATTTCTTTTCATTGTGTTTAATTTAGAAAGTAGGCACCATAGGAGATTAGTAATAACTAGTAATAAAACAACTATGATACACTATAAGGAAAGTTACGTGGATGTGGTCTCTTTCTCAAAATCGCTTAATGTACTCACCCTTTCTATGAAGTCGTGAGAGGAGAAAATGCCCACGGGATGACAGAGTGGAGAACTCTGGCATGGTGACGTGGCATGAGGGTGCATGAGGGTGCCACTGGCCTTCTGACAATACATCAGGACAAGGATCATCTCCTTCCGGACTCGAGGCGACCACAGTTAAACGAAACCATGGATAAGGACGAGAGGGGCTGAAGGACACTGAATTGTAAGGCACTGATTTCATCCCCAATGCCCGTAGATTATGGTATTAAGATAAGCCCTTGTAGAATGAGCAGAAAATCCCTGCTTTGGGAAAACCCATCCAAACCTTGTTCATTCTTCAATTCGCCTTCATGGAACTACCACGTTCAGTGACCAGTGACCTAACATTTGTCTGAATCTTCTCCTCCACTTAAACTCAGTGAGCCTGATTAGCTCTCAGGAGTTGATTTACTGAAGACAGAGAGCACGTCTTACTATTCTTTTAATGTCCTAACACTGCCCAGCATGAAACAGGGCAGCGCATAAATACGTACTAATTGACTTATTGATCGACACTCAGTAAGGCAAAGAAAGATGGTGAAGAAGGGATAACAAAAGGAAGAACCGAGATAAGGAGTCACTCTGCTCTTCCAGGATGTGGAAAAGGAAACTATTTCTGGAAGGTGATTTTTTTTTAAATTTCTGCTCCCTCTGACTTAGTTATTCACCGTTACTGAAATTAATAACTATTAATCACAGGAAAAGGATGAGTCAAGTTAATTCCTCTGAACAATTCATATACACTGTACCTATTGTGATCAATTTTCTTTGCAGCAATTAGAAGTGAAAAAAGGTAACACTAAGTCTGTGGGATGCCCCCCCTCCCCTGGGGACATTGTGGTTCTAAAATAAAATACCTAAGTGGGCAGAAAGAGGGGGAAGAATACATGACCCCAAAGTATGCCTCTTTGGCATGTGAATTATTTGGAGCTGAAAGCAATTAAGGTCTAGCAGACTCAAGAAAACCTCTTCCCTCTCCTTTAACCACCTAGAAGAATTTAGATAGAACCTGTAGCAGAAAAGGAGCTATTACAGGAGTTCACTTCCACCTGAAAGACCGATCTGTATGGCAGGGCACACTTCCAAATACCAAAATCTACCCTTCTATGGTCCTATGAACCTGGCCTCTTCCCTTTGAAGCCCCAGAGCCCTATCCCATCCCTAGGGATGGCATTCCAGCCCTTCAATGCCTAACCTGCCCTTAAGTCTCCTGTCTTTGGGGCTCCTGTATGTACAAAATTTGTATTTCTCCTCTTCTTCTGCCTTATGTCAATTTAACTATTTGACCAAAGAACCTAGAAGGGAAGAAAGGAACAGGTTTCTGCCCTGCAGCTCCCACCAGGGTAGCTCTCCCGTTCTTATTTCAAGATCCGAAGAAAGCATGGTGGAATATGGCAACAGCTAAAATCCAGGTCTAATGTGAGTGGTGAAAATAAGGTCTGATCATCGCATGGTTGAATCTGTTAGAAACAATAATTATTTATGACACTTTATGCAACACCCTCCAAAGCATATGGTTACCTTATTAGAAATTAAAATTCATTTTCATATAAATCTCAGCAGGATATTACACTAAAATAACTACAGTAACTCCAGGGGACAACAAATAATTCAAGTTCAGCTCTTCTAAGGCCTGGCACTTATAAAATAAAATTTAAACTAATTCACGTGTAAGTAAAATGGCAGATTTGCAAAATGCGGACAATCTACCATAAGCATGGGCATAAATATTCTTTCAGTACCACTTTGAAAACGTGTATAGTTTCACATTTTTCCCCACAAATTTCCATGGCTTGGTTTTACATTTTTCAACGTGAGAAACTTTCTGTTCATTAGCAATGTATTTGCTGTCCTTTCTTACTTTTAATTGTGGCTATTTAGAAAGCATAGCTTTTAGCGGACTGGCTTTCTGCTCTTCCAACCAGAGTAAAAAATAAATCAGATCACAGAAATAGGCATCTACTGTGAGCCTTTACAGACACCGACGCACCACAGACAGTTCTGCTCGAGCTCACAAAGGTTTAGTCACATTGCTTTTATTGCAGCATTTGGCTGTTCGGGGAATCTTCATGTTTTTTTCAGGACAGTGCTCAGTGCTTATTTTCAAAACCGGCCTGCTGAGTTTGGGCCATGATTGTCTTGGAGCATGTGCTGTATGTGGGGGAAATAAGTGTCTGTGTCTCTAAGCCCAGCATCCAAACACTCTGCAACAATGACAGAGTAAACTGGACCCCTCAAAAGTTATCTTAAATAACCAAGGTATTATTTGTAAGCTACATAGAGGTTATATGAACACCACAACTTATTTATCTTTCCATTACTGTCTTTGAAGAGATGGAAGAATATAGGAATCACATTTTGTAAAATTTTATTAAGGATGTAGAAAATGGTGATGCCTCAAAGGAAAAATATAACTAAAGGAAAATCCCTCTTGTTTCCTGTACTCACGAAATAGTTCTGACACCAAACGTGTGGATTTCCCCCCAACACACACACACACACACACACACACACACACACACACACACACTGGCCAACTCCCTGGACAACAGCTGGGTGTACTACAATTCAATTCTGACTCGTCTACCTGGAGGTAGTGTTGGGTCACAAAGGTTAGGCTCTCGGTCATACAAAAGACTGCCCCCACCTCAGACACCAATAGCAAGCCCATAGTGACTGATAAGCTATAAGTGAGGGAGTCCCATGACCCCTATCCTTGAGTTTGATAACTTGCTAGAATGGCTCCCAGAACTCAGAAAAGTTCTTTCCTACTACTACTACTTTATTACAAAGGATATTTTAAAGGAAACAATGAGCAGCCAGATGAAAAGATGTGTAGGGTGAGGTCTGGAGGGGTCCTGAGCCCAGGAGCTACAGAATCCATGGAGTTTGGAGGGTGCCATCTTCCTAACACATGGATGTGGTTCTTATTCACCAACTCAGAAGCTCTCCAGATCCATTTAGTTTCTTATGGAAGCTTTAACATCCAACCCCTTGTCCAGCTAAAGGCCGTACAGGATTGAAATTTCCAACTCTCTAATCATATGGTTGATCTCCCTGACAGCCAGACCCCATCCAGAGGCTATCCAGGAGCTCTTAGCCACCAGTCATCTCATTAGCATACAAAAAGGCATTTATCACTTTAGAGGACTCCAAGGGTTTTAGAAGCTCTGCACCAAGTGTTCCGGGAAAGAAGGGTGGAGAACAAATATCTATTTCTTACTTAGTGACACTGATTCATACTGCTTTTGTTTTGTTTTGTTTTTACAACAAAGAATATGCTTTAAGACTCCCTTTAGTGGCCAATCTAATGGACACCAGCAAAGAGCAATCCATAGCAGCCATGTCTAAGTAAGAAGTGAAGGCAAGTTCCCTCTTGTGCTGCACCAGAAGTCTCACCAACATCCTGGCCACAGCCCAGGATTGCTATCTACTCATTTAGTCAACAAACAGGTAAAGGCACCAACCCCAGGCTAGCGAGTAACCTAAAGACCCTGACAGTCCACTGTAGGAATAACAGGTCACTCATCAGTCACAAAATCACAATTATAGTAAGTGGAATTGTAGGTAGTAGAATGTATAAAATGGAAACTTAGTTGAGAGAATTTTGAAGTCTGTCTGGGAGAGTCAAGGAAGGCTCCATGAAAGTATCTAAACTAAGCCAGAAGTATCAGTTAAGTGTTGGCCAGGCACACAAAAGAAAGGCATTCTAGGCAGACAGAAGCCCCTTCCCTAAAATCTAAAAGTACAGCAAGGCAATGATGAGCACCATGCCTTTACCTCAGTTTCTAAGAAGTGTTAAAAATGACAAGTCAGCTGGGGGAGCAGGAGTCATTCTGATCCAGTGGAAAGAGCCCCACCCAGCAGGATAACAGACATTCTCTTCCAGGCTGTACCTTTTACTCAACACCCTAACCCCCATCAGGCCAGAGTGGCCGCCATCTTGTTAGTGATAAACTACAACTCACACCCAGCTTCTTATCTTCTTTGGCTTACCTTTCCTAATCTAGAAGATGGGCAGATTGAGCCAAAGAACTTCTGAAGTACTACATTTCCAGGAAGCATTCATCCCTCTGGCAGAATGCCCTAGGCTCCAGCAACCTGGACAGCCATGAAACACGTTAAGAATCCAATTTAAAGGAAAGGCCAGAAATTAAAATCCCAGACCAAGCAAGAAATCCAGAAACGCCGTCCTCTTTGTTAGGTAGGAGTACAGTAATTGAGCTCACATTTAAATGAAAACAGTTTCCTGCCCAGCCTCCTCATCAGCACAGCCCTGTTTACAGAGCTGCCCCAGGAACTGTTTTTACTTACATATTCAGCAGCCTGTAACTCGGAATTAATAACCTTGCACATAAATATCTTTGTCTTCATAAAAACGTTATTGGGTTAAATAAAAATATTTGTAGCACTTTTTTTCTGCACCCTACCTAGGCTTTGAAGAACAAAAGAAAGAGAGAGTGTGCTGTGCCCTTTCTGCACAATGCCTGTCACCTTGGGAATGTGATTCTCCTCAAGTACAACACTTCTGGGGGAATGAAGAATAAGAGATGAGTTTAATTTCCTTCTGCCAAATTAACTTCCTCTGCTACTGCGAGGAATGTGCATAATGATAAGCTTGGAGAATGGAAGCCAGAGTGGAGTAGCAAGCATCTTTCCCACAGCAGGTACTGGTTCAAGAGCAAGTCCCTCCTCCGGCCAGGAACTAGCCATTCATGTCCTCCCAGGTGGTCAGTGCCAGCACCAAAAGCAGTTTCCTGCAGCCTGTGCCAGTTTCTTCAAACACTCACCCTGAGGCAGATGCCAACATACTGGCCTGGCCCAGGACGCCTCCTCCACTGTCTTTTCATTATCATGTAGGGCAAAGAGCTAAGGATTTGGGAATCAAACCAACCTGAATTTTTCTTCTGGCCCTGACTCTAGACAGATTCGGCATGTGACTTCAATTTCTCAGGGCCTCAATTTACGTCTCCATAAAAGGAAAATAGGATCAGCTACCACACAAAGTCACTGGAAAAATTAAATAAGAGCGTCAGTATGAAGATTAGAAGTCACATAATGAAGGTTAATTTACTTTGCCTTTCCCTTCTTGAGAAAATACACTTCAGAAATCCCAGTAACAATTAAACAGTGGGTTTATACAGCCAGCCCAGCCCATTGATCTACAGGAACAAAGACAGTATGTTCCAACAAAACCAACAGCTGCCAGAAATGCTGGTATCAGAAATAATGGGACAGTGGAAGACTTCCTAGAGTATGTTCCCATGCAGTAGGCAAGACCGTCCTCACCTTGGCAGGGCATATGGCACCAGGCTTTCTCACCAGACCAATGGTCACTTGGAACCTCTCTGGACAACTTAAGATAATTCCATCTCTAAAAAGCTGAAGTTTATCTGGAAAAGCTAGACCTGTTGGGCAAACACTGGAGTTGTCTCTCAGGTATAGTGGTTTGCCCAGGAGACCAGCAAACTGAGAAATCCAGGAGTAGAAGGCACCAGAAGATGGGCATGGCTGAGGAAGCAGCTGGAGACATGACAGAGAGGAGAATGCCATCGGATGTTGACCAGGACCTTCCCCTCTTAACCAGAATCAGTCTCAAAGCAGAGGACAGAAAGAACTGGTTGCCAGACTCCATTCTCCAGGTTCTTCTACCCCAATACTGCAACTCCATTCCCCTCCCCTGTCCATAGAAGCGAAGGATTACAGAGCAGGGAGACACGATGAGGTATTGTGACTCATTTGCTGGGAGAAATGCTTTTTCTAGGTTGGTTTTGAAGAACTTGAGGGTGCTACCGAAGAGGAAAGACTGGGAAACTATAGTTCTTCCGGATCTACTTTTGTGATGGACTTAGTAATCTTATATCTGAACAGAGGAGGAAGAAGACTGGAGAGAAATGCCAGGGTAGAAAGAACAGCTAGCCAAAGAGCATCTCACACTCTTGGTGCTAGCATGACAAGAATGTATGCTTCCTAGGCGTCCAGTGAACGCGTGAAAGGTAACCAGACTTGAGCCTTTTGCGCTGGACCACACACAAGAGCTGCCAGTTGAGTAGAGACCAAGGCAGCACCAGACTGTCAGAGTGTACAGCTCAAAGAGGAAGAAGAAAGGGAGTGGCAATTAGCTAGGAGAGGCGAGGCAAGAGGGGATTGCCATGTTTGTTCGGGACACAGGCAATGGGAGGGAGGGCCTATGGGAGACAAAATTGAAAAGCCAGGCTCTACTCCCTCAGGCTAAAACTTGGGCAGTGCTAACAAGGAAAGAGAAAGTATTAAACTAGACAGGAGATTCCAATCCCAAACTAGACTGGGCTTTTAATACACAGACGTCTCCAGAAAGCTAAGCAGTCTGCCCAGGGTGCTGTCAAGGAAAGAACTGAGGGCAGTGACTGGAGCTGCTTTACACCCCAACTGATTTCACACCATCAGCCGCCCAGATGCCTCTAATTCTACCTCACAGTGAATGAGTTCAAGGCCTAGATAGAAGGTCAAAGTCAAGAAGGCAGTGAAACACAAAACGTAGGAGCAAAGCAGGAGAACCAAGACAATTAAAAACTGCTTCAAAGCCCAGGCCTGATTTGGATGGATCACGCTTTTTGCAATGAGTCTGCGAACCAACTTCTTTCTCCAGCACCGAGCTGGAAGATGTCCCTGCCCAGGGATGAGGCCCACCAGTTTTTCTGCTGCAACCAAACCACTGGAAGGACAGCTCCTGCCCCGGGCACCCCAGGCTTCATTCATCTCCCAGACATTGAGGATGAAAGACGACAACCCATCTATCTTCCCCGCCTCTTCAGAAACTGAGGAAGATCATCAATGAGAGGATTCTGTGTCCCACACCCCTGGGCATCTACCCAGCCCCACCACTCATCATCTAAGGGAGCACAGGCAAGTGACTCAACCAGCATTCACTTCAGCACTGTGAAGGGGAACTACCCTTACAGATGGAGACACCAAGGCTCAGGGAGGTCAAGCACTTTGTGCCTGAGGCTAAAGGGCTAGCGAGTGGAGGAGTCCAAAGGAGACACAGATCTGTTGAACTTCGAGCTCTGTGTGGAAGAGAATCCAGAAAACGACAACCCTCCATGAGATGTGCTGACAACTCAAGAAGTAAAAGCTTTGGATAAAACTATGTAAGCATTATGAGCTTAAGATCTTGCCATTATTATCTACAAACAGATGATAATAGGGCTTGTGGGATGGAATTTGTGGCTATTTACTGACCATGTTAGATCGTTCATTTCTGACTCAAATGACTAATGTTTGCTAAGAAGGGATGTTACGTCTGAAACACAGTCCATCCCTATGCACTACGATAGCAAGCAAGGAAAAAAGAGCAAGAGGGAATTTACCAAATTAAAGAAACATCTCTTTGAACAACAGGGGATTCCAAATACCAAAGCAGAGAGACGATACCACAATGCATTTACAGTCTCTAAGGGAAGTGGAAGTACAACTCAAGCCCGGAGGCTAAGCTGGGGACGGTTACCAGTCTTTGAGAGCATAGGCGAATCCCCACCGTTGTTAGACCTCTGTTTCCTTAAGTGGGAAACATGGATCCTGGTTTTCAGAATCAAGAATTCACTTCCTGGGTGCCACAGTGGGTTGAGCCTCTGCCTTCGGCTCAGATCATGATCTCAGGGACCTGGGATCAAGCTCCACATCGGGCTCTCTGCTCAGCAGGGAGCCTGCTTCCCCCCTCTCTCTCTGCCTGCCTCTCTGCCTACTTGTGATCTCAGTCAAATAAATAAATAAAATCGTTAAAAAAAAAAAAGTCACTTCCATAAAATACTCTATGCCTGGAGGAGGCAAGAACTCCATTATATTAAAAAGTCTTAAGCACTGTTCAAACCCTTTATATCTATTATGTTACCCTTAGAGCAATGGTGTAAGTACTATTAGTATCCCCATTATGTAGATGAGGAAAAATGAGGTACCAAAAAGGGGAGTAACTTGCTCAACATTCTCAGCTAGTAATCGGTAAAGGAGAGATTTAGACCGGCACACTGTCTCCAGGGCCCATGCTGCATCTATTTTTATCAGGTAAGAGTACATATAACAGAAGACAAACTAGTTGAGGAGGCTTACCACGGGAGAATAAGGATTAGAATGTGTCTAGAACAAAAATCTACACTCATTAAAATGACTTTGGCCTTTTTCATTAGAACAAGGCAATGTTTCATCCCTATGGGGTTTCTCTCTTATCTGTTAAAAAAGCCATTCTGAGTATTGCCTACCATATGCCAGAGATTGTAGGAGGCAAATATTGCATTATGTGTTCTGCAGTTGTCTTCTGCATTAATTCTTTCGAATACTTACCTCTTCAATCTGGTTAAATATTTTTTTAATAATTTTTGAACTTTACATAGGAAAATGCTTTTATATATAATGCTATGAGGGTGAAGGTTATAAAATTGGAAGGATAAAAAGAAGAGCCACATGACCAACTCTGCATTTTCTGATTCTCTTAGAGAACTGTATGTCCCTGTCACTGTGGTATAAGGCCTGTGTGAGGTCTACAGTCATCTGCTCTCTTGAAGTGGGCCTAAGAAAGGTAAAAAAGTGAGTGAATTTCTAGAAGAGTGACTCTCAGAGTGTGTTCATGCCATCAGGAAGGAGGAGGAATACTGCATTGTCTGAGAATCTATGACAAATCATCAAGCTGTGCCCTAGACCAATTCCATCAGAAACTCTGGGTAAAGGGCCCGGCTGTCTGGCTCCAGATGATTGTGATGGAGGCTGGAGTCTGTGAGCCCCTGGCACTGGCAACATCAGAGACTTGTGGGTCCTTGAGCAGGTCCTGAAGATTACAGCTGCCAAAGGCTCACAAGGAAAAGACAGACAAAGACAACCAAGATAAGCATCTGTCAATTAGGGGAAAGGGGGCCAGTGACCAATTTATAAGTGCTCTATTTCTGGATAATCTGACCTTCATCTCCATCTGGAATGTGCACAGTCACCTCCCCAGGAGAGAACAGGACATGGGGAAGACTGTAAAGTGGCAGAACATGAAAGGAGAACAGTCCTGTCCCGATCAAACCTCTACTCCTTTGAAACCAGCTCGAAGCACCGCATGGCCTGCTTTCCTGGGGCTCCCTGGCTTTTGGAGGAGAGAGCCAGGTGTGTTACAAGAAAATGAGCAGAAGGCCAACCGCCAGGCTGCATGCTGTGCTTTAAGAAGCATTAAACCAAAGTCTCTCCTAAGTGCCCTGTAGGACAGAGAAGTCTGCAAGCCCAATATGTCCCACAGAATGCCAGAATTGTGACTTTTTCTGATTCAGATTCCAGCTTCCTCATGCCAAGGAAGGAAAGAGAGGTCAAAGAGAAGTCCCTCAGTAAATCCGCACAAAACAATGGCAGTAAGAGCCTGGCGCCGAATCCAAAAGGCTCCTTCTTCCCAGGAAAAGGCATCATTTTGAGCATGGACAGGGGGAATTTTGCAACGAATCATGGCTCCTCCTTTGTTCAATAAATATGTATGGCCCATTTTACTAATTACATAAGCCTTATGGGCAACAAAGTCAGGTATAAAGTTTCCTATCTTTCTAGTCTAGCTATGATTTCACTGCCTAGTGGGACTTTAGCTTAGAATTTATTTCTACAATTTTACTGTACTTTTATATCCTTGTATGTCCTCTTATATTCTTCAAACGAAGCAGGATATAGCCAGTGAAGAGTAACTCTTTGACCTCATCCTCCTCCTCCTAATGGCACATCCACTCTTTTCATTCATAGGAACTCAAGGCTACTAGTGTAATCATTCTGGTAAGCTGACTGGGCAAATCCCATTTTAAAAAAGTATGTTACTAATATTCTTCCAGTAAATGGAGCTGACCTAAATCAACCCAGAGTCTTGAAGAAACCAATGTACCTGGAAGAAAATCACTAACTTAGCAGTACAACATGGGTTTTAATTCATTCAGACCCAATCTGAAATCAAAGAGGGTTCAAGTATAGATACTATTTGGAGACTCCAAGAAAAAATTTAATCATTGAGTCTTAGTGACCAAAGCAAGTTAATGTACCTTCAAAACTAAGCAAATTACTCCCATCTCCCTGCAAATGGCCCATCATCATAAATGCTGGCCATTAAGGTGACACGTGATTCTGCACGGACCACCAGGAGGACACAGGATGGTGATGACTCTTCACTAATGAAGTGAATGGCATCTAGCAACATTCATGCAGGTGCCCAGCCCAGGCTAAAAGAGAAGAGAGCCATAAAGACGAGCAAAAGGCACAGAGAACTTCCCAACATTTGTGAAACATAACGTGTCATGTTCTAAGGGGAGAAGAAAGGGAATAAACTTCATTTTTAGGTTTTACCATGTATCAAGCCCCCATACAAGGTGGTTTATTGCATTATTACATTTGATTCCCACCGATGCAGAATTACTAGTGCATTTTCCAGATGAGGGACCCAAAAACCTGGAGAATTCAAGTAACTGACTTAAATCAGGCAACTTAGCAGCAAAAGTAGGATATAAATCCAAGTGCCTGGTATCGGAGCTCATGCTTTTTCACTAAGAGATCCAGTTATTTGTTACCTGATGTGACAATGTGCTAGGGATCAATGTCTGGGTGAGGGCCGGGGAGGGGGGGGAAGACAATGAATGAAATAATCAAAAAGTCATGCAAACAAATGTACAATTAGCACTATCAGAATACAACAAAGACCAAGGGCCCCAGGAGAGTAAACATTGGCAATGTGACCCAGGTGGTGAGTTCAGCTGAGAAGGTGGTCACTGATCTGCCATCTGAAGAAAGGGTGGTCGATAACAACGTCCACATTATAAGGACTAGCAGAAGGACTAGCACATTGTCAGAAGAAAACAGCAAATGTGGGTGCAGAGGAATGGGGAACACAGTGTAAAGTGAGATGAGGAGAGAGATGCTGGCGGTCCCTGAGCCCTGTGATAAGCTGTTAAGCACACACATTTCTCGTTTGAGCGATGGGGAGCCACATACTAAGACTAGGGAAGATAGCACCTTCAGTTTTGCATTTTGAAAAGATTCTGCATGCAGCATCCATAGCCAATTACAGCCAGAGTGAAGGTAAGAAGCTAGTGCCACCGTTGGGATGATAAACAAACAAACAAAAAAAAGGCTGGGTCTAGAAGGAGTCAGGGGAGGAAAGCATTAAGGATGTCCCATAAATCTGTGGCTTGTGTAACAGGAAGGCTGGTGCTATCATTCAGAGACAGAGGAAATACTCAGAGAAGAACAGGTATTCCAGAGGAAGACAATACACCTGTTCTGGCCACACTGCATTGGAGGTGCCTTTGAGACATCCAGGTAGAGCTCTCAAGAATGTCACTAGACATGCAGGCATGAAGTTTAGACAGAGATCTCGGCCGGGGGTCCATCGTAGAGGTGGTAGTCATTCATCCATCGGGGTAAACAAAGCACGACACAGGTAAGAGGCAGGGGAAGGAAGTAGGGAATGAACACAGACGACATTTAGGAGCAAGTCTTGGGGCACTCCATCACAGAATGGCTGTGGAAAGAAACATGAGCCAAGAGGGAGCAGGAATTCCAAGGGTCAGGTCACAGGAGCATGTGTCTTCAGAAGCTGCAGATGGGGTGACAAGTGAAAAGGGCAGAATGCTATGGCGGGGAGTAATTTTAAAAACCACAGTGGATGAACACCTACAGACTGGCAGAGGCTCAACAACTTGTCCACAATCATAAAGCTTAAAAGGGGCCAAGCCAGAACTGGAGCCCAAGTCTTTCTGATGCCCAAGTTTGCTCTCTTCCCAACACATCCTGCTAAAAACAATGAAAATCAAGATCGTGTCTTAAAATAACACAATTAGACTTGAACTTCTCTAAAGGTTGTGTCTGGAAAATATTTACCAAAACAAAATAAATTATGTTTTTTTTTTTTTTTTTCACTTAAGAGATTTAAATGATTAATCAGAGAAATCCTGTAAGGGGAAGCTCTGCCCTGTAAAATAATTTGACTAACCAAAAACCCACACACAAACTACTTTTTAGAAACAGCAAATCAGGGGCGCCTGGGTGGCTCAGTTGGTTGGATGACTGCCTTCGGCTCAGATCATGATCCTGGAGTCCCGGGATCGAGTCCCACATCGGGCTCCCAGCTCCATGAGGAGTCTGCTTCTCTCTCTGACCTCCTCCTTGCTCATGTTCTCTCTCACTGTCTCTCTCTCAAATAAATAAATAAAATCTTTTAAAAGAAAGAAAGAAAGAAAGAAAGAAAGAAAGAAAGAAAGAAAGAAAGAAAGAGCGAGCAAATCATACTGGCATATTTCTTAAAATCTTCCTGAGCACTTTCATAACTGTTATTAAAATTCTGGCTTTTTTTTTTTTTTTTTTTTTTACTTTTTTTAAGTCATCCCTATACCCAATGTAGAATTAAAACCCCTCAACCCCAAGATCAAGAGCCGCATGCTCCACTGACAGAGTCAGTCAGGTGCCCCAAAATTCTGCCTTTCTTTGCTAGGCAAAAGACTCTACTTCCTGTTCTGTCCCTAGTGACCATATGACCTTGGTCAAGTCATTGGTAATATACTGTTAGCTCATAGCAGCATCTTGTTCAGAGTATCATTCCACCCAGGCAACTAAAGCACCTTGGGATTGCATCACAGAGCCAGATAAAGCCAGTAAAGGGAGAGTCAAATCTAGTTCTCCTAAATCTTCATTCAGTACTTTCACTATATAATCATTTTCAACCATATCATTTTTACAGTTTCCTCATCTTCAAAATTGAAAAAGCATCACAGTAGAGGACAGGTCTTATCTTTTCCTCCCCAGAATCTATTCTTATACTTCTGATGAAACACCCTGAGCTTCTATCTGGGCAACCATCACTGCTCTTGGCCCAGAGGACTGAAGGAGGTGACTGCTACTGTTCCAGGCATGGGACTGTGCCCAGGACTGGCTAATCAGGACACTGTGAGTGGTTCGGGGCCAAGTATTAGACCCAAACCAGACCAGTGAGACCCAACTCTTTGACTGTTGCTAAAATTAGTGGGATCATTTGGAAAGACAAGCTTGAAGCTGGTGGTAGCTATGGAATAGATCTGCCCGTGAATAACGACAAAATCCAGAGAGAGTGTCCTGGTGACGTTGTCTGTGCCCTGGATCCAGCCTGACATGAAGGCAGATTTTGAATTTTCAGTTCTTTTAGTTCATCAATTTTCTCTGCTCACACCATTTTCAGTTGGGAGTTCTGCCACTTGCATATCAAAAACATCTAATCAGTACAATCAGCACACTTCTACATCACCACACGTTCCTTATTTCATGGGTTTCTTAGAAGAAAATTCTCTGGCTGGCACCTCAATCTATCACACATCGATATTCTCTTAGTTTACTGCTATAAGGAAACCAGGAGTGAAAAATAAGGACAGGGCCAAGGCAAGAGTTATAGACTTAATTCTGTCAAAGGTCTAATGATTCTTACAAATTATTCATAAAATTAAGGCGGCAGGCCTAACATGGCACTGTGCCATCCAAAGACGAGAGGCACCCACTGGGCACTGTCCATGACCACAGTTAAGAATGTGAATTGCTGGGGCACCGGGGTGGCTCAGTGGGTTAAAGCCTCTGCCTTCGGCTCGGGTCGTGGTCCCAGGGTCCTGGGATCGAGCCCTACATCAGGCTCTCTGCTCAGCAGGGAGCCTGCTTCCTCCTCTCTCTCTCTCTGCCTGCCTCTCTGTCTACTTGTGATCTCTATCAAATAAATAAATAAATAATCTTTTTAAAAAAAAATAAAGAATGTGAACTGCTTATCTTCTACCACTCACCTACGTATAATTCACCCTCTAGGTATAATAAACTCAACAGTATTTGAACATCACATCACGCCTTACTCAGCAACCTATTTTCTGTCATACCCATTTACTTGGAGAGAATGGAGATACCCACAGATAAGCAATTCATAGTTCCTATTCAAGTTTTCTTCTCAACTTCTGTACACCCCTTTAAAATCACTTCTGAAAAGAAAAAAAAAAAAAAGAATTTGATAAAAAAGTTTCAAAGTACAGATGCCTGTCCTTCTGTCTGGCATCCTCTTTCCTCCACAGATGCTCCACAAAATCTGACTTAGCCACGAAAACTCAGTTTCAAGCATCTTGTGTCATACAGAAGAGTGGTTTCCACATATAGCTAGCCAGAGTTTGCTCCAACAACAAACAACCCCGGTATCTCAGTAGCTTAGATAACTAAATTTAATTCCTGTCACGTGTCCACTGCAAGTCCACAGAGGTCCCAGGTCACTGCACTCCTCAGGGACCCAGGCTGCCAAAACAGTCCTTATCTGGGACTACTGGCTGCTAATGCCAAAAGGAAAAAAAAAGTAAGTGTTCTCACCCAGCAGTTAAATATTGTGGCTTGGAAGCTACATGCATCATTTTTGCTTATACCTCCTTGGCTAGAACTACGCATCCCCTGGCAAACATTTAGTACCTAAGAAGATGGCAGAACCAGAAATATCTGGCAACTTGCTCTGGCAACCTCCAAATCCCAAGGTCTGAGAACTGCAGAGTCATTCAACAGTCAGACTATGCCGCAGGGCATCAGAAATGCAAAAGGGGAGAAATAAATAATAAAGAAATAAAAATAAAAAAGAAAGAGGGAGAAATAAATCTGAAGACAAACTAATATGTAATATTCTCAAAGTTCTTAAGCTATCATTCTGGAAAAAGTTAAGAATTTCATAGGGCCTCTTAATGCTTATTTTATAATTTTATTCGAAAATGCTAAATTACCTAAGGGAGGCATACATCACAAACTTCTTGGTGGCTAGGGTCTCTATAAAAATTTCCCTCAGACAGGGGAGGGTCCTGGGAGACAAAAGCCTTCGCAGAATTTCCCAGGAGGTTCTGCTGCTCGGCCCTTTGGGAACCAGGACAACAGGAGCGTTTGCGTGGCTCAGTCGGTTAAGCATCCGACACTTGATTTTGGCTTAGGCCATGATCTTGGGGTTGTGAGACTGAGCCCCCCATTGGGCTCATGTGCTGGACATGGAGCCTGCTTCAGATTCTCTCTTTCTGCCTCTCCCTCCCACCTTCTCAGGAAAAAACAAAACAAAAAGAGAAAAGAAAATACACACACACACACACACACACAAAGGATAAAAGACTAGGTAAGCAAGGAGCTGACCTAAAGGTCACTTCCAGCCCTAATCTTGCCAGGATTTACAGCCTTATCTTTAAATGAGAATTGTAGGGGGTGTCGCCCAGGTGGCTCAGGTGGTGATCTCAGGGTCCTAGGATTGAGTCCCTTATCAGGATCCTTGCTCAGGAGGCAGTCTCCTTTGCCCTCTGCCTATTTCTGCCTGCCAATCCCCCGTCTTGTGCACTCATTCTCCCTCTCTCTCTCTGACAAATAAATAAAATCTTTAAAAAATAAAAAATAAATGAGAATTGTATGATCTACTCTATAGTGTAATATGACCATTAGTTAAGATGATATATATAAAAGCACTCAACGCCATGTCTGGTGTGTCAGAGGGAATATGAGTCCCTTTCATTGTAGGCTTAGCACCTGGCAGAGTACACAAAATCCAGTGCGTAATAAATGCAGGAAAAGGAAGGGAGGGAAATCAACTATCCAAAACACTGAAAAACTCAATGACTCAAATTATTTCTTTTAAATCATTTTTTAAAGATTTTATTTATTTATTTGACAGAGACAGAGAGAGAGGGGACACAAGCAGGGGGAGTGGGGGAGGGAGAAGCAGGCTTCCCACTGAGCAGGGAGCCTTATGCCATGGCTAGATGCCAGGACCATGGGATCATCACTTGAGCTGAAGGCAGATGCTTAACGACTAGCCACCCGGGCACCCCCTCAGATATTTCAACTTTAAATCACTGGGTATTCAGAAAAACACTTTCTAACCAAGATGCCATGGAGAGTACTAGGAGCTGGGGATGAAACAATGAGTAAGACATCCTCTGACTTTAATGAGCTCCCATTCTTCCTTTGCTGTGTGTCACTTCAGAGAGAAAGACCACATCATGAATAGGGCAGAAAACATCCAAAGCTGGGTTGTCAAGTACACACTGCTAGCATGCTGAGTAACAAACCGAGAATCAGTGCCCACGTTAGCCTGCTGGCTTTGCCAGCATCCCCCACACGAGGGGCCTCAACCAAGCAGAAGTCCTACAACGAGCAGGCCCATGTGCACGCTCAAGCCAGAAAACAGGTTCGAGAATTCCAACCAGATTCTTCAGTAAGAAAGGGGCACCCAGGGGTTTTAAGATGTTCTCCTCACACAATCAAAAAGCCCAATTAACCAGAATAAGCTCTTCTCTGAACACATCATTAATCAGATTCACTGTACTTTCAATATTTACAACTCCAAGGTGCCTAGTTTTAAGCAGATGTAATTTCAATAATTTCATTCCTTTGGGAAGCATTATAAAATATGCTATTTATATAGAAGATAACACAAGCAGACCCTGTGGTGGGATTTTCTTCTAACACAACACAAACAACACACACACACACACACACACACACACACACACACACACTATTCCAGTCAGGAAAAGTTGGTACTTATTGTTTCTTATACTTTTAGTTAATGACATTTCCTTTTACAGTAACATGGCTTGTTTTTTCCAAAAGAAAGCCACATATTTATTATGTTCTGTCCGGTACTAAATGAGCTGAAAGGAGATTTATAAAGCAAATAAACAAAGATTTACAGTTCCTTTCGCAGAGCAGCTAAAATTATGGAAAAAGTCATTGACCTTTCAAGAGAAGAACTTAGTTGCGTCAACCAGAAATGAAGCGCACAGAAGAGGTTTCCAATTAATCCTTTAATTTAAATCCTTCATCTTTCTCCAGGAAATATGCTGGTGGGGGAAGGGGAGGGCATTAAATCCCATTCATTCTTTCTGAACTGCAACTATCTGTGGCTGTTACAAACAGTGTGTCCCATCACACGCTAAGCATCAATAATGCTGATAATAATTAGAAAATCAGGGGACTGGCAGGATTAAAAAGTGAAAGGAAATGGGGCAGACAGAGAAATGGGAGTAGCTGATTTTGCAAGGTAATCTAGAGAGGACGATGAGGCAGAGGACTCCTGCGTCTGGAGGGAGGAAGAAGGGAAGGCCAGCAGGAAGGCAGACAGGTCTAGGTGGAGAGTATTCAGGAAATTCTCCACAGGGAGAAACTGGGAAAGGGATCTAGGAAACAGGCCTGAATCTATGACAGGGGACCTATTCCTCAGCTGCATAGCCGAGGATCAAGAGACAAGTGCTCCCCAACTGTTCCCTACCTACGATGTCCAAATAATGCTCCGAGGACCCACTACAAGGAAAGAAAGTAAAA
This sequence comes from Mustela nivalis, assembly GCF_964662115.1. Taxonomy (NCBI): domain Eukaryota; kingdom Metazoa; phylum Chordata; class Mammalia; order Carnivora; family Mustelidae; genus Mustela; species Mustela nivalis. The sequence continues at coordinate 81,142,008 of NC_139028.1, read as the reverse complement.
GCAGACAACATTAAAACAAAACTCATTACAGCTAATAATTTTCTTGGAAACCTGCTTTCCGTTTTTGTTCTTTCTTTTTTTTTTTTTTTTAAAGATTTTATTTATTTATTTGACAGAGAGAAATCACAAGTAGATGGAGAGGCAGGCAGAGAGAGAGAGAGGAGGAAGCAGGCTCCCTGCCAAGCAGAGAGCCCGATGCGGGACTCGATCCCAGGACCCTGAGATCATGACCTGAGCCGAAGGCAGCGGCTTAACCCACTGAGCCACCCAGGCGCCCCTGTTCTTTCTTTTTTTAAAGATTTTATTTATTTATTTGACAGACAAAGATCACAAGTAGACAAGAGAGGCAGGCAGAGAAAAGTGGCAGGGCAGGGGGTTGGGGTGGGAAGCAGGCTCCCTGCTGAGCAGAGAGCCCGATGCGGGGCTCAATCCCAGGACCCTGAGATCATGACCCAAGCTGAAGGCAGACCTTAACCCACTGAGCCACCCAGGCGCCCCTCTACTTTTTGTTCTTTTTTTTTTTTAAATGGATATAAATACTTCTGAGATTAGGGCTGTGGGCATACCATCTATTAACAGTGTAATCTTGGGCAAGTCCATTACCTTCTTTATGGGATATGGGAATAACAGTTCTTAGCTTGTACAGTTGGGAGACCAAAGGAAACACCCCCTGTAAAGGCTCAGCACACTGACTGTCAACCGAATGGGGGCACTCCCATCATCATCTGTCCACCGCAAGGCTGAATTAGGTCTAGAGAAATGGTGTGGTTTGGTACAGAAACAGCCAGACGGGGCTTAGGAGGTATAAGAAGATACAGGTTTAAGTACAACATTTGAGCCTCCATTCCCTCCTGCAGAAGAGAACCAGGATTATGGAATCCCAGACACCTCACTGTAATACTTAACTAGCCAGGTCACCTCAGTAAGCCCCTTGACTTTTTCTAGCCTCCGTGCCCCATCCGTAACATGAAAATAGCAGCATTTTTATTAGGGCATAATATGAAAAAGATGAAACAGCATGTAAAGCATTTAACATAGGAACATGTAACATGTCCTCAACAGCAGCAGGAGCAGCAATTCCTACAGTCCATGCACCCATTTATGCACTTGACAATGATTTATCCAGCAGCTGCCAGGCATTGGGTGAGGCTCACTGTTAGCAACTCCACAATGAAGGACTCAAGGAGAAATGCCTGACCCTTCCGAGCCTGAGCTCCACGCTAAGAAAAGCGTCTTGTGTACTTCAAGTATTCAATAAACAATGTACATTTTATGAGAGGACAACATGGAAAGAGCCATTAACTTGGATTAAGATTTCATTTAAGTGGGTTCAACACCGGGCTGCAGGTCCTGGGCACGCCACTTCACCTCTCGGGGGGATTTGTTCCTTGGTCTATAAAATATTCTAAGAATGAGAATCCATATTTTACGGGAGTTCACAGGAGATTAAAGAAATAATGTATTTTAAAGCTCTGTCCTAAACGACAATGCACACACATGCTTAAGGGTCACATATTAAAACATGATACTCTACCCTCTTCATCATAATTCACAAAAAATTAAATTTATAATGCAGAGGTCAGGCAAATTACAAATGAAACAGATTTTGTAGCATTTGCATTAAATTAGTTCTTAAGTGTTTACAACTCATTATAGTCATGTAAGAAAATCCTTGCATTTGTAAGGTAACTACCCAGAGATTTCTAAGAATTCCACCTATAAATATTACTAGAGCCAATAATAATGTAGTAGACACATGAAAGACCATTTTCCACAAGGTGTTCCACAAGACACTGGCTTTGTGGTGTGCATTTCATGTGGTATTTGTAGGTGGAGTCATGTTAATTAAGTTAACAGGTGCTTAAACACTGCTACATAAGGGCTTTTCAAAACCATCATATGCGATTTCGATATCTGGTATACAATGTGTTCTAAATATATATTTGAATAAGAAATCAATTTTCTGGGGTGCCTGGGTGGCTCAGTGGGTTGAGCCTCTGCCTTTGGCTCAGGTCATGATCTCAGGATCTTGGGCTCTCTGATCAATGGGGAGCCTGCTTCACCCGTCCCTGCCTGCCTCTCTGCCTACTTGTGATCTATCAAATAAACAAATAAAATCTTTAAAAAAAAAATCATTTTCCCATCTCTGTTTAAGACAGGTGTAATGAACTTGAGAATGCTACATTAAATACAACTGAAGCATTTACACCTAGAGCAACTGAGCTACAATACTACAACTGAGCATTTACCTCTAGATTTTCAACAAGAGGTCAATACTCAGACACCAGTGATTAAGCACCCTGGGTGAAGCTATGCATACCAAATGGCCTGCTCCTGACGCAGTAGATCATTTGCTCAGGCTACTATGTTTCATGGACATGGTCTATACTAAAATGTATTACAAATTATGCTTGTAAATGAAAAACCCACTTGCACATACATCTGGATATATAGATAATGGAGATAAACACACATGCTAAGGAAAATCTACTTTTGCATCTACACCAGAACTAATTACATACTAAGTGGCCAATTTCAGTTGTGTCTTCACAGGAGGACAAGTTATTACTGGAATAGGCGCGAAGGATAGTAATACACTTAAAGGTGTCCAAGAACGCTAAAAGGAAAAGTCCCATTTTTTTTCATCACCTAGGGGAATAGCATTAGTGAGTAACAGTAATTATTCACTATAAATGAACTGCAATGCATCCAAGTGGATTTGGAGAAAATCAATTTTTTTGGAAACAGGTTGAGATGCCAAGTACGTAGAAAATCCTAAAACCACTTACATTTTTTTTTTTTAATTTAAGAATTTCAAACTTCACATTTAGCAGATTCCCTTTGACTCCTTACACTCCATAGCACTAGGAGATACTGAGCCTCAATGTGAGAGAAAGTGCCCAGTCTCCTTTGGATTCCCAGAAGACTAGCCCCGGGAAGGGTGAGCTAACTGAAGATTCCCGGGGGGGCCTGAGAATGGCTATTTAGCAAAACTTAACTGCAACTGAGAAAGGATACTCTGTTTACCCCGCCCCCTGTGAAATACTGAGCTGGTAGGTCAGAAAAACAAACATTTGGAGAAAATGTTATTAGTAAGAAATTTGCCCCAGACTAGAACTGCAGGAAATGGGTGCCTAGTCGGATGCATCCCAGCAGATGAAAATGTGTAACAGAAATCAGCCATAGTTCTTTCTCCCTGCATCACGGCATAGGATTTTCAATTACTTTTCATGTCAGGATTTGAGGTTAAATCCAGGCTCTGTCATTTACTGTGTCAACATTAGATTTCTTTATTGACCAAGCAGAGACAGGACTAAAGAAGTCTGAAGACCTGCTCAGCACACTACCCAGCCCTGCACAAGTACAAGAGCTAGAACAGGGAACAAAATGAGCCACAATCCCAGCCCTCCTAAGTGTACATTCTGGTGCTTGTAAAGAGAATGCTCATTTCCATTCTTTTCTCTCAACCCAAAACAAATACATGTATTACTTTATCCAACACAAAACCTAAGTTTGCACCGTGCTACAAGCATTGACAGAGAAACTACGATCTATCTGATACACCCAATTTCTTCAACTGAGCTCTGAGGAGTTCCCATGAGAGCTTTGAGAAGCCAGGTGCCAGTATCAAAAGACAAAATTCAACCACAAGAAAACAGAAATCCAGAAATGAATGGGAAGAACTCCAGGAATCTCTAGAGTCACTTCTTAGAAACTAGAACTAACACCAGGGCTTCTGCAAATCCTTTAGATACTAAGAGGAGGAGGGGAAGGTTCTTATAAAGACGTGCAAGCCACAGCTAAAAGGCATTTCAAGGTGGTTTTCTCCACTTGAAATTTGGAAAAGAAACAAGATCTCTCTCCATGTAATGCTAAATGTCTTAGTGGAAAGAAGCTGGACAGCACTGACGTTTATTCATGGACTCATACCTTGGTTTAGTCACCGGTTGGTTCAGTAAGTATTCCCTGTGCATCCACTCCTATGTTCCAAGCCCCAGGCTGCATCTTGAGCATACAAAGTTGAATCAGACGCAGCCCTGACCTAGGAGTAGCTCTTAACCTAGAAAATGTATTTTTAAAGTAAAATCTAGTGTGATGAGTACTTTAATAAAGGTCTGAACAAAGTCGTATCAGAACCCAGAGGAGAAAGCCCAACAATTAGTTTGATGTGGTATAAATCCAGTAGCCAGAGAACTGATTCCAAATTCACTTTCCACGTAATATCCAACCAGCCCCTTGCATCCAACCAACCAACCGATCCTCCTGATCTCACCTCCTGCCTTCTTCCCACCTCCACTCCCACCACTCCATCCAGCCTCAATTACTGTCAGCCACAGACTGACCACTGGAATTCCTACTTTACACTCTGGCCTCCGCTGCAGCCAGAACGCTTTCCAGAGATACTGATCGGATCTTACTGCATCCTTCTTAAACCCTCCAACAACTTCCCATTGCTCTTGGAGTACAATCCGAACTTCATCAAATCCACAAGGCCTCCCAACTCTGCACTCCCCCCTCTCCACCTCCCACTAGGATTCCAGACAAACTAACAGTGGCCTTGCTCTCGGGCACCTCCAGGCCTTGAATGAAACTGTTCTCAACGGTAGTGGTGATCTCCTGCTCACTCCTCCCAAAGCTGTGCAAACTCCACCACACCCCATGGTTTCAGCTCGAGTCTCCAGAGAACCCCAGACTTCCCCATCACATATTCATCGTCCTTCAGTAACTTTTGTCCTGATCTTTCAAGACCCTTCTGATGGCATCTTTCACCCTAATTCTAGGAATCAGTCCTCTTCTTTACTGCCTAACTCACTGACAAACATTCTGAACCATACACCGTAAGACTTAATTACATCTGAGCATTTATTAAAATCCTATTTTGTACTAGATCCTGTTTTAGACTTTTTAACTCTCTTGAGTTCTTTTATCAATTCTTAAAAGACACTAAAAAGTATTTGACACAGGTTTTACAAAGGGGAAAGGCAGAGTGGTCGATGTTCCCAAAATGGTTGAGCCAGAATTTCTAACCAAGATGCACCAAATCTAAGCCAAATCTTCCCACTGTACTCTGCTATCTTTCCCTCATTATTTGGAGTGTACAATTGTTGTTTGTCCAGACAAATTTCATCAAGAAGCAGAAGCCACAGCAGACACTGGACCAGTCACAATAGCAAAGACACAATAACAGCTTCCCGAGTCCAATTTTTCTCAATCCTGTCTAGATATTAACAATCTTGAGATAACTTAAGGGATATTTTTTAATAACCAAAAAAGTTTAAATCTACTCCATTTCTATTTCCATTTAGAACTCTACCTTGGATTTGTCCCTGAAAATGGAACAGGGACTTTTCTTTTTTCTCTTCCCTCCTTTTGCTACATAGAAACACTAAGTACCAGACAAAAAATACATAAATAATGTCTTTCAAAGAGACACTTAAAGTGGAAGTATGTCAGTGGAAAATAACAGACAGCCATCTTCACAGGCTTGGCCTCTGGATACCACCCGCCCCTCTGACCAATTCTCCAAAGACTACAGTAAGAAAGATTCTGCCAGGAAAATGCCAGGCATCAGAGCTCTCAAAGGGAAGCCATGGTCAAGAATCAGATCTAACACTTCTACAACGATTTGGGGAAAGGAACCAAGCAAAACTGAATAAGCACATCTTGGTTATTTCAGTGATGACTTATCTCCTCAGTATCCACTGCAGCCAAGCCTGAGAACTCAGGAAGATACCAATTATTTCAGCAACGCTGCCCAATCTGGCTCCCTGACTCCAGCCTCTCCACAATGCTGCCTCTCTATGTAGCAATGAGCATGACTTTCCAAACATGCCAATCCAGTAATGTAATCCAACCCCAAGACCCTCCACTGACTATCCTATGGCCTAAACTAGTGATTATTAGTAATAGATAATGATTTGGGGGCATATACTTTCTTTATGAAAATATTTCTTCGATACATACGTATAATACTAATATATACCAATACAGACTAATACTTCACGTACATTATTTAACTTACACCAAAATGAAAATGAGAAGAGTAAGATGAAAGTAAAGCTCCCGTGTTTTCTCCATATCCCAGTGGATCTACTTTTCCACGTGTTGTGATGCCTGCATCCTATAAGGACGCACACGGGCCTACAGGATAAAACTGAACGTCCTCAGCAGGCCTACAATTCTCTTTACCATCTGACCATCGGCCAATGCTCTTTTCTCATCGCCTACCAAATTCCTATGTTCTAGCCATGCTAAACTTTTCACTTTGTACTTTTACATATGCTAATCCCTCTCCTGGGGATGCTTTCCCTCACACGTCCTCCTGAAAACTGGCCTCTGCTCAAATGCCCCCTCCTCTGGGCATCCTGTGCCATTTTCCACGGGCAGAATGCACTGCTCTCAACTGGTCTAGGCCTAAGACACAATTCAAATCCTAAAATGGAAAAATTCCTGTTTTACTTCTACTATCTGATTATAAGGCTCCCTTCTCCTTTCCCGTATGAGCTTCTTGAGGAAAGGAATTCTGATTTAATCATCTTTGAATTCCCAGAACCCAACACAGGACTCAGCCCGAGTAAGTGCTTAATTAATGTTTGCGGAAAGAATGAGACAAGACCCTAGTTCTGACTCTTCTCTATGCCCTTGGTAGGGCCACTACGCACAATGTTGAAGGCTTCATACTGTGGAATTCTAGCCAGTGCCATTCACCTACAGCACTGCAGATAGCCCCACTTCTATAAATCCCATAATGACCAGCAGAGGGTTCAACATAAAACAATAGCTCAATATACACATTGGTAGATGTACCAGTCAGGATTCCCCAGAGAAACCAAACCAACAGGATGTATATAGATACATAAAGAGAAAATTTATCATAAGTGTTGGCTCATAGCATTTTGGAGGCCAAAAATCTATCTAAAAAATGGACAACCAGGAAAGGAAATAGCATAACTCAGTCCAAGTCCAAAGGCTTAAGGACTAGGAAGTTGCTGGTGTAAGTCCCAGAATCCAAAAGCCTGAGAACCAGGAACTCCAATGTCCCAATGCAGAAAAAGATGGCTGTCATACCTCAAGAAGACCAAAAAGGAATTTAGTCTTCTTTGCTTTTTGTTCCATTCAGATCCTCAACAAATTGAAGGATTCCCACCCATACTGGTGAGGGCAGATCTCTTTCCTCAATCTACTGAATCAGATGCTCATCTCTTCCAGAAACACAACGCCATCACCAACACATGCACGAACAATATTTTACAATGTTTTACCAGCAATCTGAGTATCTCTTAGCCTAGTCAAGATACATAAAATTAACCATCATAGTTTGATATATATCCTGAATATGTATATATGCATACGTGTATATACTCGTATTAACTCAACACGTATATAACTCAACCCTGGATAGCTAAATACCAAGTTCTAGTCCAATTATTGACAATGATGAAAATATTTATTATACAGTGGCAATTATATATATTAATAATTATATAATTATCTATTATAAACATATATAATTGTATATTACATATAATTATATATTATACATACAATGTATATTTTATATAATTTAATATAATATATAATTATAATTATCATAAATAATATTACAGTAATGAGTTACATTAATTTAGCCTTCATAGAATGCTTTCACATTCAATATCTCATTTAACATTCACAACCAAAGGAATCTATGCAAACCTTGTTTCAAGTCCTGGATCAAGACATGGAAGAACTGGGTGACTTTCCAAGGTCACTCAATGGCTAAGTGATAGAGCCAGGATCAATCAAGATCTCCTTATCCTTAGTTCAATATTCTTCCACTACATCACTGCCTTGAGAGTAGTCAAGGAAAAAAAAAAAATGGAGGCAGAGAAAATGCTAGAAAGGAGGAATATTTAAGGACAGCTGACTACCAAGGCAAAAGTCCAGGAAAGACAATCTGTTCTGTCTCCATGCCTCAGTGTGCTCTTTTTCACATTCACACTGCTTTAAATTTCCACTTTCTTTTGCTCTGCTACTTGAGATTTAACAGTTTGGGGATTTTCTTAATTAATAAGCATCCTCTTTAGAGAATACATTTATCTCTGGGAACATTATTGAGGTATCAATCCTTTACAAATGTGTATGAGCTTGTTCCATGAGTTGTTTGCTTTCTAACATAAACCTCAAAATTCTAGCACATGAGAGGCTATGACTGTTCTATGGAAGGAAAAGGAGATGGGTCACTTTGGCATGTAGGGTATATTGGGGGAAAGAACAGATCCAGATGCAGTGATACAACAGAAGCCACAGAGAAGCCTGGAGAAAAGACAAGCAAGAATGTACAAGAGACCATTTCCATAAATCCTACCAAGTTTCCAAGTAAACAAGTGTTAATACAACCAGTTGAAGCCAGAAGTCCATTTGGATGAGACACAGGCAATAAACAAAAGGCAAAAAGCATAAAGTTAATGGAGGGGGAGGATTTTTTCATTTAGTATCTGTGGCAAAAATAGAAAACCTCTTCACCAAAACAGATTCTTTGGCCTCCTGGGCACAGAGCTAGATAGCATTTACAAGCCCCTCAAGCAGTTAGATACAGCTAGTGCTAAATTCTGGCCAGTGAATTGTGACCCACTGGCCCTACAAAAACCTCCCTTTCATCACCTTCTAGTTACTCCCTTTTTCCCTTTCATGGCAACTTTGGAAACCACATATTACACATGACGGAGCCAAAGAGGACAAGAGTCTCGATTCCTGAATCCCAACTTTGAGGAAAGCCACGTTCTAACCAGGAACTTCCACCTGAACGTCCATGTGAACGGAAATGAAAGCTTCTATTGGGTCAAGCCACATTTTTTTCTGTTAATTTTTAAAATTTTATTGAGATATAATTGACATATAACATTAGCTTCAGTTATTAAAACATGACTTGATATGTGTGATCACAAGATGTAGAGTTAACATCCATCCCTACAGTTACTATTTTTTTTATGTGTGTGATGAAGACCATTTCTTTTTTTTTTTTTTTAAGATTTTTATGTATTTATTTGACAGAGAGAAATCACAAGTAGATGGAGAGGCAGGCAGAGAGAAAGAGGGAAGCAGGCTCCCCGCCAAGCAGAGAGCCCGACGCGGGACTCGATCCCAGGACCCTGAGATCATGACCCGAGCTGAAGGCAGCGGCTTAACCCACTGAGCCACCCAGGTGCTCCTAAGACCATTTCTTTAAGCAACTTTCAAATATGCAATATGGTATTATTAACTACAGGGACCATGTTGTACATTACATCCCCACGACTTCTTTTATAACTGGAAGTTTGTATCTTTTACCCTCCCATTCACCCCTTTTGTCCCCAACCCATTCCCGCACCTCTGGCAACCACCCATCTGTGTTTATGAGCTTGGTTTTGTTTTTCACATTCCACCTGTAAACAAGAGGATACATCGTCTCTGACTGACTTTACTTGGGACAATGCCCTCAAGTTCCCTTCGTGCTGTCACAAATGGTAAGACAGGGGTGCCTGGGTGGCTCAGTGGGTTAAAGCCTCTGCCTTCAGCTCAGGTCATGATCCCAGAGTCCTGGGATGGAGCCCCACATCAGGCTCTCTGCTCAGTGGGGAGCCTGCTTCCCTCCCCTTTCCCTCCCCTACCCCCCCTCCCCTCCCTCTGCCTCTATGCCTATTTGTGATCTCTCTCTGTCAAATAAATAAATAAAATTTTTTAAAATGGCAAGACTTCTTTTTAATGGCCAAATTCTAACATACACACACACATACATATATGTGTATATACACACACACACATATATATAAAATACACATTTTCCTCACCCATTCATCCTATTAGTAAATACTTCTGTTTACAGACCTTGGCTATTATAAGCAACACTGCAAGGAACAGCAGGGTACATATATCTTTCTAAATTAGTATTTTCATTTTCTTCTGATAACCAGGAGTGGAATTCCTGGGTCATACGGTAGTTCTCTTTTAAATTTTCTGAAAACCTCCTCCATACTGTTTTCCATAATGGCTACACCAATTTACATTCTGACCAACAGTGCACAAAAGTTCCCTTTCGGCAATATTCTCCCCAACACTTGTCACCGGTTGTTGTTTTGAGACCAGCCCTTCATTGGGGAGCGAGATGATAGCTCATTGTGGCTTGGATTTGCATTTCTGTGATGATTAGTGATATTAAACACCCTTGCTGGCACAAGTATGTCTTCTTTGAAAAAACATCTATTCAGATCTTCTGCCCATTTTTTTAATTTATTTTTTTATTTTTTATAAACATATATTTTTATCCCCAGGGGTACAGGTCTGTGAATCGCCAGGTTTACACACTTCACAGCACTCACCTTAGAACATACCCTCCCCAATGTCCATAACCCCACCCCCCTCTCCCAACCCCCTCCCCCCAGCAACCCTCAGTTTGTTTTGTGAGATAAGAGTCACTTAGGGGGCGCCTGGGTGGCTCAGTGGTTTGGGCTGCTGCCTTCGGCTCAGGTCATGATCTCAGGGTCCTGGGATCGAGCCCTGCATCGGGCTCTCTGCTCAGCAGGGAGCCTGCTTCCTCCTCTCTCTCTGCCTGACTCTGCCTACTTGTGATCTCTGTCAAATAAATAAATAAAATCTTTAAAAAAAAAAAAAAAAAAAAAGAGTCACTTAGGGTTTGCCTCCCTCCCAATCCCATCTTGTTTCATTTACTCTTCTCCTACCCCTTAACCCCCCATGTTGCATCTCCTCTCCCTCATATCAGGGAGATCATATGATAGCTGCCTTTCTCCGATTGACTTATTTCACTAAGCATGATACCCTCTAGTTCCATCCACGTTGTTGCAAATGGCAAGATTTCATTTCTTTTGATGGCTGCATTAGATTGTTTAGCTTTTTGCTATCGAGTGACCAAAATTATTTTAAAAACCGATTCTCTTTACATGGACTCAAGCAGGCAGCACTGTAAGATTATAGAAACTGGGCATTAGCAAAAGGAGCATTTTTTAAATTTAATTTTATTTATTTATTTGACAGAGAGAGAGGTCACAAGTAGGCAGAAAAGCAGGCAGGGAGAGAGAGGGGAGGAAGCAGGCTCCAGGCGGAGCAGAGAGCCCAATGCAGGGCTCGATGACCTGAGCCAAAGGCAGAGGCTTTAACCCACTGAGCCACCCAGCCGCCCCAAGACTCTGCATTTTAAAAAGCAGCCCTTAAGCAGCACTGAGACAACCAATCGGATTCAAGAAAGGAAAGCAGTGTCAGATGTGGAAAGGCAAGAATTTGCTTGAGATTTCCATTCATTCATAAATTTAAAAAAATATATTTTTCTGTGTCTTCAGCATACTATGCACTTTTCCAGGCACTTGAGAGTCAGTGAATAAGATAAAATTGCTGCCATCACACAGCTTATATTCTAAGGAGAAAAGATCACCAAACTTTAAGCAGGAAAACCCCCACAATTTTAGAGAATAAGTGCTATGGAAAAAATAAAAAATGTTACAGAAAGTAGCCAAGGGTAGGACCAGAGCTCATTTAGGGAGAATGGTTAGGAAAGAGCTTTCTGAAGTGGTGACATTTGTGTTACAATTTAAACAATGACTAGAAAACAGATTTGCAAAGACGTGGGTGCAGGGTATCCCAAGCTAAGAACTATGTGATTGCACAAGCCTGTTTGAGGAGCACAAAGAACTATGGTTTGACAGTTGAGAGGGCAGAGGAAAGAGCAGTAGGAGTTGAAAACAGGGTAGTAGGTAGGTTCCCACTCACAGAGAGCCTTACCTAGGACCCAACTGGGACATTACTCCAAGAGGAGTAAAAGCCACTAGACCATTTTAAACAAAAGTGTGGCATAATAGGACTCCCATTTTTTTTTTAAGATTTTTTTTAATATATTTATTTGACAGACAGAGATCACAAGCAGACAGAGAGGCAGGCAGAGAGAGAGGAAGTGAAGCAGACTCCCCGCTGATCAGAGAGCCCAATGCAGGGCTCAATCCCAGGACCCTGGGATCATGACCTGAGCTGAAGGCAGAGGCTTTAACCCACTGAGCCACCCAGGTGCCCCAGACTCACATTTTTAAAAAGCCCAAGTTGATCAGTGTTTGGAGAATGGGTTTGGAGCAGGCAAGACACCACTGCAATCACTAGCCAAGCGATAAAGGAGGCTTGGGTCCTGGCAAGACATGGGTGAACTTGGATTCATTTTGGAGGGATCACCAATATAAGACTTCCTAATGTAGCCGATACTGGGAGTGAGGGGAAGTTTGGGACTGAGGACTTCTACAGTTTGTGAATGGAGTAAATGGAAGTATCATTAACAGAGACTGGGAGACAAGCACATAGTCCTCTCTTCTCAAGACCCTGAATTCAGGAGAGCTTTGACATACCATAGTTCAGCTACATGATTAGTTAACTAGGCTACTATTGCTAGCCTGGAAACCTAATCAACACTTGCAACACTTTTATCACAAAGCATTAACTAAAAATTCAGAACAGTTTCTTACAAATCTTCTCAAACATGGTTTAAAGACACACAACAGTGCTACTTTCACCTTCAGTCCTGACCCTTGGCCCCCTTGATTCATCAAGGGCTCCTTCCTGAGCCCAGAACTTAACAATTAACCCAGTGGCTTGACCCAAATGCAATAACCAGGATTTGGATTTGGGCTTTTTCTATTCTTTGTCTTTTTAAATAATTCTGAGAAGATAGTTAAGGGGAAAGTGTGGGTTGATAAGAGGGGCTGGGAGGACAGAACAGACGCTTTTGCAACACAACCTTGGGAACAAAGCAACAGAGGCAGAGCCAAGTCAGCACTAGGAAGAAGGTTCATCTGTATCTGCTGCTGGGAAGGAGGGGACATAGAGGTTAGTATGAGCAAAGGCTAGAGATCACAGTCTTGGAAAGATGGGACAAGGGGCATGAGGATGACAGGTAACTGGGTACCAGAAGATCTCTCCATTAGTCATGCATGCACCATGGGGTTGAGGGGAAGGATACGCCAGGGTATATTTCATGCATTCTGAATCCCTGGAAATAAATGAGAGCTGGAGCTTAGGGTTAAAATTCTATTAGCACAGAAAATCAAGAGAGGCTTTGATTTCTATGCTGTCCAATGCAGGACTTCAGGAGACCAAAGCCCGTATTTAAGTATAAAACTGGGCTACATGTATCATGAGGTTCATGCATTTTATAAAAATCAAAACAGCAAGAGTTACCTGATTAATCCATGGATAATTAGAAGTATAATTAAGCAACTAGCTCTTTTCCCATGCATTCTCTTAATCAGGAGTTCACATGGTCTTGTTTCTATGGAAACGCCTACGTACTACCCTCTGCAACCAATAAATAGCTACCCCTTTAGCTATTCTGAAACAACTATCTGGTTGAATTCTGACTTTTCTGCCAGTTTCCCAGCCTCTTAACACTCAAAGGGTCAGGCCCGTTATCACACCAGTTATTTCAAAGAAGTTATCAATCTCCTTGCTAACAGTTGCCGTGTTCCAGACATTTTAGTGGTTTTGTGACATGAAATTAAATTCGTACCAATACAGATTATTTTTTTCCACAACACTTCCTTGAATCCATCTCCACTCATGTATTTACCAACGAGGAAAAGCTTAATCATTATAAATGACACTTGGTACCCCCACTGCCAACAATACGCTCCTGACAGAACTGATAAGACCTGACCCTTCCACCTAAGGACTCTCCCCAAAAAGATTTAATGATGGAAGCCTACTTTTGCAATATATTGGCCTCAGGAGTACACATTATTCAACTTCCAAGAAAGACAATCATAAGCGTTAATTATATAAGTTAATGATGACCATAATGGTAACTACTGTGATCCATTAAATGTTTAGTGAATACCAGACAATTTGCTAAGTCTTTGACATGCTTTGTTTCACTATCATCATCATTGGGAAATCCAATTTCCCATGTTGGAACTGGCTATAACAAAGCACTAATTTACAACTTGTGGTCTGCAAAAAGTCTATCGCAGGGCAGCAGGGTCCGAGCAGACTATTAATGACCCACTCAATTGGCACTTTTTCTAGTAACTTTCAATGCTTGGTCTATTTAAAAAAAAAAAAAAAAATGCTTTCAATCATGAGCACTGAGCTAGAGCTTATCTTTCTGAAACCACACAATTTCTACCAGCTAATTCAGGAAGGGATACGGTAGGCTTTGGCTACATTATGCAAAGGTAATCGCACCCTCAGATAATTGCACCCCTCAGCACTTCCACGATTCAGACAATTATTTCTCATGCATGCCACACATCCATCTCCTGTCGATTATCCCACTGGTCCATGCACTCTTCATTCTGGAATCCCAAGTAAAGGAGAAGAAATGCTCTGGAATAGTGCCAATTTTGCATTACAAAGAAAAGAGAATAAGGTGGACCCTTAAAATAGGTCTTAGAGCTTCTATCCTGAAATATAGGTCACATCCACCCACATTTCATTGGATCAAGGAGGTAGCAAGTGTTCTGAAGAAAAATATAATATTGGAACAAGACAGGGGATGGAGAGGGTAGGACGTAGAAAGGAGTTGAATATTATCCTGACTTCATTTCTCTGAGCATTAATATCTGGCACTTGTAAAATGAAGCCAATGTGGCCAACGCTGCCTCTTCCTTTACAGGTTTACGCTAAGTCTCCAGGAGATAAAGTCTCCAGGAGTTTAATATACACAGAGAGGACTTTGAAAAATCCAGAGCAGTCTGTAAGTAAAAATTATTATGACTTAATGCTAATTGCAGTACTTCCCATGGTTGGCAGATTGCATGAAGTCTATGACACCACACTGGCAGATTGCATGAAGTCTATGACACCACACCGTGCTTTTCTTCTTCTAAATAACTTTCAACTACAGCAAGAAAAAGTTTGTGAGGCTACTTATGCAGACTCCATATTCAGGATAATGAGTAGACCCCCCAATTGCTATACTTTCCCAGACACTGCCTCTCATGTAAGCCAATGTATCAGGATCCATTTAAGACCAACTCATTGAAAATACCATTGCAGAGATAAAAAGCCTCGGCTGACCAGATTCATAAACCACCAAAATCCAACTACAACTGTTTTCAAAATGGGGAACACTGGTGCTGAGTTGGACAAGGCAAAATGAAACGATCTCCTCTGAATTGTATCATACCTGACAAAAGGTCTTATTATCTTCTATTGATTGACTAAGAGTTCCGATAGCTTCTCGATGGTGGTTTCTCCCGCAATCTCTGCAGAGCCGGAGTCTTTAATGCACCATATCTCTGCTACTACCCTAGGAAGTTAAGGAAATTGAAAGCCTTTTGTGCTTCTTTCTCCACTGAGAGCCTGAATAGGCTTTTCAAGATAGCCTGGACAATGTGTGTAATATTTTGTTTTAATTTGCAAGGCAGTCTTGTTCATTGTACATTGTACAATATAGGTCATTTTCACTCCATTTATACTCAGAGTAAAAAATAACTTTCCCAAAGCAGTTCATAGGTACCTAAGGATCTACTTCTCTCTCCACTATGGTAAGACAATGAACTCAGCCTCAGAGTCCCTGGTACCCAGGTGGGCACTTGGTGACCTCTAATGTTGTCTACCAGACCATTGCTGGGCATAGTTCTGATGACAGAGCTGGGACATGACCATAAACTGTGTTTGACCATAGAAGAATGGGGCAGACATAGATTTCTGCCCACCTAAAACCACTCCCCCCTTCCCACTGCCACAGTCCTAAGTGGTTCAGCTAAAGGACAAAGATCATTTGGTCTCAGGGAAGACAAATCCCTACTCCAGCTCCAATAATTGAACACAACCCAAACCAGTAACAGTCATCTCATTTCCCTTTCCCAAAAATTGTGCCAGATCTGAAAAATATGAGAACAAAATCCTTCTGCATGGGGGCAGGCACAGGGGGTTACAGGGAACCTTCTAGGAAGAGCTGTCTTTATACACACAAAAAACCTCACAGAGAGAAGGGTTTTTACCCATCCCCCCTTCCTTCCTTGCTTACTTGTGACACTGGTGTTAGGACATCATGCTTAAGGCTATGGCAGTCATCAGCCACCAAAGGAAAATAAGGACCAAGTCCAATGTGCTGACAATGGCAGAGTGAGAGGAGAGGTAGACATTGGCTCTAAATGAGGATACTCACTCCAGTTCGTTCCCTGTGCCTCCCACTAGAATGGCCGGTATTTGACACCTGCTTTACTCCTGAGCTCTATTCTTATACCACACATGGGCTCTAACATTTGATCATTTCCTCTAAGTGCTCTCTTCTGCATGCACAAGCCTGCTGGAACTCACAGGACGTCTCCACAGTGAGAGAGAAAGGATGAAGCCTGAGCACATCACTGTTACCCAAGATGGCGCCACAATATGCACCGGCCCCAAACAAGGCACATACACTTGGCTAAAAAGAAATACATCCAAGAAACAGTGATTCAGACCTCGAATCCCTCATCATTACCAGTAAGTAAGGCCTCACACACAAAGGACAGATTAACAATCACAAATGACTTCTCATGCAGCTGATTTAAAAAAAAAAAAAAAGGCATCAGTGAGGAATGAAACAGTCCCAAATGACTTGCAAACCAGCAATTTTCTCCAAGATTCTGCTTTCTCCAAGATTCTGCTAGGTCTCAAGAACTGAAAGGAGTCAAGAATGGTAGGTATACTGGTTCTGCCAGGAGGTGAGCCAGGATTCAAGTTATTTTGAGGTTCCTTCTGTCATTTTTATAATTGTTCACAGTCTATCCCCAGAGAGAACCATGAGTAAATTTTTTAGATCATTACCTGGCTTGTAGGATTTTTCCATGGGAAATGAGGAGGAGAATACTCATATTATAAAGTTTTGAAATTAAATTTTCTGACAAAAATTAAAAACAGCCTAAGATATTAAAAAAAAAAGTAGGGATTAATGTGAAGTAGGGATTAATGTGAAATTAACAGCATTCTGGGGTGCCAGGGTGGCTCAGTGGGTTGAGCGTCTGACTCTTGATTTCAGCTCAGGTCATAAACTCAGGGTTGTGAGATCAAGTCCTGTACCAGGCTCTGTGCTCTGCGGGAGTCTGCTTGAGATTCTCTCCTCTTCTGCCCCTTCCCCTGCTCACATGCGCATGCTAAGATAAACAAACATTCAAGAAATTAATGGTGTTCTTCCTCAAAACTGGCAAATGAATAACAAGATATTGAAGGATAGATGAGAAACAATTCATAAGCAAAAGGCCAGCTTCATCCTCCCAACTGCCTTGTTTCTTTAATCAAGTTTAAATCTACAAAAGTAAGCCAAAGAGGAAATGGAAAGGAGAAATGGAAAAGACCTACTATACTGTATCGTTAATGAGAAACAAAGAAGTAGTGAATAAAGTCAAGTCTTCCTAGGAGAAACCAAAACTATAGGCCATCCAAGTACTGAGCAGTAGTGACGATTAGACACATTTTCCTAACAACTCAAGCAGTCCTTAGTCAAAGCCAAAAAAATTAAGCAAGGACCAATGATAGAAAACAGACAGAAAAAAATTTACCATTATCATCATGAACTCTCTTTACATTGAGAATGCATGAGCCAGCAGAGAACCCGACCAACTGGAAGAGCATGATCAAGGTTTTTCAGCATTCGTCCCATTCCAGACATCTACTTTCCCGGGTTACGAGCATCAAGGTACAATGCACTGTTTGCGGTCATAACAGGAATGACTGGGTCCAACCAGGACACAAAACAGCTTTGCCATCACTTCGTTTATCAGAATTTCCCTAAATTGATGAGACATAGCCAGTGCGTTCTGAGAATGGGCGCACTCAGATACGAGGGCACTAGACAAGACCAGGAGTGTGCAAGGCTCACTCCAAGGTGGAGCACTGAGCTCGGAAAGAGGCATTCACATCAGACACGGGAGCTGTTCTGCTCTCTAGAGTGGAAATGGGATCAGTGATGCTTGAAGCCACTAACCCCTATAATGGCACCCGTCCAAGTGCCAAAGTTATGAGTCCATCTGTCACGGTGACTTTTAATAGAGTTTGTGAATTAGCAACTCATGAATCAGTCATTAAGAAGCCCAGGTGAAAAAAAAATCTGACCTTGGCAGGTGAAGAAGAAGGCAGTTAGGTCAAAGGTAGGATCAAAGCAACATTCAGAAAGAGGATCCACCATGTCACATTTAGCTGAACTTAGAAAGAAAAATCTACAGAAGACAACAGAAAATTATGTCTTTACGGTTTTGCTAGTGATTGTTAATTACAGTGAAAGCAGAACATTGGATCTGCTACAGCCCTATTGCTTTTGTGGTTTTGCTGTGTTTCAGAACAACCTCCAAAGGTCTCGCTCTCACATGCTACTGAGAAGCCTGGAGACAGCAGAAGAACGGCGCACCCTCAAGAGTTGATGTCATTTCTTGGAGGTTCCTGAAAGACCAGAACCAAGTGATGGCTTCCAACCATCCACCATGTCTACCAGGAATACATTTCTCGCCGACGACTTTATTAAATAGCTCACTTACCTTCACAGTAAGTAGAATCTCCCTGAACAGAAATGTAACCATTCTTGCACTCACAGGTAGCTTTTGTATTCCAGTTTTTACACTCTGAGTTTTCACCACATTTAGGACCTTCTGCACAAAAGTTATGACCTAAAAGAAGGGAATAAAATTTCATGTCAGAAGAGAACAGAAGACTTGCAAATCCTAAAGTGTGAATTTTCTTCAGTCTATCAGCATCATACATGAACACAGACCTTGGCAATGTGCAAGGCTGGTCTAGGAAGGGAGTGGAAGAAGAGGAATGGGAAACTCTGGACTGTCTCATGCTTGAGATGTTTCTCCTTAATGGTCAAAGCAGGTTCCTTCTGGAAGGCTTTGATCCATGCGGACCCTGAATCCCCTTCTCCTCATTTTCTAACATAACCAGTCTTTTTAAATTGTCTTAGCACAAAATTCATGATTCATAGAAAATATACAGAATGAATCCATGTGGATATATAAAACTAATACGACCAGAATATTATCAGAGCCCCTTAATGACACTTCCCCAAAGAGCCCCCCTTCTGGCCATCAAAAATAACTATCCTGAATTGTGTGTTAATCACTCCCTTGCATGTTTTTTAGTTTGGCCAGATATAGGCACTTATTTCTAAATAGATCATTCAGTATTTGCCCGTTTTGAACTTCCCATGAAAGAAATGTTATTTTACATATTCTCTATGGTGTTTTTTTTTTCTATTTGTCCCCGATAACACCCATAACCATAGTTCATTCATCAACGCTGTATGATATTCTATAGCAATGAACATTCAGCCATCTGTCCATTATGCTACAGACGGGCACTGGGATGACTTGCAGGTTTTGAATCACAATGCTGCAAGGAACATCCTTGAATGTTTCCCAGGGGCATCATTTTTTTTTTTTTAAGGATTTTATTTATTCATTTGACAGAGAGAGAGAGATCACAAGTAGGCAGAGAGGCAGGCAGAGAGAGGGGGAAATAGGCTCCCCGCTGAGCAGAGAGCCTGATGCAGGGCTCGATCCCAAGATGCTGGGATCATGACCTGAACCAAAGGCAGAGATTTAACCCACTGAGCCACCCAGGTGCCCCGGGGCATCATTTTTAAAGCACGTGTTAAACATTTATTTTCCCAACACTCTTTCTGAATCTCAGACATTCCTTCCAGGATAATTACTTTTCCCCCTTAAATACCCTTTTGACACTCCTTTAGCTCTCCTCCACTTCTAGACAAGGAAAAAGAAGCTCAAACTGACATCTAGCTAGTAAGTGGAGATGCCAGGGTTCTAAAATCAGGTCTGGTGAACTTCAAGGCCCATGTACTTTTTACCGTATTATACATCCTTCTTAACAAAATTTAGGGATTAAAAAGTTAAGCGTTTAACTGTTCCTCAGGACATCAGAGAGTGAACCCAAAGCCATAGGTGAGCTCAGTATCAGATTCAGCCTCACTACCTGCGATCTGCTAACTTCCCCCAACCAAAATCAGAGCAAAAGCTTAACTTGCTGGAAATCTGCAACCTCTGCCACTCAAAAACACTTCTAGGAGGATTTAAAGGCTTAAAATAACCATTACAAATAAAAAGACTTGCTTTTGCTACCGAAGAGGCAATTTTTAGACATCACAGCTCTCACTGCCAGAGAAAATGCCTGGACTTCCTTCCCCATGTCAGAACTGATCAATAATTACGTTGTCACGTTTTCTTGCATTGGGAAGCCTGACTCAAGGTCATACGTGCATCCATTATGACATGTATTCTTTGTTTCTTCTTTTTCTTTCCGGGAGACTGCAACTGTCCTTTTCCTTCTGTGTGCATTTGACAGGCAGGAAAAAGAGCCACTCAAACAATATTGATGTCCCAACGCATCTTTATCAAGCGTATGCCATGTCAATCCACAATGAAGGGGGTTGGGTAAATTGTATTTCAAGGACAATGAAGGGCCCATGGGACAAACCAACCTTCATGTCAAATCTACTTTGGTGGGGCCTGACCACTGTGCCAAAAGCCTATGTTTCATTCATTAACCCAGGCCTTCTTTCAAGCAGTACTTAGTCACACTGCCCACTTGCCTTTCTGCAGGAGTGAATGATCTTTATTTATGGGGCATCTGCTTCTGTGGATGGAGGCACCACACAAGCTTATAGGAGCAAAATAAAGATGAGTGAAACCTGTTCTCTGCACACAAGGAAAATTACAAGCTAAGATATTACACGCCAGATACAGGGGTAGTGTAAACAAGGCAATCTATATTAAGTGAGATGTGAAAGGTATAAATAATCAGTGTTTCAGGGAAGCAGAAAGCACTTCTAGAGGATATAAAACTTGCCCTTGGGTTCATCACAGATAGAAACATGGGGAGGGGTGAGGAGCAAATCCTACAGAAAGGAAGGGGACTCCAACCCATGAGGAAGAGGGGTGCATCTGGAGAGTGTATAAAGAATCTGCCACTGATATAATAATAATAACATTTATTGATTACATACTGTATGCCAGACACTCAAGTGTTCTACATGCATTGGCCCATTCAATTCTATTAACAACCCTATGAAACTGAAATTAATATCTGTATTTTAAACAGGAGGCAGTCGCGGTTTGGAGAAGCTAGTCATGGTAGGCACATAGAGCCAGAACCCAGGTCTGAGGCCAAGGTTATTCCTCACTAGGCCATTCCACTGCACTCCCCAAAGCAACAAGTTCCTAAGCACTCGACATCCAAAAGCTAAAGAAGATCTCCTTTTTGCATGTGTAGGTTCAAACAGACCACAATATACATTTCTTCTCATTCTCAATATATCTCTATTTTCCGTGCAGAAATTTCAACCACTTTTAACAAAAAATCCTCACTTTGATCACTCCAACTTCTTTAAGTCAGGGTCTATGTCTGATTCATTTCTCTCAACCAAAGCTTCCCACACAAGGGTAATTGGATGGATGGCTTAGAGATGGATAGACTTATGGCCAGCCGGAAACAGGGGAGGGTAAATTAACAAGTGAATGAACAGACCAGTGAATCTATTGTGGTATTTAATGCCTCCACCCTCTGAACCAACTGGAAGGCCAATGTGACTGGTTTGCTAGTCACCATTTTTCTTTCTCTAAGCATTTTTATTGAGGTGTAATTTACATACCATAAAACTCACCTCTATATAAAGATAGGCTTTGATGGTTTTTAATAAATTTATACAGTTGTGAAGCCATGACCACAATCCAGGTTTAGGACACTTTCATCACCCCAGCTGGACATGCTCATTCCTTAAACCCCACCCCAGCATCGGAACTGGCTGCCATGTCATAAATCCTCACTTCTCCACACTTAAGAATCCTTCTAAAGGATCTGTCTTTCTTATCTGATGTGTTTCCGTAGCATGACATTTAGGATACAGATCCTTCCTTTCCCGGATATTTGTCTTTGGTTGCCACCACAATCTCCTCAACACGTCCTCTAGCTAGCCCCTGGCATTATTTTTCCTTCAGCTGTTTATCAACAGAGTCTGATGCACGAGACTACTGAAAGTCACCTTCTTTCTTAAATCAATTTTTTTTCCAAAATTAGAAACTGTGATTAGATTGTGGAATACACATACACACAGCCCAATATTCAAGTTCTTCTACTTGACTTTTTACTTGACTATTTTTAATAGGTGCCTCGCGCCTCTGGAATTATACTCCTGTAATAGAGGAATATGGCAAGTTCTTTTAACTAGCACTGGCGCAAACACAGAAAACATCTTAATTATAGAAACTGCTATTTCCTGACTTCTTCCAACACGCCGGGCATAGCGCTAAGCCTATTGAACACCTTACCTCGCAAAACCCTCGACACTCCGAAAAATTACTGCCATCCTTACATTACACATTAGGAAAATGTGGTTGAGACATGAACTTTTTTTATTCAAGTTACCGTAGTCAGGATTTGATTCTGAAGGTCTTGTGACTTCATTCTGAAGGTCTTGGGAAGAACACTAAGAAAATAATCCTTCTGCAATTTAAATACTTGGAAGCTTCGTATTTGTCATTAGACAACTAATGATGACACTTAGTAGTTGTCATTAGATAACTAACGATTACACTCAGTGGATTATCACCCATCTATGTCCTTTGAAAGGTTTCTAAATGGGTCCACTCAGGACCCAACTGCAGGTTCTGCCAATCCATTCTCTGCAGAAACTGAGTGTAGGGCAATGCTTGCACCCCATTATTTCTGGCCCCTGGTTGATAACATCTACTCTTCCCTAGAAACAACAGTAAAGGCTCAGAGTCCCCTCTAGAGTATAGGAAATAGCACTGACTATCCAGCATATTCCACTTTATAGACTAGACCATTAGAGCCAAAAGCCACTTGACAGTGCATCTGGATGTCCTGAAGGCACTCACAGGTCACTGAGTCAGAACCAAACGCTCGATGTTACTTCCCAAATCCACATTCTCTGAGCTCTTCACATTCATCTTCAGTACCTTTATCCCCCTAAACCAGAAAACTAGGAGTCCTCTTTGCCCTGACCCCTCAAATATACTGCCCCACCCTCCAGGTTCCTAATATGCCTAAGTCACTTCAAACACTTAAATACCTATCAGGCCACACTAAGTGGGATCTGGAACAAAGGAATCTATAAATATGCAGAGAACTACACCATGTTCCTCTAGAGGCAAATATATAGCCAATTTCTCTAACACAACTTAACCTTTAACACTAAACAGAGTTATTAAAATATATGGTACTGTTGCATGTCATTCTTCACATGCTTCATGGAATATAAGGTTAAAATATTGTGTCAATTTTTATAGAATTTTTTTTTAAGATTTTCTTTATTTATTTGACAGACAGAGATCACAAGCAGGCAGAGAGGCAGGCACAGAGAGAGGAGGGCTCCCTGCTGAGCAGAAAGCCCAATGCGGGGCTCGATCCCAGGACCCGGGATCATGACCTGAGCTGAAGGCAGAGGCTTTAACCCACTGAGCCACCTAGGCGCTCCTTTATAGAAATTTTTTAAACACATCCACCTACATCAACCGAAAAAACATTTTCTTTTCTAAGTTTTAAAGTTTAAGAGTTCTACCTTTTATTTTTAAACCACAAACCTACCAGCCCAAGCCTAAGTTGCTAATCACCAAAATCACCTTAATTTCCTTACATTAATCAACAAAGCCATTCTGGAAATGGAACTCCTAAAGAGCTTTCCAATTAGTCCACATTCAGTGCACATAAACACTTGGGGAAAATTTTTGAAACACCATGAAAATGAGACCCTGATACTTTTCAGCAGCTGTGGGGGCAGGGAATAGAGAGAAGAAATAGAAGTTGCCTGCTCAGGTCAAGTTATGATTTACTTCAACTGTACAAAACTGGGTAGAGGCTTCATGTTCTCAAATTGGATTGCATACGTTAATTTTATGTTGTAAAAATCTCCTGAACACATCATTTCCTCCTCCACTTCACTGTAATAATAAAAACCCATCCCAATCCAAACTATTATCATCTCTCAAATGGACATGGCCTCATTTGGCTTCCTATTCCCCTTCTTGCCCAGTCTCTAATCCATTTTGCACACAAAGGGATTCTTTTAAAACAGATTGGATCACTTCACTCTTCCCCTTAAAAAAATCTTTCAATAGCTTCCATTTTACTGAAGAGAAATACAAAAATCTTTAACTTGGAGTTGAGTCAACAAACAAGACTCCCTCTCTCCCTCCATCATTCCTCTCCAGCCTTTTTAATTCTTCTAGTCTTCCCACCTCTTTCCAGAATCAGTCTTTACAAGCTTGCTCCACCAACTCACAACATGATTACACATCACTGCCAGAGTAATTTCTACTCAGTCTTCAAGTCCCAGCTTAAACATAAGCTCTTCAGAGAAGGCTTCCTTGTCTCCCTAGTCTGAAGAAAGCCCCGTTATTTTCTTCCATACCACCCGATTATTCTTGCACATAGCAGTGAACACAATTATTATGTATTTATTTCTGTGTTTACATAATGTTTATCTCATTAGAAGCTCACTTCTTCAAGACAAAGGACTGTGAAGTTTGGTCACCTCATGCCTAAGGCAATATGAAATACCTTACAGGCAGTCAAGAAATATTTGTTGAGTTAATGACTAAATCTTCTCAGTCCTCCAAAGCAAGGATTGAGTATTTTAAAGATAAATACACCAAGGCTCAAAGATGTTAACTATCTCCTCTAGTTACACAGCTGGTTGGTGACGGGTGGAATAGGGCTAAAAACCCAAATATGATTCTAATACCCCGTCTCTCCACCCCAGCCCACATGACTGCCCAGTCTGCATTTTAATCATCAAGGGACATTCCCATTCCAGGAATGCTAACCCTGGCCTAAAGAGACCAGGACTCCTCTAGGCATCAGCATTCTCTAGTCCATGATGTGTCCTGATCTTTCCAAAAGAACAAACCTTGTTTCTTTCTCCAGGACACATTCCATGGTAGCTTGCCACCTGGATACACCAAGTCAGAAGAAATTTAACTTAATCCCATGACAGTGTATCATCCCTGAATAAGATACTAAGGTGGGTGAGACCCACTTGGAGCTTGGCCTCAAATGGCGACCATGAGCAGATACTCAGAGGAAGACACATTCTCTACAGAAATGAGTTTCAGGTCTTATGTGAATGCCTCCTTAATTTTAGTTCCTAGCATGGGCACCATTTATCCATATGACAAGTACCTACTGGTTATCCAGGCACTGTGTGAGGCTAAAAGCAGAGAACAACAACAAAAATGCCGTAAAAGGCATAACCGTGCTCTCAGTCATCCAACACACACGCAGGAATGACCTACGTGCAGTACTGGGTTGTACGGAGATGCTCTGATGGAGAGGACAAGGTGCTTTCAAGAATGTATCCTAGAAAAGGGTCCTAATACAAGATCTAAAGCCATGTGAAGGCTGAGTGAGGCTGACTGGACAAAGGGTAGGAGGAGTTCCCAAACACATGAAGCAGCACATGCCCATATCATGTTCAAGGAAATTAGTGAAGCAACAGAAATGCTGAGGTCACACTTCTTAGTTGTGTACAGTCTAAAATGTGAACTCCCCTAATGGTCCTGTATCTAGAGTTCTGTTGTCCCTGGAAGACCATAACATGAACAGCTTGCTGTCTTTAAAGCCACCAGCCTCATCTGCATATCAGAGCCCTGCATATTATAATGAGCCGCCACACACACACACACACACACACACACACTGCCACTCTCTAGATCCCACCCTACACTTTTTATAATGATAGAAAAACCATTCATCCGTTCAGCCGCATCTCTGGCTTCCACAGTCAATAATGGACAAGCATCTTTATGATTCAATACTCTGACTTCCACAAGGAATCAGTAGGCCACTAGCCTTGGGCAAGATTTGATTTGTCTCCGCGGCTCAAGTTTGATTCCACCAAGAGCATCCTTTCTTTCCCCCAATCTCCTACCCCTAACGTGTCCTCCTTTAGGTCAAGCAAGTTGTCTCTGAAATGATGTATCTGGACAATGGAAAAATGCACTCTTAACTTAAATCCCGAAAAAGCTTTCCCATCACTTCTGCTTGCCCAACCTTGGAAGTCACATAAGAACTAAGGTATGTGAAGTACAGTATATTCCGTGTGCCTCACTGGTAAAGAGATAACTCCACCCACGGAGTGCCTGGGAGGGATATGGCCCAAAGATCCTTTATGAAAACTCAACACCCATACGTACTCCACAACCAACACACATACCACAGAAGCCTGGGCCCTTGGCGGTAAGAACATTCTATTGCCTCCTTGTTGATGGGGTTAAGCCTATAGGATGAGCCCAGTAGAGACTGAGCTCTGGACTCTCCCAGATTCTCTCTTAGATAGCAAACCATCTCTTTTACAGTAGTCTACACTTAAGGGTCTCCCTATCCAAAGCAGCCTGCCCTTAGTTTCAGATCTTCCTCTAAGACAGTGTGTCTCCTTCTAGAGGCTCCATGGGCCCTGATACATTACAGCACTTTCACGGCTGTGAAAGTCTCCGATGTCCGGAGATTGTACTCATCTCCAAATACCCTCCACTCCCAGCCTCAACAGTTGAGCAGAGAGCCCTGTCTTTCCAGCCCACCTCAGCCCATGGCTGCTGGGAGGGTGATCAGATTCCAGCTCTCAGTATGCACAGGACCTGCCCCAGCTGCGAACTGCCAGTTCCTCTACATAGGCACTAGATAATATACTCATTAAGTGCCTCTTTCCCAGGCCTCTTTTAGTCTCAAATACCCTGAAAACCCTCTCTCTAAAACCATGTCAATTAAAAATTCTGCTGGAGACTAGAATGATGAGGAAGACTAGCGGGGGGAAATCATACGATGCCAAAAGTCTTCAGAGGACTTAATTGAAGGGCATAAAATCTTAAATAGAACAAATAATCTCAACTCATTTCAGTCCAGGCCAGATGACAAGGCAAGTGAGCATGAATTAAAATTACAGATAAACACACTGGGAACAGATGTTGGCAAGAACTTTTTTCCCAACACCCAAAGTCTTAAACACGCAGTGGAAAACCCTCCAAAGTCACTAGCGACATTGAAGCTACAATTAGAATAAATTATGAGGAGTGTGTCAAGAATTCTGGAATGGGCCAAATGATCGGTGTGTTTTCCTGGAGCAGCGTGGAGGACGCGTGGTCAAGACGGTTGGCTTTTTGCCCCCCTTTAATGGAGCCTACTGACGATTCATGAGCAGTCTTGTTCTTCTGGGGCTGCATTCACACTTTCATTACTTCTTCCAAGCAGGAGCATAGATATCACTCCAGTGCCCACTCCCCTTTTTGCCTCACACTTTAAGTGGTCAGGCTCCCACCACAGCCATTGCCTTAACATAATGATGAAGGTAAGCGAATTGCACGCTGTTGGCACAAACTATCCTGAGGTAGCAGAGAGAAACCTCAGCGGGGATTAGGGCTATTCTGGATGTTACTGGTGGTGATGGGTACCCTGGGCTCCAGCAACTGCAGAATGGCATCCTCCCGCCAACGTCTATTACTATTCTTTGGACTTCTGTCCTCCCTAACTGTCCTTTAGTCCCTTCCTTAGGGACACCCTGGCTGCACCAACTGCCCTGTGGATTTAACCACCAGTTCACCTGATTGCCTTCATTTCTCTTTAAAGGGCAGAGGAATTAGTTACAGCATTTGGTATGACCCAAGAGTCAAAGAAGCATCTGGACATCAGTTCTATTGAGACAGTGAACGCCACAAGTCTGGCAGAGTCTGTTATTCTTAACTCTGTGGTCTTAGTTTTAATTCCTACAAAGAGAAAAACTCAGGAGAAATCTTAATCTCTCCTTGATTAGTCTTGGGGGAGAAGGAGGCAATGGTAAACTGTATAACTACCTAAGAAAATGGGCATGACTCAACAAAAATTAGTTTCAGAATCAAGGCAATGAGCTATAACTCAGCAAAATGGGTTGAACATAATTTGTTTAAGAAATACACTGAGCCAACAACATAGCTGGTACTAAAAATCATTTCCTTCCAAGTCACAGACAGGACAGTGACAGAATTATTCCATGTGGTCAGAATGTTTCTCCATCTACCTCATTTCCTGTACTTAATGAATTCATAAGATACAATCATTGAAACATTAAAAAAAAAAAATGAGCACTTTCTGAATATTTTATGGCCAGCCAACTAGGGCAAAAAGCAAGAAGCACTTTCTTCATTGTCTTACATTCCCAGTCTAGACTTTCTTGGGTCAGGTGGCTCAAAGGAGTCCTAATGAAAATAAACCCCAGAAAACATCCATTCCCTAAGCAGGCCTGAAGAAGGCTGTGATCCAGACTTCTAAGGAATGATACGCTCTCATAGGGTGATTTCCCTCAGACTAATGACCTGACATTCACAGTAAGACAGACAGAGATGATAAATATGCTAATTAAAGGCCCTCCATGCAGGTATTGAGCAAGACTATAGCTGCTTGGGTTTCTGTAATCAATAACAGCTGGGTGTCAGAAGCCACACAGCTGAAGTCACACCGTGGTACTCTTCCCCGAAACACCCATCGGGTCATCAGAGGCCAGCCTCTCTGCTCACTTACTGCCTGCCAGTCACTAGGCAATCTCAATCCACAAAGCAAATGGTACAGCCTCTCCATATGCAGGCTAAAAATTACTTTACATAGAAATTGAGTGTTTGTCACCTTTTCATTACTTTCTGTTTTACAGAGAGAAAGCTGGTGGGGGGAAGGGAGGATTGAATAACAGGCTTTCGAAAAGGCCCAGTGGGCGTTCCAGGTCTTGTCAGAACAGAAATGAACCAACCCCTCCTCTTCTGGCAAGATGCAGAAAACATCAACACAGAGGAAAAGGTAGAAGAAGTCCAAGGGGAGCAATATTTCCCATGATATTATGAAAGATTATGATGCTACTTCTGAAGATCTTTTTGGGAAATATTGGAATTAAGCGGTCGCCAAACTGTGGAAAGAACCAAGATGCCCTTCAACGGACAAATGGATAAGGAAGATGTGGTCCATATACACTATGGAGTATTATGCCTCCATCAGAAAGGATGAATACACAACTTTTGTAGCAACATGGACGGGACTGGAAGAGATGATGCTGAGTGAAATCAGTCAAGCAGAGAGAGTCAATTATCATATGGTTTCACTTATTTGTGGAGCATAACAAATAACATGGAGGACATGGGGAGATGGAGAGGAGAAGGGAGTTGAGGAAAATTAGAAGGGGAGATGAACCATGAGAGACTATGGACTCTGAAAAACAATCTGAGGGTTTTGAAGGGGTGGGGGGTGGGAGGTTGGGGGAACCACGTGGTGGGTATTATGGAGGGCATGCATTGCATGGAGCAGTGGGTGTGGTGCAAAAACAATGAATACTGTTAGGCTGAAAAGAAATAAAAATTTAAAAACAAACAAAAAAAGAGATCTGGAACTGGGACACCTGGGTGGCTCAGTGGATTAAGCCTCTACCTTCAGCTCAGGTCATGATCTCAGGGTCCTGGGATCAAACCCTGAGTCGGGCTCTCTGCTCAGCAGGGAGTCTGCTTCCTCCTGTCCCTCTGCCTGCCTCTCTGCCTACTTATGATCTCTGTCTGTCAAATAAATGAATAAAATCTTTAAAAAGAGGGGGGGGGGATCTGGAATTAAGTTCATGGACAGCATAGTTTGAGACAACACACCTTGGAGCTCACCTGAGTTGCCTTTTTGTCAATCTTCATTTAAGTTCTGCATTTTCAGAATGAAGAGACTAACCCTCTGCACTGGAAAAAAAAAAAAAAATTCTCCTTTCCTTTTCTGATTGTCTGCTAGCCAGAGCAAGCGCCAGCATGTGGACAAGTGGGCTGGATGTTCTGAGCTCTGCTCTGGGTTGACAGAAGGGATGGTAACAACAGTGAATGGGGCTGAAAAGACCTCTGTCTACAATAATGCTTCCTCCATTCCAGGGTCTGAACTCGGAGTTGGGAGTGAATCAGAGAACCCATATACCTGAATGGCTTAATTTAACCCATTCCCCAGCAAAAGGCCCTCCTTATCGTATCTTTTCTGAAGACACTGTCTTGTTCCTGTTGAAATGTAGAAGTGTCAAAGAGAATAACCAACCCTCTTGGACAAAGACACTTCCAAAAGAACTGTCAGCAGCCCCCTCCCAACACATCTGGTAGTTTCCTGCCCAAGAAGGAATCAGGAGAAAGAAGAAAATCCTCAGTTTCACAAACTGGTCCTAGCTATAATATAATCTAGGAAATTTTACTCCTGCCTCCCACTTTTCCCTCAAAGCTGTGTCAAGGTTTCCTAAAAGCCACAAGGTTGCAGCAGTGGAACCCTGAATCAATCTGTTTTTCAGTGAGAGATCCCATCTCTCAGTGTCTTCAGTGATAAAGAAGTGCACACATTCTGGAGAAGAATTAGCAGAAGCAGTGACACCAAGTCTATTGTAAACTGGGTCAGAGCAGCAAAATTACTCTTGAGTTTCGGTGGGATAATCAATGATTCTGCTCTAATGAAACCATAAATCAGGAATGATTTACATAAACAGAGTCTCGCTTGGCACCTTCACAAATAGCAAGTGATGGATTTTGCATTAAATTATTAGACCTACCTTAGACAGCCCTATCGCGGTTACTAATAAATGCATCCCTCTGGAAGTCCCAGTCAATCTTTACGTGTTTCTACAACATCTTAGGGGTTAAGATGCTTGTAGCCAAAAGGCAGATGGATTGGGGAAGATATTCTGATGGCATGGTTAGCCATTCTTGGCTATCAACATACTAAGATGCCCTGGGAATTTTTTTTAAGATTTTATTTATTTTTTTGACAGAGAGAGAGCCATCAAGAGAGAGACTACAAGCAGGGGGAGGGAGAAGGGAGAAGGGGAAGGGAGAAGCAGGCTTCCCGCTGAGCAGGGAGTCCAATGCGGGGCTCAATCCCATGACCCTGAGAACATGACCTGAGCCGAAGGCAGACACTGAATGACTGAGCTACCCAGGCGCCCCTGTCCTAGGAATTTTTACCAAAATGTAGCTTTCACATGACCAAGCAGAGAAACCACCGCAGAAGCTGAACACTCCATGATAAAACATAGAACATTCCTGCACATCTGAGGATGCTAGAGGAGGAGGTCAACAAATTATGGGCCGCTACCTCCTCTTGTAAATGAAACTATATTCTAACAATCACATTCATTCACCTATTGTCTCGGTTACTTTGGCCAAACAGCCGAGTTGAGTTGTTGCAACAGAAACCTTCTGGAGCACAAAGCCTAAAATAATTACTTTGTGGTCCTTGACAGACAGTATCTGCCAACCCTTGTGCTAGAGAAAAGATAGAACAAAGTGAAATATGGAGTGACCTAAGCTCAACCACTATGGTCTAGAAGATTTAAGGGAGAGCCTGGAAGGATCCAACTCCATAAGTATTTGAGAATGTAGAAAAGGATGTGCAGCGGGTACAACTTCTACGTAATAGAGGGGAGTTTGACTGGATTTGTTCCATAAGATTTTGAACCAATTTTAGGTTCTCCCCATCCACGCAATTCTACCACGATGAGTCCTTTCAGAGAGGAAAGGTTATGTGATCTGGGGTTTGAAGATGACAAAATGTGGGAAAAAAGAAAAGTCCAGGAAAAGGAAGCAAAACAATTTCTGCCAGAGAATGAATTAGCAGTTAGTTTTGTTACTTAGCTAAAGCCTTTTTTTTTTCTTCTTTTTCCTTGCATGAAGTAAAAAAGTTGCATGTAATTCTCTGAGAAAAGATTCACTATAGGTCTCTGTCCGATACAGAAATTGGTTCACAGAAGGGGCTAAACAGTATGTCTAGCAATGCCACTCAAGAGAAAAATCTAATAATGATGAGGGTTATAATAACCATTGTTGCAGACACGATCATTCTTCTTACAGGAACTGTCACTTACGAAACAGTTATCACATGCTAGGCATGATACCAGGTACTTAGGCATTTTCCCGTTTAACCCTCCCGGCAGGCCTGAGTAGTAAGACTATCATTACCCTCAGTTTATAACTGAGGCAACTGCGGCTGAGAAAGGTAACTAGGATACACAAGCTTCGAGGTAGCAGAGCAGAGCGGAACCCCTGTTACAACCTTCACACTATGCATTAAACCCTCATGCGCCCCCCCATCCCACCCACAGCCTCACCACCAAGGCCCCCCTTACCTCTACAGACACGGCAGCACTGATTCTCTGGGAGAATGTGGTCCTTTTCGGAGCAGTTCAAAGGAGGGCACGCTTCTGTGATTTTTACTAAAACTCCATCCTGGAAGCCAAATCATCGGGAAACAAAACAGTGTTCGTATTTTTTAGTTGAGGATACAAATCTATAAGGCGCGTTGTCAACAGCCCGCAGTGATAACAAGCTTCAGTAATTAACAGTCCTCCCAGGAATTCCACAATAATGACAAAGTCGCAGATGAAACTGATGAGACTCCTGGCAGAGAAAGCATCTTTTTCTAGGTCTAAACAGCCTCAACGTCAACCAGTAATCTTCAAGTAAGTTCTGTGCAGCAAAAAGTCACTAATAGTGGTACGCTGCTAAGATAACAATGGGCTGTTGGACGGGGAGCCCTAAATTGTAGGGTTTGTGGATTTCTGTGGTACGAACATTCTGATGACGACCAATTTAGAATCGCCAACATGGTATCCCTAAAAAGAGCAGGGAAGTTATATAAAATGAGCACTCTGCTCGTGAGCTTCTAGGAGCCAGCTTTAGCACTCAAGGATCACACGCACCGAGAACCCAAAGCTACGCGACATGTCTTCCTTGTGCTTGGTGAGTCCCTAGCTGGAGTGCAGGAAGAAAGGACAATCTCAACAAAAAACCCTAAAACAATACGGTAAGGGCTAAAAAAATGTTCTATAATTAAGGTATGATAATGTGTCGTCAAAGAATCATGCTACCCAGGTAGGGAGAAATGATAAAGATGCCGCCACATTTGAATAACAGCATAAGGAAGAAGAGACTTTCCTGGCAGACAAAACAGGCAAGAGCCAAATTATCCAAGTATGAATGACCACAGTGAGGGTTAGAGAAGCACTAGATTTTTCCCTGTATGGCAATAAAATCGCTTACAATAAAATTTTAAATATTCACCTGGTGAATCTTTATGACCTCATTCACCAGAGGTCTTTTTTTTTTTGGTAACATCACTAGCATCTGTGTTTAGTTTTATTCTGAATTCTAAAAATTAGACCATTATTAAAAAAGGGTTTGAGAGTATTTTATCTAAAATATTGAGGTTTTTCTCTCCTATTCCTAAGAAGCTGTTTAAGTCAACTAAGACTCACGCTTGAAAAGGAGTCTCATTTAAGGTGAAAAGATATGTTTTAACATAGATGGGGGACGAGGAGGGAGCTGGGCAGCCGGGAAGGACGGGGGAGAGAGAGTTCCCCATTTCTGAGATGCTCGGTTTCCTGTGGACCATGGGACAAGAACTCCCACTTCACCAGGCACATCCATTCCTAATTAGGAACATCAACAATGATGAGCATACCCATTTGATTTCTAACAACTCATCATTTGGATAATTGGCACCATGGCTTCCTCCCCTTTCTTGTCATTTCCAGCCTGACAGTCCTGCCTCTGACAGTCCTGCCCCTGACATTCCTTGTAGTGTCTTCATCCTCCTTGTTCTTGGTTTCCTGATCAGATCCAAGTTATCCAGATCTCTTGCTTTTCTCTTATCTTAAAACTGGTCCTAAGATCTGAGAATGTAGCCCGCTAGGTATGCCGAGTCTCCTTCACAGCTAACGTTTCCTTCTCACCCCTCAATCCAGGCCACATGTGGGTGCCATCCAGCCTCAAGAGTTGGCACCGGTCCTCAGCCACTATGCCTATCAGCTGTACCTCAGTTTCTGCAACAGGGACTCAAACCAATCATTACTAACCGATGGGCATTAATAATCTTCTCATCTGTGGCATAAGCTTTAATGCAGAGGAAAACAGAATGCTTACTCACCATTAATGCCTCTACGTCTATCTGTCAAATTAATGCATTATCTCCTGCCTCCTTGCATAAGTAAGAGTGATGGACACTGATGTATCCCTTTTAGGAGTGCCGTGTGCCCATTCCCCAGCTTCAGAATGTTTTGTTGCTAATGGCTCATCCTGGCCACCCTCAGAAGGCACTCCTCGGACACGGGAGCCCCTCTGCCAGGCAGAGAGCAGAGACAGTTACTCCCAAGTTCTACATCCCAACTTCATGACCAAAGCCAGGGACTGATGGCCATGGAAGGCTCTTTACCTCGAGGGGAGCCCATAGCTGCGGTGTAATTTACACTCCCAATACCCCTACTGGAACCAGGCTATGTGAGGCCTTTCACCCGAAATCCCATCCTTGCTTGGCTCCTTGCCTTTCCCCATTCTTTCTCCTCCAACACTCTTCCTGGTGGCTCCTAAGGGCACTACCTTAATGGATCATTTGTACTGAAATCCTTACTGTAGGGTCTGCTTTTCGGGGAACCCAAACCAAGTCGGTAAGCTACATTTCATCCTGGCTGTCAAAAATTAAACTGCTCGCGCTTATCTCTAGGTGGGGAGATTCTGGAGCAATTCCCTGTCTCTTCCTTGTACTTGTTCCTCTATACTCATGATTCTGGCATCTGGAGTATGTATTTGCTTTTGTGAAAAGATATATTTAAAATGGTATGGAGACTTTTAAAAAAAAATAAGCACTCAGAGAAGTTGTTGGTTTTTTTTGTAATGAAAAGGGCTTGCCTTGACTGCTGATTAAATCAGATAATTCTAATCAACCTTTAACATATTTAATGAGCAAGATCATAATTTCAAATGGTTCAATAGAGACAAACCCCTTTGCATGATTTTGAAAATAATATGAACTGTGATTACAGTAGCATAAGTGCCTCTACATCCATTTAGTCCAGCCCCATAATTAGGCACAAAACCTTTTTTAACTTTATTTTCAAAACTATTTCTGATAAGAAGTACCTGGTAATTAACATTTTTAAATCCTCCTGATTAGAGTACATTATTTTATGACCCCTAGAACTCTGTGTTGGGGAAAATACAATTCTTCCTTTCTTTCTTATTTAGGGTGACAGTCTCTGTCATTGGTTAAATATAAACACTTTCAAGTTCTTTACTAATCACTGTGCTTCAACCTGAATTTCCTTTAACACAAAAACTCACATCATTAAGTCAAAAAATAGTCACTAACGAATTGTTGCAGGGCAGCAATAATTGAACAAAACTGATCAAGACTATGAAAAGAGTTTATTCATCTTGGTTAAAAATAAAAACAACAACACCAACAACAACAAAAAAAAAACCTGTATCTTAACTTCTAAAAACACTTGGTAAAAATATTTGAAACAAGAGTTGGTTTCTTGTTCTTCACATGCTTTATCTCATCCGACCCACCCAATAGGTGGTCCTGTGCTGGCCCCAGGTTGGAGAACAGCCTCACACCCTTCACCACCACCACCAGCTCTCCCCGTGCCCAAGTCCAGTGGCCTGCCTTGCTGACAGAGATCACAGAGCTCTCGCTGCCACACCTCCCTGCCTCTGCCATGGACTGAGGAGCTCCTACACACAGCATCCACTGATGCAGAAAGACCAC
Source organism: Mustela nivalis (assembly GCF_964662115.1). Classification (NCBI taxonomy): domain Eukaryota; kingdom Metazoa; phylum Chordata; class Mammalia; order Carnivora; family Mustelidae; genus Mustela; species Mustela nivalis. The sequence goes on along the minus strand of NC_139028.1, from coordinate 81,106,491 downwards.
CGTACCTCCATCCCCACCAGACCGTCTGGAGCAAGAAAATCTCTGCCTTTCCCAGTGGTAGCCAAGAAAGGGGGGATGGGAAATACAATAGGAAAGTCAGAGGGAGTTAACCACCCCCCCCCCCCCACCGGGGTAAATTCTAGCCAGTGAGAGACAGGAAACAGCTTAAGAGCCTTTCCTCCACCCACCTCCCCACACCTCCTCCACCACCATGGCCCCAATAAAGAATCGGATTCAAGTTCCTCCAGCTCATTTTCAGGTCTCTAAATGCCTCATTCTCCTCCATCCTTAATAGAGATTCCTTTCTTTTCCTCAAGGATGTGATGAAAAGCCAATGAAATGGTGTAGTTACAACCACGTCCAAAGATGGGCTATTCTGAGGCCCAAGTCGTTCCTGTCAGTCTCTCTGGAAATGCCCCCACAAAACTAGCTGCGCTTCCCTGTAGGACGGTGGCTTCCCTGTAATGCGCCACCTCACACGCATGCTCCCTCCTTCCCTTCCTTCCCTCTGTCTCTCACTCTTCCGCTCCAAGGATGGCCCCTCACCCCAGTAACTGCATGGCTAGCTCCCGCACTTTGTTCAAACAGTACCTCCGCAGAAAGGCCTTCCCAGACCACCCACACCCACCCAAAAGCTCTCTCTCTCTTCAGTCTCTGTATTTTTATAGGATTTTCCATTATATTACATATTGTTTCTTTTATTATCTGTCTCCCACACTAGACTACAAGTTCTATAAAAGCAGGGACTTGTTTGTGTTCACCGTTACACACCTAGAACAGTACCGGGCTAGTATGGAGCAGTTGATCCAGGTATGTTAGCTGAATGATGACTGAAGATCTCTGCTTCTATACATCTTACTCCAAGAAATAGATCGGGGCGGGGGGGCGGGGGGGCGGCACAGGCAGGGGAAAGGCTTTTCCTCATAATCTTTAAGACACTTGGGAGTAGAGATACACCTTCCAGGGCTGGCATCACAAAGTGATTTCCCCCAAATCAATACAAAACCCTTTCCCAGGGCCACTTGCCAAGCTCCCTGACTCCTTGTAACTGCTGGATCCCTTCACCCTCTCACATCCTTCAGAAGCTACCCCCAAGGTACCGGATCCACAGCTGACCAGAAGCTAGCACAGTGAGGACGGTGGGTGAGACCTTCCCATCCTGGACAAGCAGGCCCCTCCCCTGCCCCCAATGAGTCCTTCTCCTCAGGGACCCACTCAGGCCAACTCCAGATCCCTATCAAAGCCCATCTATCTCTCTGGTAACCACCACCCCCAACAAGGGATGGGAATCGTAAGACGGAAACTTACTCTGCATTCCCGGCAGCTCTTTGTTAAAATCCGCTGGCCTTCTGCAAGGACTTTTCCTCCATAGATACATTTTGCTGTAACAAAAACAGAAAAACAGGTCAGTCATGCTATGCAACTAACTGACCCCTAGAGGTGTCATCCAAGTTCAGTGAATTCTAAAGAGGAAGAATCTCTTTGTGGGGTGCCTGGCTGGCTCAATTGGTGGACCATGCAACTCTTGATCTCAGGGTCATCAGTCTGAGCCCCACACTGGGTGTGGGACCTACTTAAAAAAAAAATCTTTGGCTGGAGTAAGACATGGGGAGAGGACTGTTGTAAGGACAACTGTCAGGTCTGCGTCAAATGGTCATCTTCACTCTATCTGCCACCAGTCCGTCACTCTAAGGATATACAACTATTTCAATGTCACTGCTAAAGGAACCAGAAAATGAATTGATGTGGTCAGAAGTGAAAACAAGGAAGCAGCAGTGGTCATCTCTGTGGAGCACAATAGTGGTACCTTTGATTCTTACACTCTAAGCCATAAAATGAATGAGTAAGTAAAAGGGGACTTCTATGTTCGATCGTCAGAACCTCAGCCCTGATGCAGAAGGACACCGGTTTTCTTTCCTCTTGTGATCGTGGGAAATGCATGCCCTTATTATACTCTGTGTTCCTACTAAGTTAAAAAACATTGAGAAATATAAGCCAAACCAGCCTACTTATCCATGCCCTAGAGAGACTGTCTTTGGAAAGGTGAGCTTAGCAGGCTACTAGGGAAGGCATGAAGTAGAGGCAGGCCTTGCAGAAAAGGTAAAAAACATAAATGGAACTCCCCCCTCCCCCCGCCCATTCAATTCAGTTTCTCCTGGGACTCAGTCCTCAATTCAACTTGCTGACTCACTTTTAGACAAGTGCAGAATATGTTAATTTGATCTGACCCTACTGGGTCTCCAGCCACATCAACAGGAATGGGGAACTAAGGGCCTGATTACTCCTTCAGCACAGAAGAAGCACCTTCTACCCTAGCCTTCAGGCGAGGCAGCAGACGTGCATGCTACAGCATCTCTACCAGTCACTCTGTGCCTTATAAAAACAACCTTAGCTCTTAGAGTTTCTATTTCTGCATTTGTTAAAAACAAGTTAATTTGGTAGTTTCCTAGTTCTCTAAGCTTCCAGCTGTCATGGAACACTGAAGTATCTACAGACCTCAGCAATCAACTTCTCCAACATCCTTTGTTAACCACAGGAAGAAGAAAGCCCAGAGATTTCGTATACTTAACAACATGATCCCATAGTTGATGCGGTGGTGTGCCACCCAGCTCCCCCTGGATGGCCAAAGGACTCATTCCGGCAGCTACTGGGGAAACAGATGAAGACCAGCTCAGCTGAACAGTGATCTAGGACTTGCCCTTCTAGGACTTGACAAGTCCCCTCATCCAAGGTCAAATGCTCTCCCTAGGCTAGCCCACATACAGTGAGTGGTTGGTAAAGGAGGGCAAAGTCCTGGCCCCTTGCTCCAACTAGGGATCCCTCTGAAAAGTCATTCTGGCTCCAGAACTCCCTGGAGGAATGACTGAAGTGTTTTGGTAACTGTATTTGCCTGATTCTGCTTCCTTCAGGATCTCTCTCTACCCTAGAACTGATCCTGACAGATCCTTCCTAATAAAGGACAAGGAAATATTTCAGAGTCTGCTTCCTGTGGAAAATGACCTGCAAAAATCCATGCCCAACTGGAATCTGTTCCATTCTAGTGTCTCCTTTCCTAAATGGCACTGTTATCTACCCTAGCACCCACACCCGACCACCTGGGGTCCTTTAAACTTCTCCTTATTACTCAACCCAATGCCCAATCAGTACCCAAATCACAACTGCTCCCTCCTTAAGTTTCTCAAGTTAACCTACTTTTTGTCTATTCCCTACCACCTGTAACTATCTTCATTCCTTCCCCCTTTAGAACCCAGAATCTCCTGACCTTTCTCCCTTGTTCTGGTCTCAATCTTAATCAGTTCTTCCCCATACAACAGTCAGACATATTTTGCTAATTACAAACATGAGGCCATGCTTTAAAATCCTCATGGATCACGGACACCCTGAAAATATAGTCCCAATTCCTTAATGCAGCACACAAAGCCATTCAGGTAGCTCTTCCTTCTCTCTCAAGCTTCACAGCTCATCAATTCCTCTGTATTAATTCCCCAACCTCCCAACCCCGCCCCCCCCCCCGCAAACATTCAACATCCATGGATACCCCAGCCATGCCTTCTTCTTTGCATCTGGGATCTGCACATATTATCATCTTCTCCAAGAACAGGCAGCCTTGTCAGCCCTCCCCTGGCCAATGCCCCATCCTCTATACCCAGTTTCAACATAATCCTGACCTCCAGCAAGCTCTTCCTGACTTCCAGCACTGGTGCACTGCCCTCACTTTGTGCTTCCACAATCTCTGGATCCAGCCCTGACACCTCACATTCTCCCTCTGTCGCCCAATTCATTATACACCTCTCCTGCTAGCTATAACCTCCGTGAGGGCAGGGTCTAAGTCTATTTCATCATTTCATCTCCAGCCACAAGATCAGCAACCCTCTGGGCTTAGTAACAGTAATTTTAGCATTGATGTGCTTGTAGTTGGTAGTGAAAACCAGTCAAAAGTTCTGATTCCCAAATAAGAGTCCCTTCTGCTATTTAATGCAGTTTCAAACATTAAAAGCAGGCATCAAGAGTTTCAGACCAAAAGCAGCAGCAGAAAGTAGAGAATTTTCTACATCAACCCCTCCTTCCTTCCTTGAAAAAGTTACCCATGACCATCTCGTATGCCTCAGTTTTCTTGATCATCAGCTGACCATGACTCATTGGTCCTAATGATGACACAGATTCCCCTGCATACCCGCATGGGGAGACCACACATCCTCCAGGAGCCTGGAAATTCCTGTCCAATCAACTTCCACACTCCAAAACACAGCTGCTGCCAACTTGGCAAGAAGGCTTGTTCCAGAGTGACAGCTCTGCTAAGCACACTGCTGTCAAATCTGCCATCTGCTTCCCGGCCCAGGCTCGGAAGCAAAGAAATCGACTTTTCTCCCTCATTTTGCCCCTTGTCCCCCACAGAATGGTATGAACCCATTTGCTTCCCTGTTTTAAGAAATTTGCCTGATTCCTCTCCTCTGGTAGGAGTTCCGGAGGAGTCTGTCTGGAAATAGTAAGCCTTACTGTCTACATTCATGCCACAGACAGAGGGAAACATCCCTCCAATTCACCAGTCTTGATTAAAAATCCATGTCCGGGCGCCTGGGTGGCTCAGTGGGTTAAGCCGCTGCCTTCGGCTCAGGTCATGATCTCAGGGTCCTGGGATCGAGTCCCGCATCAGGCTCTCTGCTCAGCAGGGAGCCTGCTTCCTCCTCTCTCTCTCTCTCTGCCTGCCTCTCTGCCTACTTGTGATCTCTCTCTGTCAAATAACTAAATAAATAAATCTTTTAAAAAAAATCCATGTCCACCGAACTTTACGTCCTCACGTAGCACGGCGCGGGGGGCTACGAATGATGTCGAGATCACACCGCATGCCTTGGCCATTTGCACTGGTGCGAGATGTAGACATGATCACAATATCAACTCGCAATGAACTGATCTTGGGCCAGCTTTCAGGATCACCAGGGTAGGTCACAAGAACACCCGCTGCTTTCTCTTTTTCCCGACCCACTTCTCCGACCGTACCCCTCCTTTCCTGTCACTGCCCTCCACACGCCTGACATCAATCCTCATGATCCCACCTCTTGATCTACAGCCAAAAGGCTTATTTTTGATGTCTGAGGAAATTCAAGCATAAGGTGAGTCAGGCTCCAGTGCCTTTGGCTGGGGCATGTGGGACTCCATTCCAATAGCTTTCAGTAGGAGTAGAAATGTAAATGCATACCTGAAGCCCTTCATATCACACTGGGGACAAGCCAGCTAGACTATTTCACAGTGTACGACCATAAAATTGAAACCTGGCACCAACACGCACTTCTCTGTGATAGCAGAAACCAATGTCCTGAGGGTTTCAAGAAATAGTTATCCAGATGCATCTCTGCCCACCCACAGACATGGGGCCCTTCCAATTTGGACCTGATTTCTCCAGTACGATGACTGGACACTTTCGCCATCTGGGAGCACACTGAATAAACAATTGGCAGGAAGCACTTGGCAGCCCTGTCAGATACAGACATTAGGCTGCTCTGTCTTTATTTAAGTATGTGTACCCGACACACACTCCAGCTATCCTGGGACAATCAGTGGGTTAGAATATCAAAACCAGACCTCCGAACCGCACTGTAAAGGAGACGGACAGATCAGGAAGGCTCACACCCAGGAATCCTCCCCACCTCAGTGAACTCATTCACAGATCTGGCTCCAGATACGGCCTCTCTGAGCAAGAGCCCACATCGTGCTGAGTGTCTCTCCAGCATCTCTGGCTCACACATGCCCAACAGAACGCATCACGCCCTGCACTACTTCCTCCACCTGTCTTAGTTCTGTTAATCACACTAGGAGTCTCCTACAGGCTCTGGTTCAAAACCTGGCAACTTCTCCCTTACAGATGCTCCACCCCTGATTCATCTGTCTCTTACCAAAAAAAAAAAAGTTATGGAGGACCTACCATGTGCCAGGCCTTTGGGCCATCACTCTCATCCATCCCTTCCTTTTTACCTCTCCAGGCAGTGGAGGCCTGTTGGTCTCATCTCCTCTACCTGGAACATGCCTGAAGCCTATACCCAGCCACCCTGCTTCCGGCTCTCCCAATGCAGCAGCCTTGGTAAAGCACTCTGATGATGCCCCCAACCCTTCCCTCGAATCTTGCTTTTGACAACAAAGTCAATGCGATGTCTGCTTCCTTGACTTTTGCATGTATGAATCTATTAGGTGTGTTCCCGCCTACCTTGTCAACGTGGCAAACTTCTATTTATTTAATAAACAGCCTACTCAACTGTAATTCACCCTGTGATGTCTTCCTCATACGCACCCGCTTCTGATGGGAGTTAATCACTCCCTTCTCTATGCTACCTCTGCTTCTTGCTCCACAAGCATGTTCCACAATACTCTGTTGCAATGTGGGGTGCGTCCATCTCCCTAGACCGCAGTGGGGACAGGAGATGGGTTAAGAGCACCAGCTCTGGAGCCAGAGACCACCTGGGCTTTATTTTGGCTCCACCAAGGCTGAGAGACCTTGGGTAAGTTACGTCTCTGTGCTTCAATCCCTCACCCATAAAATGGGGTAATAGTGGGGGCTGTGTTCAGGTCACTGGAAGGGCTAAATATAGCACCTGACACAGAACAAATTTTCCACATGTGCACACAGTTGTACCCAGAGGGAAGGACAATGTTGGGAGAGGAACCGGAGTGCGAATGACGGCATGAATTCAAAGGAATACGACGGTCATCCCCTATCCCACACCCACCTTCGCAGATCCCTGCCTCTAGACCCTGCTACCAAACAGAGTAACCCCTACCCTCTACCACCTCTTTTCCCGTGCAAGTGCTGTGTTGCAGAACTGAAGACTGCCTGTCCATCATCCTCTCTCTCCCTCCCCACGCTCTGCGGTAGTTCTCAAGTCAGTCTACCAGAAGACAGCCCGCAGCGCACCGGCTGTTCAGAGATGCTGGATTAGTAGGTCAGAGTGGAACCCTGGGAATAAATTCCTGGACCATCATGTCCACAAGTGAGGAATCTAGAAGACTCTCCTGAGAGAGAAGCCCATCGTAGTATCTGATCTGAAAACCTCCGTAACGAAAGCTGCCCTGTCCGTGGAGACTACATGAGTGTCAGGGCCTTTTGATCAAAACCCAAGGACAAAGCTCTTTTTCCAGCATGGAAAAAGACATGAACACTTAGACCAAATTCTTTTTCCTATTCCCAAACAAACCCCCCCATCTTTAAGTGCTGCAGGTCCTGAGGCCATGGGAAGTGCGTCGACACTTAGGAAGTCAGCCAGCCAGCCAAACCATTTGCTTTTATGTATAGCTCCTTTTGCCTGAGCCGATCAATACCTTTTCTCAGAGTTTCCAGAGCACTGGTCCACCCAAACACAAACAGAAGCTTAGGAAATTTTATCCAAACCGACAATGAAAGTAAATATCTCCATATCTTCTTCTGATATGAACGTATTTGAAACTCCTAGAAATTCTACCTGCTAGTGTTGGAACTCTGCTTTATTCATCCTCATTCTCCTCTGCTCCTCTCCACTGTGCAACCCACTCATCTTCCGGAAGGCTAAAAACGTTTAGTTTGGCTCCACTTCCTCCAGGGAGCACCCCAGGTCTACTGCACCTGTCTCCCTAATCTCCCCAGCACTGTCCCACAAGCCATCCGTGTGTGGTCTGATAGTGCCTTATCCATGTGCCTAATGTGACCGCACTGCGAATTCCAGACACTGTAAATCACCTACCTTGAAAGTGAACCCTCTGAAGCACAGAGGGCTCATTTATCACTACTCCAGGCACTAGTACTAACTGCCTAATGTGTATTTCTGTTAACAACTATGAAGAAATGAAAGCCCTCGAAACCAGAGGTTCTTAACCTTTGAAATATCCAGGGAACTTTGCATCATTTCTTTGTGGTTTACATTTTTTCTTCTTACCTAGAATTCACTCATTTATTTTTATTACCATCTTGTTAAACTACAAACCAACTGGAACTGCTGAGAAAATTAGTACTGTCTAGCTAAACTGCTATGAATTCCAAAAGCAAAAACAAAACAAAAAGAAAAAATAAAAAAAAAAACAAAAAAAGACAAAAAACAAAACAAAACAAAAAAGAAAAGCACAACTGATATTTTAATTAGCTGTATATCAGCATGTTGGTAAAATCATGTAACTTCCTAAAATATTTTTCAAAACTTAAAACTCTCAAAGGAATTGGAACAAAGAAAAGTGACTATCCCCACACTTCTACTGAGGGGACAATGTGACATACATGAGGGGCCTTGAAAATGGCAGTGTTTCGGCCCACTGATTCTACTCTGGAGAACGGTATCTTAAGAAAATATAAACTACAAAGTATGTTTTCTATACAAAGCATGTTATTAAAGAGTAATTTATAATCGTGAAAAGTGGGAAAATTGGAGAATGGTTAAATAAATTATGCAATCAAGAACAATGAAACAGGAGCACCTGGGTGGCTCAGTGGGTTAAAGCCTCTGCCTTTGGCTCAAGTCATGATCTCAGGGTCCTGGGATTGAGATCTCTGCTCAGCATCAGGATCCTGAGCATCAGGATCTCTGCTCAGCAGGGAGCCTTCTTCACCCTCTCTCTCTGCCTGTCTCTCTGCCTACTTGTGATCTCTCTCTCTCTTGTCAAATAAATAAAATCTTTTTTTTAAGATTTTATTTATTTATTTGACAGAGATCACAAGTAGGCAGAGAGGCAGGCAGAGAGAGAGGACGAGAAGCAGGCACCCTGCTGGGCAGAGAGCCCGATGCGGGGCTCGATCCCAGGACCCTGGGATCATGACCTGAGCCAAAGGCAGAGGCTTTAACCCACTGAGCCACCCAGGCACCCCTAAATAAATAAAATCTTAAAAAAAAAAAAAGAAGAAGAAGAAGAAGACTGATGAATCACTGAACTCCACCTCTGAAACTAATACTATTTGTTAATTAATTTACTTTAAATGAATTCTTTTAAAAAGTTTATACAGTGTTCTTTAAAGCACAGAAATACACTCAAGTCATAATAGTAAGTCAGTGGGGATGCCTGACTGGCTCAGTTGGTAGAATATGTGACTCGATCTTAGGGGCATGAGTTCCATCCCTATGTTGGGCACAAAGTCCGTGTATGTGTGTGTGTGTGTGTGTGTGTGTGTAAGTAAATCAATGAAGCAGGATAAAAATTATCTGCACAATAAAATCTCAACCTCACACAAAATAGAATTTTTAAAAATGAAATCCACTGAAATTTCAAGAGTGATTATTCCCGAGTAGTGGTGTTAGGAGATCCTTTTTCCATCCTCTTTACTCCAGTGAGTTCAAACGTCACACAAGACACACACTGCATCTATAATTAGAAAATCAAAAGAGTAAAACACAAAACAGCTGAAAGACTCATCTCTTCCCATGTTCAAACAACTTCCTAGAGACACTATTCACAGACCTATCCAGAGAACTCAAAATAATGGACTAGAAGTAACTTATTTTTTAAACAAATTCCCAGTAGTTTTTCATCCTCTTCGTCTGTTCACTGGTAGAATATCGAGTTTGGGAAAAAAAAATAATAATAACCTGTACCGACAACCTTTCCATCATTGATAGGATCAAAGTACCAAGTCAACATCTCAGCGTCTGAGCTACCTGGATTGCCCAATGGGGCTTTCCAAAGTGCTTAAAACAAACAAGGAAGTTTCTCTTTTTAGATCAACTCCAAGCCCATCCTCCAGACCAGTAGGTGTACTGCGCCAACCACAAGGAGGAAGGATCTTTCCAAGGCCCTTTTGAAAAAGTCCAAGAAAGTTCCGGGCTGGTGTGACCAGACAAGCAATCCCCACCTCTACTGTCCTCTTAGGAGAAAGGCTGCTCTTGGCAAAAAGCTATACCACTGGGTTTAGAAGATGCATTGATGATGGTATTTTTGGTAAAGAAATGACCTTAAAATGACGACAAGTGTCTAACATAGACTCTTGCTACAGAAGACCCTATGGATGGATGAAAAGACAATGGGCTTCGTCATCAGGCACCATAAGCTTCCTATCTCACCAGGGTCACTTACAAGGGTTGCGACCTTGGTAAGTTAACTTCCCTAAGCTTCCTGTAAAACAGGGAGAATTATCCCCACCCAAAGGACTGTAGTGAGTAGTCAGTAAGCGAACAGAAGTGTAGCACCTACATAGTAAATGGCACCTGCCAAGCATTCTTAATGACAGCTTTTACTCTTACGGCTGGTCTCCAGGCTCATTTCACTATTTCATCTGAAAAGGTGTCCTTTGCAAAACAGACTAAGAGTATTTAAATCCTGTAGCTTGGACAAGCCAACTCTGAAGGCACTTGTGTCAGTATCTTAACTGAAGCTCATCTCAAAATTTCTAACAAAGGCATTTTAGTAACAGGAAATCTGGCGAAGACCTCAGAAAGCCTATAGAATCTGGACCTTAAACTTCATCATTCAGAAGAAGAAGGACCAAAGCATATGGAGCTTTGGAATTACAACCTCATGATCAACACAACCCATTACACCAGAGGTTTGACCCTAGACAAGTAGTTAATCCCTGTGAACACCAGTTCCTTCTATAGGGAATGGAAAGAATAGTAATTAGAGTTGATAGGAGATTTAAAAAAAAAAAAAAGCCTATATAAAGTATCTGCACATCACAGCTGATTAACATAGGAAGCTCTTCTTGTCATACATTTAGTATCAACTTCTGGTAATTCATGTCATCAATGTTCATCAGTTGGGGCCTAAACATTAGGGGGGAAAAAATCTCAAAGCACAGAGGACCACTCTGACCCTCAGTCAGTACTTACGTCTGCAGACCTTACAGCATTGGCCAGCAATGTGCACGGGGAGGGAGTCCGGGGAGCAATTGAGAGGGGGACAGGACATCCTTCGACACTCGACAGTGCCACTCTGAGGAAGGAAACACAGGGAAAGGAATCTCAGAAGTGCTCTTTGAAATTTCCCTTTTTGGCAAAAGCTCACTTGGCATCTCAGAAATCTCATCAGGGAAAGAGAAGCAGTGTGAGGAATTCCCAGTCTACTCGAGGATCACAAATGAAGCATTTTCTGCAGCCCAGATGAACCTGTGCCACCTCAATTACTTTTTTGATATACATCACTGCCTTCATTCCACCTGCCCATGTGGGCTAAGTAGATTAGGCAGAAAACAAAAGCCTATTTTTTCCAAGAACATAAATAACACCTTCTGCAGACCCTGTCAATCATTACTGAGGCCCTAACAATCCATTTTGTATTTTCCCCACACAAAGGCATCCTTCAGATAGTTATCAAATAATTTCAACTGCACAGAGTTCACAGACTAATTTTGGGGGTGCTCTTGAATTCTCTGAAAGAGATGGAGTAAACAGATGATGGATACCCTGGAAGTCGGAGGGAGGGGTGGGGCTGGGGGAGGGGAAGATGGGTCTTGCAAGTCTCTGAAACAGATGACAGAGACCTTGTAAATTACAATAAAAACATCTAGAAACTAACTAACTATACCTCATTCTAAAATGTATTCTAGGGGCACCTGGGTGGCTCAGTGGGTTAAGCCTCTGCCTTCGGCTCGGGTCATGGTCTCAGGGTTCTAGGATCGAGCCCCCGCATTAGGTTCTCTGCTCAGTGGGGAGCCTACTTCCCCCTCTCTCTGCCTGCCTCTCTGCTTACTTGTGATCTCTCTCTGTCAAATAAATAAATAAAACCTTAAAAAAAAAAAAATGTATTCTAGCAGTGAAAAGCTGTGACTGACGCTAACTGTTAGGTTGCTTGAAAAATCACGGAAGTCCCTTCCTCCCTCTGATATTCTCAATCCTCAAACTCCACGCACTAAGTCTGTTAGTAACAATGTTAGGTCATATTAGAGTATGCTGTCAAATAGAAGCTGATTTTAACTTCCAAGTACTTAGAGATGAAATGACACTCTTCTGGGTTCCCCTCACAATGGCACAGGTTGCTAGGCAGAAGCTTATTGGTGGAAAGATCATACAGACTTCCTAAAGTCAGCATTGTACACTGCAAGATCAGATTATACAATTAGTGAAAATGCCCCCCCCCCACCACTCTGTTTATTGACAAAGAGGCTTACTTTGCAAGTGCAGTTCCGGCAGTGATCCCCATCAACCCAGGAGTCTTGATCTCTATAGAGAAGTCCACTCACTTGGCAGGTCTTCTCGCAGTGACAGTTTTCCAACTGACTAAGTCTCGTCTCTGCATAATTTAACTGCAAATAAAAGTTACTAGGTGTAATTACTTTCATTCAGTTGCATTACCCTAACAAAGCTAATGGGGGGGTGGGGGCAGGAAATCCAAGGAGAAGGAAAAAATAAATGCTCAGAGTAGCTAACTTATTCTTAGCCAGATTATTAAAAAAAAAAAAAAAAAAAAAAAAACCAGAAACAAAAACAAAAACCATGAGGTGGAATCATTCTAAACTGAAGACATATTGGCTCCTACGGTCTAATGAGCACCAAATGAGACATTAAACTGTATCTCAGGGACCTCATGAGTGTACATAAACATGTGTGCTTCCAGCTCAGGCCCACACAGAAACACTCATAATGAATGTGTTCTCAAGGACTCATTACAATGTTTACAGGAGATCTCATCAGCAACCCCGATGCACTAACATTTATCTCCCACCATTCTCTCCGTGTTCACACACTAACCAGAGTGCCACGGTTTTCAGGCAGGAAGTCACCGCTTCCTCTCTTCTGAAAAATTCCTGGGAGCTGGGGCCAGGAAAAGCGAAATGCATACAAGGATCTGGTTTCTCCCCTGCTCAGGATCCCCAGAATGAATGCCCCAGAAATCCACTTTGGTGTTCAAAGGTGACAAGAGGCAACCAAACCAATGGGTCAGGTCAGGATTTAGGGAGAAGCCTGTTCCATTTTCACAGGTCCCGCAACTATTATCAGTAATCGCAGAACCTTAGAATCTCAGACTTGAAAAGAGTCATGAGGTTGGAAGGTCGTGACAAGTAACCCCTTTCAGTGACTCACCAGCCTCTCTTCGCACATCTACGGCAGAAGAACACTACCCTTAAAAACTTTTTTGGTGAGCTCTGGATGTTTTGAAACCTCTTTCTTGGTGGGAGCAGTGAAATCTCTCCCCACTTTTCCTATCCGACCTACTTTTGTCTTCTAACCAGTCATAAGCAACCTACTCTTTCCAAACATCTGAGGTCAGCCTGTCTTCACACCTGCTCTGGGCCACACTCAGCACCACCCTGTTCACTGAAGAGATCACACCACAGGAGGCCAAGCCTCTCTCCTGATCACGTTCCATGCAGCCTACTGCAGTCGCCTTCAAACATATGGTGGGGGAAAAAATTCAACTTTTGGAGACAGAATCTCACACATACTCAAGTGAACTCGATCCAATAGCAGTATTACCATTACCCCTTTTTCTTTAGAGACTGCCTTGATTGAAAAATATACTACTTTCTAAGTCCAAGGAGTTTCTATTTTCTTTCTCTACATACTTGTACCCCTGTGTCTTTAGTATTTTCCCCACATAGAGCAATCCAGTCTCTGGTCCAACCAAGACCATTTCAAGCCAATATTTTAAATATAATGGTTGAATATGGGTTGAGCACTTCCCAAATCTTTCTATGCTAACTGTGGTTCCATTCCTTACGTGTTCCTCTCAATCACTCCTACCAGCACTGCTGAGCACCACTGTCTAAAAATGGAATCCACTGGGGCGCCTGGGTGGCTCAGTGGGTTAAAGCCTCTGCCTTTGGCTCAGATCATGATCCCAGGGTCCTGGGATCAAGCCCTGCATTGGAGTCTTTGCTCGGCGGGGAGCCTACTTCCCCCTCTCTCTCTGCCTGCCTCTCTGCCTACTTTTGATCTCTGCCTGTCAAATAAATAAATAAAATCTTTAAAAATAATAATAAAAAATAAATAAAAATAAAAATGGAATCCACATGTAATTCCAAATTTGGCTTTTGTCATTTATTTCATTCTCTTCCTCCAAAAGTTTAGAATCTCTCAAGAAAAATAGTTCCCCACCTGCCTTTTGTGGGCAGGGGAAAAAACAAATAGGATGCTAGACAAAGCACCTGCACCACCATCAGAATGCAGAGTTAACTATGCCAAAAATATTAGCCCCCTGGGACCATTCCCACATGCACCATCTTCTAAAAATTCAGATTCATGTAAAGCTCTGGCTTAATGAGAGTTTCTGGAGTCCATGAGAGTTAAGTTATTTGGCAATTTTTTTAGGGGACATATTAAATACACTTCTTAGAATTTGGTGAGGTTAAGTGAGTAAAACCACATATAGGTAAGAGGTAGTGACAGCTCACTGAATATTACCTTTTCTTCACTTCTATAGCCCCTGTAGATCCTACAAAAGGGTACTGACTAATGGATGAGCCTGGGTTGAAAAAGAGTTCAACTAGACCTGCGTCCCTCCTAAAAGTGGCTGAGAACAGGGCATCTGTGAGAAGAAATGAGCATTACTCTGAAAATCTCCAATAATCTATTGCCTACACCACTCTAAGAAACTTGAAGACTAAATGACTCCAAAAGCAATTCTGTGACTGCCCAAGTTTCCTGAAAACCCAGGAATTTGCCTAAAGGCAGTATCGTCAATTTCCCATACTGTCCAACAAAACTGAGCTATGCTCACCTACAAAACTCAATACCAAGAAAACCTCAGTTTCAATGGAAGTTATTCTCAGGGCAGATGGTTCCCTTCTGAACTCTGTTTCTACTTTTTAATACATTTAGCCTTTTCTGACAACACTGAAAAGCCCTAATCTCTGTAATAAGAAAAGTGCATGAGAAAGGCACAAAAGCAAAGACATATTAAAGCAAAAAGCTAATTTTTCAAAGACACTTACTATGTAACTTTACCTTTCTTCTTCCCCGGGTTAAATACTAGGGAACAATGAAAGGAGAAAAACTGCTCTGAACCAAAAAATGACTTACAATTTGTGATTGGTATTAGCATGCTGATTTTACCCAAATTCATTTTCAAAAGCTATTTCTACACTACCTGCCATTTCCTCCAAGAATGCCTACAGATCCAAAATAGATCCAGAAACAAATCTACACCTGTGTTCAGTCTTATCTTTGTTCATGCATTTATCTAAGCAACGATGGGCAGAATTATTTATTCTTAACTGTACACATTCAAAGACAGACATCGGAGGACTTTTTCACAGCAAGAGGTCAACAAATGGATGAGTACATTAGTCGTGCAGTGGGGTGCGCTTTTCTTTCTTTGAAATGCTATTTATTTGGCATTTGCTACATCGAAGGGGGAAAAAGTCTTTTATTGTGTTAAACTTTTAAGCTTAACTGGAAAAATCACTATTGAGCTCCTCCCAACAATGCAAGTCTCAAAATTAAATATGTTACAAGCTGAAATGCCACTCCAAGAGCTGCTTGATTTGCATAAATAGATTTGTCAAAGATTTGAGTGTCAGTAATCAAATTCCCAGTCTCCAGCATCCCTTCTTCCTGAGCGTGCAGGCAGAATGCAATGACAGGACAGGTGGGATACAAGAGCAAGATAGGTCCCGACCCCATCACGAGGTAGCCAGCCCAGCAGTGGGTTCATTCCCACAACCTCAGGACTACCCGAGAGAACTCCCAGAGGAAGCCAGGGACCAGTGGTCTCTTGCAGATGGCTTAGGGAATGGGACAGAAGACACCTTCCCTGTACTTCTCTACCTTGAAAAAGGTTCACTGTGCCAGGATGCCAGGATTTTTCAAAGAGGGCTCTTATGAACCTTGACCTGAAGGTACATGTAAGCTCCTCCCATGATACGTCCTGTGTTCAGCAAGGGTATAGTCATTCTGCAGCACCCTCTCTCCTGAAGAGAGAAAAGAAAGAGCAAGCCCTCCTGGGCAGAGCCCTGAGCTCATCTGGTGGTACATCTGTTTGATGTGATTATGGCTCCCAACTCCTACCCAGCTTGTGCAGTGGGCTTGCTCTCTGGTAAGATGCCATAGCCTTCTGCTAGGATACCGTGTAAGGACTTTCCATGGTCTTCCAAGACCTCCTGGCACCTAACTCTAAGACCAGGAACTCGATAGCAACTCATGGCTGTTGCCAGGCAAGGTGGACATCTCTCCTAGTGGCTGTCCATTTTTTTCTAGGTTTAACAACAAAATGAACAACTACAGCTTAGTGAGTGCCTACTGTATACGGATCCACCATACCAGACCCTTAAATCTCACTTGTCTGGTCTCATGGGATCTTCATAAAACCAAAATTAATTGTCACCCTTTTACATATGGAGAAACACCAACTGGGAGAAGGTCAATGAGCCTCCAAGGTCCCACCTTGATGGCTACACAAGGTAAAGGGGAGAGGTGTTAGAGAGCAGGGTCTGCCCATATTGGGAGCTCTTAAAGGAAACTCCCACATAAAGATGTGGCCTCAAAGGCCTGTAATCCTCAGTGTAAGAGTACACGTAAAGGAAACAAGGTTTACATGAAGCACAGAAAGAAGGCCTTCCTGTTCAGACTGGCACAGACAAGAGGGAACAATATTCTTTGAGAATTATTGAAGAATTCTTGGCTAAGAATTCACCTGGTTTATCCTAGGTTTGCAGTGTGATTCTGGGAAGCCTTGATGATCTGAAAACCTTTAAGGAGATCATGGAATATAAGGGGCTCTGCATGGTCCTGCCAGAAACACACAGCATGGGAACCTAGGACTCAACATCCAAACAGATTTCCAAGGAAAACAACAGATTATAAACAAAAGGGTGAGTTTAAGAGCCTTGTTCTTGCCCTGACTTTCCCCTCCAAAAGCTACTACAGGCTTCATGCTCAGGTTTCGCTCCCAGCAGGTTCCATCAGAATACACATTCCTGTCTTCCATTTGGCCCACTGTTCTCACAGGTCTTTCCATCCCCAAGCTGGTAGCGGCCAACCTGCCTCTCTCCATCAGTCTTTCCTTCTTTATGTCTTTTGTTCCTCTTTCTAATCCTCTCTTCTCCAACTACAAACTTTCTTGGTCATGATGCAGCTTTCAGGATCTGAGCCTGCGTCCCAGCTCTGCCATCCATGGTCTTGGGAAGAGTTAACATAACATTCCTGAAACTGAGTCTTCTCATCTGGGAAGCGAGCTAATAAATCAACCCCAACTCACAGGGCTGTTGTGAGGATTAAAGTGATAGGGAATACAAAACATTTAAGCATTGTAACTAACACACAGCAAATACTCTGTAAATATTACCTCCTATGACTGACTTTCCAGCATTTTCTAAATTAGGAGTTGACAAATTTCGGCCCATGGACCAAATCTGGCCCACCACTCACTTTCCTCTGACCTATGAGCTAAGAATGATTTTTACATTTTTTAGTGCTCATATCTCAAATGATTATATTTAAATAAATTTATACATAATATTTTCTATTTTGCCTCTTGGCCTACAGAGCCTAAAATTAACTAGCTAATCCTTCTTAACAAGTTTACCAATGGTCCTCTTCTAGATTACTGTAGATTCCAAAATCTTCCACTGAAAATGAAGTCCTTGGTTTTCTGATTATAATTCTATTCACGGTTTGGAAGAAACAGACTTATAAATCTTCCAAAGAGCCAGAGGCAGGGTTTAGAAGGTGGATGAAACCATTTTCTGCTTGCAATTTGCCCACAATTAGATATCTACTGCCTCACAAATGCCCATTTTACATAATAACATTTGGAGGACAGAGCTCAATGTGGCTCCTAGATAATGTATGGCTAGAAAGAGAAAAATGACATTCTCTGCAGAAGGAAAGAACGAGAAAGAAAGGAGCATCCTTAAAGCCGGGAACCACAATCACCTTAGACTGAGTGGCATGTTTGTCGTTCCAAAAATCTGGTAGCAAGCTATAATATAATCAACACTATTGAGATCAAGCTGCTCCCGATGAATTAAAAACATAAGCCTCTATATGCCAGAAGCCGGGAAGGCAAATAATTGGCTGCATTTCACATTTCCACTGTACTCTGAACCAAAAGGCTAATGCTTCAGCTCTCTAGTCTTGGGGTCTCCAACAAAAGTGTTCTGTCTCTCCTTTCCAGACAAAAGACAACCTGGCCCAAAACTGGTTTGAAAGAGAAACCTTATCTTCGGCAGCACACCGGATGGGTCCAAAGCATAGCCCTGCCTCCCAAACACTTAACAACCTACTAAATTTTCCCCCCTTCATGTTGCTTGGCTCATGGCTGGGAGCAGTCATAGCCGCAGGTGGCATAGGATTAATGTATCATTTTCTCTGTTATTAAAATTTTTCCTTTCACAGATTATAATGTCCCTTTGGCCCAAGCTAATTCCTTCTTCGCCCTAGGCTGGGACTCCCATGCACGACTGATTGGTATCATAACAATAGCATCAGACATATTTTCCATTTATCCAGTGCCTTTCAACACAAGGCTCAGGGCTTTTTGTTATAAATCTAAACCTCACATACCAAACCCTCTAACTGTCTACATTTTTGGTTCCACCCTCAGTATCTTCTGGAGTAGCCATAGTGCCTTGTTCATTACCGCCTCCTTTGTGTCTGACACAGTGGCCAATAGAAGATCCTCAAAAAATGCTTGTTAACTGGATGATGGAGAGAAGGAAAAGATGTACAACTATAAAACTGAATGTGATAACAGGCAAAGTTTGCCTCCTCCACTATTTAACTCAAGACCAGTCCTGAAATAAATCACATCTTAGAAATGTGATATAATGCCTTCTCGTGACAGTAATCGGTTCCTCACAATGAATATTTTGCCCCTTCTGATTATTGGCAATTATTCTTACATTCAAAACACATTAGCTTATAAGCAGCAGTGCCTCTGACCATCTATCATCTCACAGTGTTACTAGTTGAATGGCCAGTGGGCAAATTCCTTTTCCTCTCCCAGGGAATCCACAGTGATACATACAGCCTCTTTCCTCCAAACATTATTCAAGTTAACATTTTGATACAGCCAAATAGTATCAAAGAGGTAAATGGTCATGTTTTCTATAGGTAGTCCTATTTGAAGTAAGCATAAACCATTTTTATAGTAACATATTGCAGATGCCAAGGCTAAAAATGTTTCCATTATAGCATATGGCTTGAAATTCCAGATAGGACTAAGAAAGAAATGAAACATCACGAGTAAAATTTAGATACCTACTTTAGCAGTCATCTTGGCCAAGAGCTCTTGCAAATCCATTATTCCTTGCACCAGGCTTAAGAAATCACTGCAAGTTGGACAAGCTCAACAGAGAAAATAATAAGAAATGTTGATACAGTGCTAATACAACAACGAAATTTTTACAACAATAGTTGCTTGGCTATGTTGAAGGGGTTTTGCTTTTCTGGTTAAGTATTACTTTGCAATTGGAGGGAAATCACCCAGGATTTCAGGTCTTGGTCTTCTCCTCTTATTAACAGGGAGAAAGAGAGGAACAGGAAAAAAGGACCATTAACTGAAAAGGCAAAGGACATTTTTAAATTAAAATTAAGCCCTCATTTTTATTGAGAGGTGACTGGAAAACTGTGAATCATTACATAGAAGAGGAGAAACTAAACTCACCTCTAAGCCAAGCAATTTAAACAGATGTTTACTATTTATACTGTCATATTAAACCTCTCTTCCTGCATCAGACCATAGAACCCAACTGCTAATGTAGTCTTTTTCTCACCTTCTGATGGTAAATCTTTAACACATAAACTTTTTAAAACTTGGAAGACACAGAAGTATATGATATAGATGATAAATTATCTCCCTGTCCCCACTAGCTCAGAAGTCCACAGTTTTTGTATGCTTCGGGAGACATGCTTATTACCAGTAAGTTACATAATATTAGAAATTTATAAATGTTTCAAGTGGCTACTTACTGCGATTCAGGTTCGGACATTGAGTTATGTATCCATTTGGCATAAAGATGATTTTCCCATCTTGGATGATTCCCTTGATAACAGAAGAGAGAGGTGGTGATCAAGATTATGGTTACCAGTTCCAGTGGCCCTTGGATAGTCACATGCTATCTACAGGGCACAATGTTTTTTACAACACTGGCATCCTCACTCAAAACCCTGAGTCTCCAGTGAGCTACTCCAAACCACCCTCCTCTGGAAATCTTAAAAAGTGCATTTGTCTTAAGAAAACTATCATTAGGGGTGCCTGGGTGGCTCAGTAGGTTAAAGCCTCTGCCTTCAGTTCGGGTCATGATCTCAGGGTCCTGGGATCAAGCCCCACATCGGGCTCTCTGCTCAGCAGAGAGCCTGCTTCCCTCCCCTCTCTCTGCCTGCCTCTCTGCCTACTTGTGATCTCTGTCTGTCAAATAAATTTTAAAAATCTAAAAAAAGGAAAAAAGAAAACTATCATTAGTTACCACTGGTGGGTGTGAATGACATTGTAACAGGAAGGATCTACCAGTAAATGGTCTTCAACTACTGAACCAAAAAGACACTGATGAAACTAAAATTTCCTCAATGCCTAAGTCATCCTGGAACATTAAATCTTGCCAACTTGGGTGATTTTTTTAAGCAAGGGAGAAAAGACACTACAAATATATTAGACTAAATCTTTTTGATTCATTTAATTGAGGAAATAAAAGGAGACATGGAAAGAATTGCATACAATCTTCACTCTCTGTTAACTGAATAACATGAGTGTTTGTTGGGGAGTCCTAAAACTTGCTCAGCATCACATTGTGTGTAAAAGGGGGTCTTTTCATTCTGTAACTTAGTCTGGAAGAACAACCTGATTTAAGAAAGTAAATGAGGGTTACCTGGGTGGCTCATTGGGTTAGAGCTTCTGCCTTTGGCTCAGGTTATGATCTCAGGGTCCTGGGATAGAGCCCTGCATCTAGCTCTCTGCTCAGCAGGGACTCTGCTTCCCCCACCCCCTGCCTGCCTCTCTGCCTACTTCTCTCTGTCAAATAAATAAATAAAATCTTTAAAAAAAAAAAAAAGTCAATGGGATCGCCATCTTGCAATGACAACATTGACTTGGATTTTGGATTTTTTTTTTTAAGTTGAGTATCAAGATTTTGGTTTTAGGGGGTTTTTTTCTTCTTGATTTGAGAAAAGATGTATCACAGAACAGACAGAAGATGCAGAAGCCAATTCAGAATATTAAGCTTAATCTGTAAATAAAATATAGGCCTAAGATCATGCTGCAAGTCTTCCACAGGGGGTAACATTATGTGCTCATCTTCTAAACAGAAGGTTTAGAAGATTATTTTTTTCAGAACGAAATATGAATTGGAAACATTAATAGAAATAACAGGATCATAGGACTCTTTCTCGGAATTGAATATATTTGTTAACCTCTTCCTCTTTGAGGATGATGCAGTATTTGTGATTTTAAGAGGAGACAACCTCCTCCATGGGGAGGAAACCCCTACCACTGCTTCTCAATATGAATCCAGAGTCTTTTGTGGGAAATCCCAGAGAGCAATTAGCTTCTTCCTGACACAAAGTTGCTCAGTTTCTCAAAGCAAGATCATGCCTTTGAGTGCCCAGGACACCTTTCAAGCACATGTGAGAAACAGGAGAAAAGCATGGGATTGGAAGTCAGGAGGCCCGGGCTCAAGTTCTGGATCCATCTCAAGCTAAGTGAGTGAACTTGAAGCATTCAGTCAAACACCTGCTCTGAGTTTCAGTCGCTTCCTCTGGAAAAAAGTCTGCATGCAAACGCTAAAGATCCTTCTAGCACTCAAGTTCTGGGTCATTCAAACCAAGATTGTCACAATTTAGATCTCTGGGCTCTCACTACCTTTCAAGTTAAACAAAAAAATAGACAAAGCTATATGCTTCCATCAAAGACGATGATACAGAATGGAGAGACACATCAGAAAACATGTGTCTGATTTGAATAGGTTGAATACGGGTGAATTCAGAGTAACCAGCTATCCCAGGTCAGCTCAGGATTTAGGGTTTCCCAGGACCTAGGACTGCCGGTGCTAAAACAGACTCATAGGCATACGGGGACAGCTGATCACCCTAGGAGATGTGGAAGCAGAGAAAGCACATGCACCAGGAAAAACCAGACCCATTCTTGTTTTTTTTTTTTTTAAAGATTTTATTTATTCATTTGACAGACAGAGATCACAAGCAGGCAGAGAGGCAGGCAGAGAGAGAGGAAGGGAAGCAGGCTCCCCGCTGAGGAAAGAGCCTGATGCTGGGCTTGATCCCAAAACCCTGAGGTCATTACCTGAGCCAAAGGCAGAGGCTTTAACCCACTGAGCCACCCTGGCACCCCAAGCCCATTCTTATTTTTAATCAGCCATGGAAATGGCACTCAAACCCAGAGTATACTTGTCCCAGTATTAATTTCCTTTCTAAAAATGAATGGAAATCCATTTGAAAAGGATATCCCTTCTGTTCACTCAGTAGCAAGGTAATTTAGTACATATTGGTTTTCCTTTTCCTATTTTTAAAGGTGACTACTGATTTTGGTTACATTGTAAATTACAAACTGCGGCCCCCACACCTTCCTTCCACCTGCCCCCATCATTACTTCTGCCTTCCCACTTTTAATCTGACCCACACTGGGGGGTGTTCTACAGATCCTTAGGTGAAGGTTAATGACCTTGACTTGAACACAAATAGAAATAAGAGCTGACAGCTTTTCAATGCCCATTAACACCAAAACTCAAAGTACTTGGTATTTGCTCTGAGGAAAGGTCACGGAGGTCAGCCCACATACTGGCATGAATACTTGTTCTTGCCAAATAAATCAAGATGGAAATGGAATTTATTTGAACGGATTTAATTCCATGCTAAACTAAAAGAAGGACAGCCACACACTGTACAAATATTAGCTGTAACCCGAAGAAGTCTGAGCATGTGTGCGTGCATATGTGTATATACAAGTATATATGCACACACATGCATGTGTCTATATCCTAACACCTTCCCCAGAATAGGAACCAGAAGGTTTTGCATTGAATTGCCATATAAACTGTTCTGTACCTGGATCTTTGTCAAAAGCAGCATTTGCTAAGCATGTAGTTTTCTTCAGAAAAGAAAAGGGCTTTATAAAATATAAACCTATACCGAAGCTCACTCTTACATCTCACAGCAAAGTCACCTGGCAATATCTACTGATGATAATGTTCCTTCTATCCCTGCAACTTCTCCCAAAGACAAAATTAGAAGAATGACACGGGTTTCTGTTTGTTCTCATTTAACTGTCACTGCATCTACACTTACCGGAAAAATGCAACTCTGGAAGGCCCTTGTTACCTGGCCTCCCCTGATCTCATTTTTTTAGACCCATGCTGCATTTCACACCATCAATCAGGACAGTGCTTCCCAAACTTTGAGTTTCTTAGGAATCACCTTGCATAAGCACCAAGTTTGAGTAAAATCCTCAAGTTTAACATTCAGATTCCTGGGTCATGCCTCAAATTCTGTTTCAGGAGGGTCAAGGGGGCCCAGGACACTTCTTTGTGAAAAGCTATCCTGGAAGATTCTGATGAAAAGTCAGAGTTCCACTTAAAAAAACAAAAACAAAAAAACAAAAAAACCCTGCTCTGTTGTCAATCATTTGTGGGTTTTCTTTTGGAGGAGGGGGGGAAGCAGGAGGTTTTATTCATTAAAAGTTCCCAGGGGTGACAAAAGCATCATCCAAATGCTAATACATGAATAAAATCTCAGTGATTTGGATCTGAGTTGCAACGGACAGAATTACCAGATTACAAACACCATGAAGGCAAAATCAGATTTCCATCTCATGGTCCCCTCCAGCTTCTACTAAGGTATATTTCTCATAGCAGGCACAATAAATACTTGAAAAGCATCAAATTCCTAAAAAATATGAATTACAGAATATTGAGCAATATCATTTTCAGAGCCGATAGAGTCTACAAAGATCATGTAGGATATCAGTTTTTAAAGCAGGAATACATATTAGAATTTTAGAGGAGCTTGGGCACATCAGATGTATTTTGAAAAAGCTTCCAAGGTGATTTTGAGAAACACAAGGCCAGCTACTGATCCAGGACCAGATCACCAGTCATTTTGATGAGGGAGCAGGAGGCTGGCTGAGGACAAAGCAAAAGCTGGCGCCTTGCACCCCCCAATTTCATCCGCACCCCTCCATAGGTGTAGCATCCCTCAGGCAGCCCTGACTGCCATGAACAATAAGCAAATAGTTAACTTGCAGAGCTCACAATCCTGCTAGACCGGAGTCTCCCTTGGCTTACAAATGTTCTAAATCTCACTAACAAAGACGATTGATAGCAGGATTGTGACACCCCACCAAAAAGTCTCCCAAAGATCTTAATGTTAATGGCTGGTCTAAAGACAACATTGATCCAGCAGCAAGGGCAAGGCCTCCGGCAGGCCTGGAACATCCTGGCACCTTGTAGGCCCTCTTTAGCATATGAAAACTCCACTGAAACCTCCCTTCCCCTCACCTTCCCCCAACAGCAAGGTACATAACCTGCCATCCCTCACAACCCGGGGCAGCAGCTCTTCCTGCCCACGGGTCCTGTCCCCGTGCTTTAATAAACCACCATTTTGCACCAAAGATGTCTCAAGAATTCTTTCTTGGTCATCGGCTCCGGACCTCAGCCCACCAAACCTCACCTAGGTTCTAGAACTTCATCAATTTGACCTACGAAAAACCTAAGGCTTTGGCAACTTGAATAGTTTTCCTAAAGGGCACTTTAATCTTGGGCCATTAATTACAGGTCTACCAACTCCAAACCCAGGGCTAAGTTACTCCAACACGGTATAAGTGAAAAATAGATAATTTGAGAAAGTCTCATAGGAGCTAACAAGACAGTTGCTAGAACAAGGTCCTGTTGCGAAATAAGGTTCAATCTTAATTGCTTTAACAGATTATCTGATACTTAATCAACCAAACATAAATTATCTGCATTAGACGCTAACAGTTTGCTCAAAGAGTTTTTTAATGCTATCAAACAAGAGACCCTTTTAGGTAGTTTAATATTCTCCCCTGCAATCTTATTTACACTATTAATTTGCTAAACAATCCATTTTCTCAATGTTCCTGCAAAGCTAAATCTCAGCCAAGCTGAGAATCTGAATAAATTCCTAAAGAGCAAAGCCCAAATTAATAAACTTTTAGAACAGTTTATAGTTTATAGGTGGAAGGCGGGAAAAAAATGGATAGGTTTTTTTGCTTTGTTGAATCCACCAGTTGCCAGCCTCTACCTCCTGCACTCAGCTCACCAGGCACTGGGACATAAATCTGCACCAGGTAGGTTATACATCATGAGTATTTGTTTGGGGAGCTAATGCCTATTATTTCCATGTTCCAAGAACATTTCTCATTCCATGGTAAGAAATACACAAAGATGCAATAAAGATTAGAAAAAATATACCATTAGTACCCTCTTATGTATGGAATAACTAAGACTGGACAAAGCCTTCTAACATTCAGAGCTTTCTGATACAAATAAAAGCGGCTTTGCCACCAAACAAATGCTAATTCTTTTTTAAAGCTCTTATTTCCCTGCAGATCTCTGTTTACATTGAAGAAAATGGTTCTCTCTTTTTGTATGCTAAAACACTGAAACAAATTGCTTTGAAACAGAAAGGGGGTGGGGAGAGTTCCTGCTGGGCATGTAAATACGGGATGATGATGTGTTCTGTTTATGAGCTGGCAAGGACCCAAGCTTTGGCAACAGGCTAACAAAAAGTAAGACTTGAGAAACTCACAAGGAGGATTTTCAAAAATGCAACCAATTATGTATTTCTGCCCTGAAGACAGTTAATAAAATATTCCAGCTTGCATAAAAGCCAAGAAAGACACTTGTCGACTTCCATTACGATCCATAAAAACTGTCAGCTCATTAGCATATCATTAGCTGTCCTGCTGTTTCCAAAATCTTAATGCACAGAAATATTAATCTCCCAATGTATAAGATTCCCCAGCTCTGCGAATGTGACTTTTGCATGAAAGGAAAAATAAGAATTGGTGATAGAATTAGGAATTCCATATAGCTTCTTTCTCTTTGTGCCTATAAACATATGCTTACCATCTGGGGAATTATGGGAACCAGCTGAGGTAAAAACAACAGCTGTGGCATTAAAAAAAAAAAAAAATTGTAATCAATTTCACTTCCCAGTGACAGCTCAGCTGTTAAGGAGACAGTGATGTCCAGGTAAGGGAAAGGTTTCAGACCAAATTCACTGGACAGAGAGAGACAGAGACAGACACAAAGAACCTGTCTTGGCCTCAGTGAATGGCTTTGGAATGGAAGTTATGTAAGAAAACAAACCACTCAAGTTAACTCACTGTGATTCACCTCAACTTGTTCTTTCTTTACCCTCTGAAAAATCATAGCATAATCTGCTTGGAATCTCCCAAAGGGAAACCCAGTGGTAGTCAACATCTCAATAATGAAAATCTGTGACAATCAGAACATTCAGATAAGCCTGTCACTACTGGGCAGCTGTTTTCTCAGACAGCTGTGAACTGGAGGGGAAGAGGTCCCCACTTTCTGTGCTGGGTCTGTGAGGGGCTCACACGCCAGACACCAAGCTTAATTCCCTCCCTCACTCTTTAACCAGGAGCGCTTTTATTGCTCCAGCCAGAAAGATCCATCAGGACCCAGAAATTAGGTTTGACAAGTGAGCCAGCTTTTGCTTTTACTTTGCCTATGAAGTAACATATTAATATTTAAAATAGAAAATGTTGCTATTTTAACCTGAAAACACACCATAAGCATATTTAGTCCTGGAGGGAGAAAGCAGGTGTGGTTCTTGGATCCAGGAGGCAGCTTCTACAAGATAAATACCAAGAGCCTGAAGATCAGCCAAATTTCACTCAAGAGGTGCTTGCCTGTTTTACAGGCTGAGTTTAATAGCACTGGGTGGATCCAGATAATTTCCAGAAATGGACAATGACGTATTTCCCCTACCTGCACCATGTCACCAAAGGATGGCCAGAAACCCGCCAGATGACATACAAAATTCTAAGAGGGAGAGGAGTTTTGGAAGGTTTCTTCCAAAAAGCCATTTCTTGAGGCTCCTCTTATTGGGCAACAAGGCAAATCACGTTGTTCCCCCACAGAAGCGGTGTGCACCTGCCAACCCCCTTCTGGGGCTTCTTCCTGGTGCCACCTGTTCCTTTGGGGGGAGCTCCAGGAAAAGACATGTCTCCTCTGTAG